>NC_020492.1:18105086-18237385 GCF_000184155.1 Fragaria vesca subsp. vesca | reverse complement strand
GGCTTGGATATTCTTGAAATTCTGCCGAATTTAGATCTTCTTCTCCATATTGGACTTGGTTTGGACCTCTCCTTCATGGACTAGGCTTCAAGGAAAGATGGAATCTTGATCAAGACAGGAATCCTGAGTAAACAAGGGTTTCCAACACTTAGCACAATTTCAACACCAAATTATTCAAATCCGAAAATACTATGTATTCTAATACTAAAAACTACATATTTCTAAATTAAGCAATTATTCTACACTAAACACAAATATAAAGCTAAAACAACTAAATAGGAGTTAACAAAGGGTAAATAAAGGGTATAAACATATTAAGAACGTCACACTTTGTGCTCCTATCATGTACCAACTTGATTCGACAAAGAAGTAATGAAAGAAGGAACGTAGTTCATGTTTAGGAGTTTGTCAATAAAACCAGCTCGCTGCCTACCTGTCGTCTACGACTATACGATTCAAACCCAAAATTAAAACCCTAACGTTTGAATTCAAACTTCTAAACGATATTGACTTGGTGATGGATACGTTAATCAATTTTATCTATTGTCTTCTAACGACTAGCTAGATATCTCTATGCGTATAGTACAATTCCAGATTTGTTTAGGGTATATAAAATGCATTCTCGTCGTTTTTTTCTTTGCAAATCAGAATAAATTCCTGTCTTATTTTCCCAGTCTCTGGAATATAGTTAGGTATAAGATCAGTAGTAGTACTAATTATATAGTTTTACGTGATCAAGTAGACTTAAGATTATTATAAGTCAGTACGTAATTTATAGTTTGATTGTGGTTTGAGGAAGCTTCATGATGGGATCGGAGCTAGTTCAATTTGCTGTTTCCGGATTAAACGCAAGGTTTAAATGGGGATCGGAATAATGGAAGTTCTGATCGACATGAACTAGTAGTAGTGATTGACTTGGTCGATGGTTTAGACAAACCCAAGTTGTAGGATGGAGTACAGGGGTAACAAATGAAGCTAGATCTAGACAGGTAGACATGCATTGTCATTGACCCGTCGCTGCGTCCACCGTCGTCTTCGATATGAGCTTCTTCACTGGGTTACATTTTCAGTGTCGGAGAGAGCTAGCTAGCTAGAATGACAAATCCACGCGGTTTAAGAATGTGTGTTCTTTGTAGATATATGCATGTGTGTATCTATCCTCAGATCTCCATAATACTAGCGTAGTCAGTTGTCAATCTTATAATTAAGCAGGGTGACTATTCGTGTTTGCACAAAGCCACAAAGGAATTGGTCTTTGGGTTTTTTTTTTACCCTAATGCAAGCTACCGAGTAATCTAGCTAGCATGTTATATTACCCAACTCGATCAGCGAGTTTGGGTTTTTTGGTTGATTGCGCGTCTTGATTGTGTTAATTTGGTCGACCATTACATATTTCGTTATAAAATATAGATACATGATGGGGTTCACATGTTAACACATGTTATGAATAACGATTAACACTGTGTGTTTGCATGTCCGTCATGCATACAAGAATTTTTGATATCCATGATCTATTCATTGGTATATTCAATCAATTATTATCGCAAATGATAAAACTCAGCTTTCAGGTCAGGGATGTTTGCTTCTATATAATTCCATGCTGAATAAAAATCGAAGCATTAACTGAAAAAATTGACATCGTCTTCCTTTATAGTTCCATGATTGCTTAGACAAAAACATACGTAGAATATGGGGTTTACATTGCTGTGCCTAGTGTGTTGAATGATTCCAATCACACCAGTGTCAAAACTCATTAGAACGTACCAAAAGAAAAACTATTTCTAAGAAGAATCCACCGTCACCATGCCAATTGAAAGCGAACGAACTTCATTTTCATTAGTAGTTCATCTTTTCTTTTCTTTTCTTGTAGACGTATCATTTTTTTTCTTCATCATAGAATGTGAAGACGGCATGAACCATATATATATTTATGGATTAGTTGATAATAATTAATCTTCGTTTCAAAAACTAATTTGAAACAATGTCGTCACCCACTATTAAAACAATGTTGACAAACACCTCTACTTATCCTACGCACAATCCAATCACCCATTTCCAATGAAATTTTTATGTTATTGCTCTGAATTTTGAAACACAAAATAAGAATATTAGACAAGCAGAATTGCCTAACATCTTAAGTCCAAGATATAACCCTCGACGCGTATTCTCTAGTCTCTCCAATTGAAGTTGACCACTCAAAGTCACATACACAGACATAAACCCACAAGAATTTTTATCAAATTCTTTACCACCAACTATGCCTAATTTTAAATCTCAAATCCTCTCCCTCCCGGATCCCTATATAAGAAACCAAACCCTCAAATAGCTAATCCACTACAACACATATTACATCACTCTTCATAGGTCTAGCTAAACCAAACCTCATGGCTTCTTCTAAGGTACTAGCTACAGCTTCATTTCTCATCTTTCTTTCTCTCTTTGCCTCCCTATCTCTTGCTGCTAACACCACCGATCCAACAACTCCTGTATCTTCAGGGACAATATGCAAGAGTACCCCGGACCCTTCTTACTGTAAGTCCGTCCTTTCTAACCAAACATCCTCAACCGTCTATGATTTCGGACGATTCTCCGTTCGGAAATCCCTGTCCCAAGCCCGGAAGTTTCTAAACTTAGTCGACAACTACCTCAAAAAAGGGTCCTCCTTGTCCGTCCCCGCCGTCCGAGCCCTCGAGGACTGTCGCTTCCTTGCAGGGCTCAACATGGACTTATTGTCCAACTCGTTTCAAACCGTCGACAAAACCAGCCGCCTTCTTTCTACTCTCAAAGCCGACGACGTTCAGACCTTTCTGAGTGCTATTCTAACAAACCAACAGACGTGCTTGGACGGCATACAAGCCGTGGCTTCGTCTTGGGGATTGAAGAACGGGCTCGCCGTTCCGCTCCGCAACGACACCAAGCTCTACAGTGTCTCCCTCGCGCTCTTCACCAAGGGATGGGTCCCCAAGAACAAAAAAGGGAGTGGAGGGAGGACAGGGAGGAAGAGCGGGTTCAAAAACGGAAGGTTGCCGATGAAAATGTCAAGCAAATCGCGAAAGGTTTATGAGGCAGCGAGCCGGAGGAAGTTGGAGGAGGATGATGGCGTGTTGGTGAGTGAGGTGGTGACGGTGAGGCAGGATGGTAGCGGCGACTATACTACTATTACTGACGCCATTGCCGCGACTCCGAATAACTCTGCCGCGGCGAATGGCTACTTCATGATCTATGTGACGGCCGGTGTTTATGAGGAGTATGTGTCTATTGCAAAGAACAAGAGGTATTTGATGATGGTTGGAGATGGGATCAACCAGACGATTCTCACCGGTAATAGGAGCGTTGTTGATGGATGGACAACTTTCAACTCTGCAACACTTGGTAAGTCCTTGAAAACATGTCACTAAATTGAATGAGCAATGCTACTAGGTGAACCACATTTTGGCGGACATGCATTACTAACAATCTTTAATGTGTGTCTATTTCAGCTGTGGTTGCACCCGGATTTGTAGCCGTAAACATGACATTCCGCAACACAGCCGGAGCTGCCAAGCACCAAGCAGTCGCAGTCCGAAACGGCGCAGACCTATCCACATTCTACAGTTGCAGCTTCGAGGCGTATCAAGACACCTTATACACACATTCCCTAAGGCAATTCTACCGAGAATGTGACATCTACGGAACGGTGGATTTCATCTTTGGAAATGCAGCAGTTGTTCTCCAAAACTGCAACATATACCCTCGGCTTCCCATGACCGGCCAGTTCAATGCCATCACCGCTCAGGGACGAACCGACCCGAATCAGAACACCGGCACTTCGATCCACAATTGCACTATCCGAGCCGCCGATGACTTGGCTTCGAGCAATGGCACTACACAGACATATCTTGGAAGGCCATGGAAGGAGTATTCTAGAACAGTTTACATGCAGTCTAACATTGACAGTGTGGTGAACTCAGCTGGGTGGAGAGCTTGGGATGGAGAGTTTGCTCTTAGCACATTGTATTATGCAGAGTACAATAACACAGGGGCTGGATCGGACACCACAAACAGGGTTACGTGGGCAGGATACCATGTCATTACCAACTCCAGTGATGCTTCTAATTTTACTGTGTCGAATTTCTTGCTGGGAGAGGATTGGTTGCCTCAAACAGGGGTGCCTTACACCGGTGGCTTACTTTGAGAAATTAAGCTCTTGAATTTAGGTAGCTAATTTGTTCCTTCATTTTTCATTTTGCCATTGTTTTAAGTAAAGTAATAAGTGTGTAATACCCAATTAAGCTTTCAACGATTACAAGCTTAGTTGCTGGTTTTAAATATTGTTGTATTCAATCCCAAAATGTCAATACTCAATACCATATGGATTCTAAATCAAGAACAGTGAAGCAGCTTCCATTATATATTACTCTTTGTATTGCTGACTACGTCTGATGACCATGCTGAATAAATTAAAGACTTATGATTTAAATTTAATTTTAGAATATCTCTGTCTCCTGTTCTGTGTGTCTCTTTCTGAAAAAGAAAAATATAGATATAAAGAAAAATTGACTCAGACTTCTAGTACGTAAAAGTTGCTAGCTATATAGCATTGCAAATTTGCAATGCAGATTGAATAACAAAATTAAATCATTATGATCGACGACCCATATAAACCGGAGTTCACAGTCCCCTTGTGGTTGTATATTCTTTTTCGTAGGTAAATTGTCTTTTGGATTTCCATTCGTTTGTATCATGCATGCTCATCTAATTTGCAAAGCTTCAAAGGTTCAAGTTTGAACACTGTCAATTTTAAACAGCTTTTGAAAAATAGAACCATGCAGACTACTATTTAAGTTACTATGCAAAACTTACAAGCCATACGTCTTAAAATTGAATTTAATTAGTCTTCTTAACCTAACAATGTTTGGTCTAGAACGTTAACTGTACCTAAACTTTGGTCTAAAAGCATTGGAGATCATTTTAGTAGAGACATGTGTTATCCCCAGTATATGTAATTCAGGTCTTCATTATGATCATGCAGTTGATCACGGCTAGCTGGGCGTGAAGTTTGAACATATATACATTGCTTCGTTTGCTCATAATGCATTATGCAGTTCAGATTGCTCTTTAGTTCATTTCTTTAATTAAGACTTCTTGACAGCACAAGAATCTAATTAAGGTTAGGGGAAACTGCATTACTCATTATCAAAAATGAAACTAATTTCATGCATGCCTACTTTTGTTCTTTCGGACCCTAAAATAAAAACAAAAGATAAAAATTATGTTCATCAATGTCTTGGCCAGGACGCATCAGATAGATGAACACGAACATATCCAGTAGTAGTACTAGAACGTACTCAATACTTGTTCTACGCATTTTTACCACGTGCATGAAGGTAATCACCTAGCCATTTTCTGCATCTTAGTCTTTATTCAAACAAAATCAAGAACATATATGTAACTACGCTAGTCACTCTAATTATACACTTGACCGCATCAGCTAGATGATGCAACTTTGTGATGATATCAAGTTATCAACCCTTCTGATCAAGTTCAGCCTGGTTGCTAGTATAATTACGTTTTTTCTTCTTACAAGAATACGAAACTTATTCACATGAAATACAATTACATATATAGTCTTCTATATATATAAATATGGAAGAGTCAATAATGACAATCTAAAACAATATAAAGTCAAAAGTAGAAAATGCACTCTATATATACTAACTGATTTCGTTGCGGGTAACTTTCACATAAAGACACAAATTTAACCGTAATTCAGAAAAGAAAAGAGGTATTCGCTTCTTCATAATTCTAATCTGTAGATGTTCTTGATAAAACCTTCGATTCCTAGGACACATTACGTATATACTTGAACAAACGATTCTTGTTGAAATTTGCTAACTGGATCTGGAACTTGGAAATTCATGTGTTACATATAAATTGATGTCCTTTGATATTAACAAGGAATAAGCACTAAATTAAGCTACATGCAATTAGGAAAAAGAAGTCATGAATACTTGATACAACTGATTAAAAGATGATTAAGGATCGAGCTCATACACCCTTTGGGGCCAAAGCCTTGATCACGGACAAGACATTCTCGCACATCTGTATAAACACTTTGTTCTTGTCAGCAAGCACAGTAGGCTCACCGTCTAGGGAGCTTTCACAATAATTCGAGTCGGCAATGGCTACCTTCACCCAGACCACGACGTCTTTGCACTTCTTGTCCGACAGCGCGGCCACCGAGTCATCCAGCTGCTCGTTGGCGTCGGTATAACTGTCTATGCAATCCTGAACCCCCTGCTGAACATCCGGGTCTAGACCAGTGGCGTTTTTGAGCATCAGCGTCCTCAGGTGGGATTCAACGTCGGCGGCATTCGCGGCGGCCAGCCTGAGCGCTATGAAGGCCAGGCCCGTGAGGTCGGCTCCTTGGCTGTTAGGGTCTTTCTTCAGGCTGTTGATGCATAGGTCCTTGTTCGTCGCTTGTTTGCATGCTTCTTCTAGTAGATTCCCACTGACGGGACCGGACGGTTGGCCTCTGGCAGGTTTGCCCGGTTGGCCGCCTACAGGTTTGCTATTTGCAGCGAGGGCAACATGTTGGAGCACGCAGAGTGTTGAGAGGAAGAAGAATGATGTGATTGGCTTCATTGTACGTTGTTGATGTTTGGTGATGACTTGTTGAAATTGTAATGATGATGGAGCAGTGTGAATAAATATGAGAGAAATGTGAAAATTGACCGGAGTTGGATGAGAGGTGGTGAATTTTCATCAATGGAGAACCTCTCGATGTTACGATTTGTAAGGAACTACCAAACGTGTTCGTTTTGTGCGTTCCTCCATGCAAGTTACCTAGTGTGATAGACTATGGTATAAAAGCTACTCTTCCGAAAAATCGGGTGTTATAGCCTAAAACCATGTGGTTCATTTTTGTTGTCAATATGAACTTTCGAATAAGATGATTTATGCTGTGTCATATTTGTATCTCGTATTAATGTATACAAATACAAAAAACAAAAACAAAAACAAAAAAAGAGAGAGAAAGGATTGATATCATCGTGTGTTTTACAATCTTAACAGTATTCATAGAATTTTCCGGTCCGACTCTTCTAGATGTGATATTGTGAATATTTGATATATACAATTCTAAGAGTTTAATATCGAATGTGTTATTTCGTCATATTAATAGTAGCCTTGTAAATAAAATAAAAACAGGACTACATGAGTAACACTGTTATTTCACCAGATGAATGACATCCTTGTAAATAAAATGAAAATAAGGATAGCATGGTCAATCCACCAGGTAAATGAAAAATGCTAAGTGTTTACTGTTTAACCCTATTATGTGTGTATCAGAGAAAATTAACATCCACAAGTGATGCGATACATAATCGAAGCATTTCACATATGCTAGGCTCAAAGGGATTAGCCCTTAAGCTTATGAAGTCTTCATGATTCCGTGACTTTGTCAAAATATGAAAACTCAGGGAGAGAACATTTATACTGAAATGCCAAAGAAGGTCCGAACATAAGACCCAAACTTGCCTATCAAAAAAAAAAATAAGACCCAAACTTGAGGGATCATATAATTCGACCCAATGTGGAGTGTTGGCTTACATTGCCTCATGGGAAGGGAGAAAGTGGATCGCAACAATAATTTATATGGATTGATATTTGATTTGATCGAAATATCTAGTGGATCGAAATATCGATCTATGGGTTTTGTTGAGCTTTGGTTTCTCTCCCCTCTGTTCGTCCTCAACTTGAACAAAACAGAATATTCACCGTCAACAAATCAAGAGATTATCACACCCACTCTCCACGGAGTAGATAACATAAAGAAATCTTGTGATTGTTAAGTTATGTATATATTATCCAGTTTGAGAAAACAAACAAACCCAAAAATGGAAAAAGTAGCAACAAAAAAAGATACTCTATCTGAACAAAACAAAACAAACCGCCATTTTCTACAGTCGGGTTTGGTCACTGCAAGTGGTGACGCCGCCCACACCAACACGGATGAGATTGAACTAAAGCTTATTCTGATCTATATGCTCCAAATCCTCTTCATCGATACAATCTGATCTCCAGAACATTTCCCCCCATAACTTTGCGGCCACCGAAAATCCCTTACCCTATCCTCCATCGCCATCCCCACTAGATCCAATGGCCTCCTCCCACACTCCTCCACCGAAAACCTCACCGAAGGCGACCCCATTTTGTCTTCACCTTCCTCGCTTCCCGAACCGGCCGGTTCTTCACTCACCGTGATCACAACTTCCGGCATCGGAGCGGTAACATCCAGCCGGACCAGACATCTACAAAGCGGACAATTCGAGTTTGACTGGAACCAAGTGTCTATGCATTCTATATGAAACGCGTGCTTACAGTTGGGCAACACACGACCACGTTCTCCGTCCTCGAACACCGACAGACACACGGCGCACTCTAGCAGCGGGTCGTGAGCTGCTGACATGGAGTATACAAAGCTAGGTAGCGTCTTGAGAATCGAGAGATCCAAGCCCTTCCGAGATACGTTGTTGCTGGTCGTGGGGGAGATGATATTATTTCGAGAGAAGATGAGTCGACTCCGGCGACGGCGGCGGCGGGGATGGTTGCGGTGGAAGCAGAGGCGGAAGGAACTGTGGAAGCAGGCGACGACGAAGACGACGACAAAGAGAATGATGACGGAGCAGAGCATGATCTTGCCGTTGAGGGCGTAGTTGGCGGGTTTTTGATTGTTATCCATGTCAGAATTTAGGGTTTGGAGAAGGAGTAGATAGAGGTGGAAATGGTGAGGGTTTTAGGGAAATGGGGAAAGTGGGTGAGAGGGTTTAATTTGGTTTTGTGAAAGGTGGCAATGGAAAATGGAGAGGAAGGTTCGTGTTGTTGGGAATTGTGGTAGTGTTTTTATGAGCATCGGCAATTGGGAATGGCGGGGTTTCTTATTATACTCACTCTATTATTGCTGTTCTGTGCTCAGCAGGGCGGGTTTTTATAGGATTTATAATATTGTGGGGGGTTTATACACAGAATTTCGTAAATAAAAATAGGACATTTTCCCATATGGAAATATATATCATGATTATCATCCTTTTGAATGTTTATCCAAGTACAACCGTTACGGTCTCGTTTCTTTCATGAATTAAAAACTTACTTTATTTCTTCACTCGTGTTTACCTAAAAACTATTAAATCACACCTCATATGATAATTAATGTGACACAAACATGTTATAAAATGAAATTATGTGATAGGTTGAATTTTCAATCATATATGTTTTCACGTAAAATGGGCTGTATGTAGTAAAAGTGATTCACCCAACACATTACCTTGATAGTTATATGTATCTTCGCATTTCTCATATATACTAAGTATAATTCGAGCCATGAAAGATTATATACTTTATGCATTTAAAATTTAATGAGCTTTAGGTTTCCAAATTTCATTTTTAAGAAATATCATGAAATTTGGAACATGCTAGGATAAAATGCTACAATTAAGAGGAATTATATTAGATTTATTTACTTCCAAAAATATAATTATATCATGGATTATATAACAACTGGTTGAATATTTTGTATTGTTTTGTAATATGTGATTTAACAGAATGATGACCCAAAGTGGAAGAAAATGTAAGTAAAAAGAAAGCATAAAAATATAAAAATATAATTTTGTGATATAATTCTTCCAAGACTATTTCTCACATGACTATTTTATGTCATCTAAACTTAAACAATTGAATTTGGTCTTTTATGGAATGGATTGATATCTATAGTCAATAATGCAAAGATCCTTTGAATTTGAATGAATGGGATTATGGGAAGGTTACATCAGCTAAAGACAGAATTCATGCAACTCTATCTGCCTCAGTAAATGGGCAAGGAGAAAGACTGAATAAAGGTAGCTACTTGGTAAGGAGGTGCATCCTGTCACTGTGACTGAACTTTTTTAGACTTTATCAGTAGAAGTGTGGAACACACAGCGATATCAGAGATACATGTATAGTCCTAGTAGTAGAAGCTGAGAAAATGGCACCAGGAAGCAGACAATATATCCGAGCTCAATAATACATGAAACATGAACTACTATTCCATTTTGGTATTAATTTCTTTTGGATGCTATTGTAATCCTTTATGAGTTATCAAGCTCATGTTTAGAAGAAACAAAACAGATATTCAGCAATAGGGGAAATGGGAAATTCTTGGTGATCAAAACTATTAAGAAACAAAACAGATATTTAGCAGTAGTACTAGTGGACCTTGCAGTATGATATACATGTTGCCCATGATCAAACTTGGGTCCTATATATTCTACCATATATGCTAATCTAATCCAGAGAATATAACTGTGTGGATATATAATTCACACAATAACGTGCATTGAGGCTTGATGCAACCAAAGCATATAGCTAGATCCTTTGGGACTTCTGCACCCCACCCAAAGAAAGAAGCTACCCCAGTTCCATGATCAACTTATCTGCTTTCAAGCTTAGCAAGCACTTGGTTTTGCAACCCATGTTGTTCTGTTGTTCACTTCATCAAACTGTGGGTAGTACCACAACTGGCATATATGGTATTACTATTCTAATAGTAATGGTGTGAGTCTGTGAGATTGGAGTCCTAGACAGAATGATCATGTTGACATACATAATTGAGCAATATGCTAAGGATACCAAATCTAGGGGCGGAGAAAACAACTGCAAAACTGCTTGATTCTAACAGTATTAAGCCTGGAAATCTGGAATCCTTGATGGTCTGGTTTACTTAGGTTAGTGAAGCTACTAACACATACATTCTCAGATCATGTGGTATCCAAAATTTCGCACACAAATGTTAGAGCCCTAGCTTTTAGTGTGCTTGTTTATAGCTAGTAGCTACAGTTGAACTCTATTTCTACCTAGCATATTTGCCTGCAATACCCTGCATTTCCCAAAACAAAGACAAGTAAACTGGGCTGTTGCAAAGATTGAGTTGGGCCTATAGATACCAACCCAACTACTGCACAGCGAAAATCAGAACTGAAATAGGCCCAACATACGGAGGCAGTCACCAACGTACTTTCATCATTGTAGGCAAAGCAAAGTATCGACCTCTGCTCTTTCCGGCCACCTTAATGCCGTTCGATCACCGTATCTGCTTGTCTAATCTACTAAAATGTTTAAGTAATTAACGTCTTTGAAACTTTTTACAATCGACTCTTACAAGTAGACTCAAATGACATACGGTTCGTAATGTTGAAAAACATGAACAAACAACTTTTGATCTAAACTCGTAACCGTAAACACTGTCCCTTTCTCAGAGAAGTGATGTGAAAGCATTGAATTTCAGTAGGTCATCTTATGAAACACCATTGATTAGGGTATGGTATGTTTCACCACACCCATTAAATCCTGCTCCCCAGAAGATCAAAATGGTCTTCATCGGCAAGAATTCAATGCTTTCATTCGTTCCGGTCTGCATCAACCAACACCAACCAAATCAGTTATATTTGTTTCAGGCTTTTTAGTGTACTTGGTTCAGTTGGTTGGTGGTGGGTGCCTCTTAATTTGATCTGCATGCAAAGAGTTTAATGAACATGGCTTTTTTGTTTGTGATGAGAATTGGCATTTGGCTGTGCTGTGCTGCTTGCTGGAGATGAGATTGGAAATTTTGATGCCATGTTTGGCATATTGCTATTGGAATTAGAGGAAAGACACCAAGGCTTTATGCTCTTAAGAATTGGAACGACTTGCTAGTACTTCTCTATCGGGAAATCAAATAGCTAGGTTGCGCAATACTTTGTGTGACGAGAAGGCATGCCAATATGACAACCCTACAACCTTCCGGTATGGCATGCGAATAAGAGCATACGCAAATACTAGTATTGTGAGTATTGCACGTTCGAAAAGTAAGACTATATTTTCATAAAATTTCTTGCATTTCTATTAACCTGCCAACCATCCCAAACTGCTACGTGATAATCTCTGCTTAAAGATTTCTCTAGGCAATAAATAGAATTAGGAATCACAATGGGTTTAGATGCTTCTTCTGTTTAAGACAATCCAATGCAATTTAAAGAGAAAATCCAAAGCATTTTCAAAGAGAAAAATCCAAATATTTTAGTTAAACCACCATTATTATGAAAATGACCTCAGAGTTTTCTAGAGGAGAAAACAAAGACCTAACTCAGAAACCAAAGCCAAATCCTCCCACTCCTTCTATATAAAGTCATACAAAGCTCAAAGCACCAAAACCACACTTTTTTTCTGACACAAAACCTCAACTGAGTTGATCAACCATGGAGAAGATCGAACACACGACCGTACCCACAAACGGTATCAACATGCACGTAGCCTCAATCGGGTCGGGCCCACCAATCCTCTTCCTCCACGGCTTCCCGGAGCTCTGGTACTCGTGGCGCCACCAGCTCCTCTCCCTTTCGGCGTTGGGATACCGCTGCATAGCCCCGGACCTCCGCGGCTTCGGCGACACCGACGCGCCGCCCGACGCGTCGTCGTACACGGCCATGCACATAGTCGGGGACCTGATCGGGCTGCTTGACCATCTGGGTATCGAGCAAGTGTTTCTGGTGGCGCATGACTGGGGTGCTGTGATTGCGTGGTGGTTCTGTTTGTTTAGGCCTGATAGGGTTAAGTGCTTGGTCAACATGAGCGTCGCTTTCAATCCCAGAAACCCCAAGAGGAAGCCTGTTGATGGGTTCAAGGCCTTGTTTGGGGATGATTACTACATTTGCAGGTTTCAGGTAAACTCAGAGGTTTTTGTTTTGGATTCTAAAATTGAGTCTGATTTTCTAGTGTCGTTGGTTTTATGTGTTTGTTCACTTATTCAACTGCTATTGTATTTTTAGAAGTTCTGTTGTTTGAGCTTGTTTCTCTGCTTAGGGTCTGAACTCAAAGATTGTTAAAGCTCTGCAATTGATTGATAAATGTGTTAGCTGAATATGAATCCCTTGGTTATTAGGCATTTTACTCTATAGTGAAATCTGAGTTGATGCATGCTATAACAGTATCAAGCAATATAGTGGATAGTGCAGTATCTAAAATAGTAATGAGCTGCCTAGCGATTTGGAACGAAGTCCCTGTACTCGTTTGGGTAGGTATAGTGCCATTTATGTTATATTTAGTCTGCACAACAACCTCCTCTAGTACAGTAAGTTGTTTTAGTACTGTAATTCATAGCCGAACATGAGTAGTTTGACCATCAGGTTCTCACATCCTGCCCAATTTCTTGTGTATGTGTGTGAGTTCTGGGCACAAACTTTTGAGTTTTCAAGTGTTCAATCGAGTAGCTTGTTGCTTCCTTGTTGACTTAGAACAATCATTTTTGTTCCTTTAGAGCTGATTCTTTGGTACACAAATGAGAAGCTTGTTAAGGTCTGTATGTTGTCAACTATTTTTGCTGGATGTCCTTTGGCCAGAGATAAATGCATTATAATCTTACTTGCCTGAATCACTGGAAATGTTTATGGATCAATTGTATGAGCAAAGTGTTTATTTATCTAGATGTTCAGTTAACTTAACAAGTCATTGCCACAGATCATTCTGTTTCCTACATGACAAATAAGATTGTTGAATGTTGCACCACAGGAACCTGGAGAGGCCGAAGCATATTTTGGTGGTCTTGATACTGCCTCAGTAATGAAAATGTTTCTTACCGGTCGCAATCCAGCACCTCCTAAAATATCTAAAGAACTTGGATTTGCAAGTTGGAAACCTGTAGAACCCATGCCCGCTTGGCTCTCGGAAGAAGACGTTAACTATTTTGCCACTAAATTCAGCAAGACAGGATTCACGGGTGGCTTGAACTATTATCGAGCTATAAACTTGTACATTACTAAATTTTTGCTTCTGTTTTGATACACAATTTAAAATGCTTGCAGCAAAACCCTTATTCACCATTGAAATTTTATGTTTCTGGTTGCAGAACCTGGGAGCTTACGGCACCATGGACTGGGGTACAAATCAAAGTACCAGTTAAATTCATTGTGGGCGATCTGGACATCACCTATAATATACCAGGTATCAAAGAATATATTCATAATGGTGGCTTCAAGAGTCAAGTGCCATTTTTGCAAGAGGTTATTATAGTTGAAGGAGCAGCTCATTTTATTAACCAAGAGAAGGCAGAGGAATGCAGTGCTCATATATATGATTTCATCAAGAAATTCTGATTTTCATACCCGGACTAGATTCAAGATTTCTAGCTGCACTTGGTGTATTAGACTTGTTTGAGTCCTCTAAATGTAACACTGGTTCTGTAATTGTACTCTGTTTTGTTTTGTTGTGTAATAATAAACATCAGAACTTGTTCCATCTATTCAATCTTACTACTTAAATTCAGTTGGATCTTGGTAGATTCCTTTACTCGTCTCTGATATTTCATCGACGTAATAAAGTAATAAACATTGTAGAATCTATTCATGGTCCCTCGCTACCTATCGAACAAAGAGGAAATGAATTGAAACGAGACAGAATGAAAAAATAAGGCAAACATAAGCTAACAATTGAACAAGGAGGAAATCAATTGAAACCAGACACGATCAAAAATGTGGCAAACGTATGGCGAGCCACCATAGAAGGCGCAGACTGACGATCAGGAGAAACATAATCTACCTCCCATATAAGAGAACCCAAAGGAGAGCTGCCACTAGAAAAGAGAAATGCGAGGCTTTCAAATTTCAGGATCCATTAGGTTTTCAAATGAGGACCTCTAGGCTGTCTAAGCTAACAAGGCATTCAACCTCAGGATCAAATATCATCATATTGAGGTACTTCGGAAAATGAGACAAAACACCATTGATCATAAATATAACCTGTTAACGATCCATTAGGATTTCGGAACTCATGGCTGTCCACCAGGCAGACAACCTGATTCAGCTCAATGAGCTCATTATGAGATCTTACAACTAAGCATGATCAAATTTGTTGAGGTATTAGCTTTACCATATGACCGTGTTTGTTTACTAGTTTGAATTGGTAAAGACCGTATTCTGGTCTAGCTAATAGCACATATCATTCCATCAAAAAAATTCATAGTTCTTTTGTAAGGACTAGCTGCAGCAACCTTTGACTTTCACAAATGAAACAAGACTAGGCCGAGGAGGGTCTGGAAAGGTTTACAAAGGAGTCATAAAAACTTAGGTGAGGAGAAAAAAACTACTGATCAAGCATGTAAATATGATCTTCAACAAGAACGAATTAATCAAAATTCTCAACATTTACTCCAAACATCTAAAAATCCTTGATTTCCAAACTAGAAAGTCATAGCATATAATTGCAACATAGATGCGTCCTATGGATGATAAATCAGTTCGGGCAAAAACAAAGAGTGACAAACAAAACGGATAATATGAAAGATCCAAATGCATAGCTTAGACACGGAAACCACGGCTGTTTCTTTTTCCCCTGGCCTTCTCGAACTTCCTGCCCTTTGATCGCACATATGGCTTGGTGTGGCTGTGCGGGACACCAGGTGCTGGACCGAAATGCTTCACAGCTTCACGAGCATTCTTGGGTCCTCGTAACAGCATCTGCATACAACACAGTGTTCGTACTTAGTCTCAACTTTGTAGGATAATCAACAGAACACAAAAAAAAAATACACATTGCATCAAATAAATCAAAGGCAGATATTGCTAGACATTCTTCAGCTAAGATGAGAGAAATCAAACAGGAAACAAATGTAGGTCGTAACCAGGCCCTCAAATCAGTAAATTATCAGAGAGCAGACATGCGGACCCTTTTATCCAATTTCTGTGCACATAACCATGCTTCCTTCCTTTGAATCATCCAGAGCATCGGCTTATTGTGCACAGATGTAAATCGTAATGCATTAAACAGTCGATGATACCTACTACATTATGCATCTACTTTTTTTGAAAGAAATTATGCATCTATTTGAAAAGATAGATATGTCAAAAATATCTCAGAAACAGTAAGGAAATAACAAGGAAGACGATTGCTATTTAACATAACAAGTTTCTTAGCAATGTATAATCTCTGAAGAAATAAGTCATCTCCCAAAAAACCATAACAATCAGTACACCACAGTGAATTGAACATCGTTTAAACTTTCAAAAGGTTACAACTACCAATCAAGTATTTTCCCTTTACCAGACACAAACCACAACCACCTTCAATATCATTCACAACTGCATTACTTAGCTACAAGTTTCGGTTATGTTTGTTAAACTTTTCAACAAGAGACAACAAAGCACAAACAAATTAGCAATTATACTGGCAACAGATTGATCACAAACAAAATCATGAATTTCAATCAGGCAATTACATACAATCAAGACCAAAATTGACAGTAAACATGAGTAAAGATATAGCATAATTACCGTGTTCTGCCCAAGCGGAGCTCTGAGAGCCAGCTGGTCAAAAGTCAAGCACTCTCCACCAGCCTTCTCAATCCTAGCCCTAGCTCTCTCGGTGAACCTGAGAGCAGTGACCTTGAGAGCTGGGACCTCAGCGATGCGAACATCGTCGGTGACAGTCCCGACGAGCACAGCAATCTTGTCCTCATGGCCCTGCATATACCGACACAGTCGGGACAGCGAGAGAGGAGCCTTGTTGACCTTGCTCATGCAAAGCCTGTGACGAATCACCTTGCTGAAATGGCTCTTGGTCCTTCGGTGAATGAAGTCATAAAGCTGAAAAACACACACAGATCCAGAAACGTAAAACACCAGAAACGATCACAAAACAAACGACGTCGTTGTGGAAAGGTAGAAGCGTACCTTGACCGTGAGCTTGAGGTAGATATCCTGAGACCTAGGCGATGTGCGCCTGGTGTTCTTTGACTTGCCGCCGGCGACCAAATCGATACCCTGCGATGAGTAAACAAGAGGTAAGAAGGAGGTTAGAGAAAGAGAGAGGAAGGGAAAATGGAGGAGGAGGCGGAGGAGTTAGGGTTTGGAGGGAGACGATACCATGGCGACTGCGGCTTGAAGCTCCTTTCTTCACTTGCGGCAGAGAGAGTGCTTTCTAGGGTTTATTGTGAGGGGGCGAGAGTGAGGCTTTATAAACAAGAGGTGAGTTGGCGGGGTCTTGGGCTTGTGGACGTTTTTGGGCTTTGGGTATTTTATGTCTTTTCCTTTCGATTTAGTCTTATGAGTTATGAGTAGAAGGAGAACATATATAGAGATCCAAGCCCAAGCCCAATCCAAATTTATGACTTCTATTTACACACTGTTGGTGGACTTTTTAATAGAATGATCCATGGTAAAATTGGTTGAACTGCTTAGTATAAAATGATGAAATACTCATGTTAAGAGTTGAAGTCTCAATTCTCATCAGTTTATGGCCAACAGGTTTAAGGGGTCTCTGAGTTCGAGCTTATGCGGTAGGAAAGGTCTGGTTTTGTTAGAAACTCTCATATACTATACATTCAGTCTGAATACTGATTAGGCATATGTGTTACTAACTTGCTAATGCGAGTAAGGTGGCTTGTTATCTCATTTCCATTTGTATTTTATGTAATCGACAAAAACTGAACAATTATTAACATTCATTACTTGTACTGTGGGGCCTGATATAATAGTTGGGACTATGCGCAAGTGTGCATGCGTGGGATGACATCCAGAGGTTCTCTATTTAAAGATATTGTTTAATGTGTTTCAAAGACACACATTGGAAACTGAGGAAGCAAGTTTTTGCGATAAGAGGTAAGAGAGCCGAGAGGATGCAAGAATGATCGTAGAATCAATCTTGTTCTCCGACACATAAATTTCACATTTTATTTTTTTTTTGAACAAGAGCTTTCATTGATGATAGTTTAGATAGATACATCGAACAACTATTAAGGTCCGTCTTTTATCCAAACTTGAAATGCAAGAAACATAAGCGTGTATTTGCCAAAACATGCGTTAGGTTGATTACATTTCCTATAACAATATGTACATAAAACATAAGAGAAAGATCAAACATGTTTGACACCTCTTTAAGTAACATTCCCTACACAGACCAGCCATCCTTTGTTTTGCAAAGATCATTAACAACATATAAAGCATATGATTCTAATATGAGATCAAAAGTGTGTTAACCTAACTGTAAATGCATTTGTAGATCCAAAGCCGTCGGATAAATTTCAGCAGCCTTACCTTGTAATCTCTCACGAAAACCCTTTGAAACAACAAATCTCCATTTTCATTTCGTAATGCTATACCCGTTAATTTCATAGTTTAAAAGCTTGTTTTAAACAAACTCCCATCAGAGTTTATATTTTATAATGACAAAACATGCACCCAGGCCATTCAACGTTACACCGTACCATATGTGGGATTACATTTTCATTTTCATAATTTTTTTGTGTGTGCTGATAATCTGATATAAATATTGTATCAACAACTAGGATCCCTGAGAATCCAACCTAAACCCAACCAACTCAAGCCACCACTGTCCTAATGTACATATTCAATTTTAAAATCTTATGGGTT
This sequence comes from Fragaria vesca subsp. vesca, assembly GCF_000184155.1. Classification (NCBI taxonomy): domain Eukaryota; kingdom Viridiplantae; phylum Streptophyta; class Magnoliopsida; order Rosales; family Rosaceae; genus Fragaria; species Fragaria vesca. The sequence goes on along the minus strand of NC_020492.1, from coordinate 18,218,972 downwards.
GTTCAAGTCATCAACCTATGAACGACGCTTATGCACAATAAAACTGATTCATGATACAAAAGCTGTATAGTTAGCCACAGAAGGAAATAAATCAAAAGCAATCAATAAAAAAAAAAAAAAACTAGAAATTGCGTGATTGTATTGGCTAGCAAAAATTAAACATCTCATTATTAATTTTTTCTCGTGTTTTTTGAGAGTCGATTGTGACATTAATACAATACGGTATGACCCATCATATACCGTATACGGTATGCTCAAAGCTTAATGTTGTATGTTTAGTTAACACAGTGTAATATCAGTACGCTTTAGGTCTTTAATGCAATACTTATTGGAGAATAACAGTTTTTCTATCCGATAAATGAAATTCTTTCCTAATTTAGTTCTTCCGAGTATATATCAATATACGGAAAAGAAATAAATTTGCCAGCTAAACTACCGTAAGCCGTCGACCTCAGACAAAACTCCGTTCTCACCGCGCCGCCGAACTATCATATGACCAATTTACTCAATTAGCCCCAGAAGTTCTGAAAACCCACATTATTCTTTACCAAGTCCAAAGTGGGCATTTTCGTCAAACAACAACTTCTCCTTCTCGTTCTCACCCACCTGTCCAAATAACTACCCTCACCTCTCTCCCCCCTTCCTCCTAAATCCCCTCCGCCCGATATGGCCTACACTCCCACGATGAGCTCCTCCAAATCCCGCCGGAAAGTAACTCCGGCGGCGGCCGCCGATAACGGCGACTCGGCCGAGAAACTCGACCAACTCCTCCTCTCATCCGCCATCTCCAACGGCGAGGACGTCGGCCCCTTCGTCCGCAAAGCCTTCGCCTCCGGCAAACCCGAAACCCTCCTCCTCCACCTCCGCCACTTCTCCCGCTCCAAAGAGTCCGAAATCGAAGAGGTCTGCCGCGCTCACTACCAGGACTTCATCCAAGCCGTCGACGACCTCCGATCTCTCCTCTCCGACGTCGACTCCCTCAAGTCCTCCCTCTCCGAATCCAACGCCAAGCTCCAGGCCGTCGGCCTCCCCCTGCTGACGTCACTCGACTCGTTCGTGGAAGCTCGGAACGTGTGCCGCAACGTCAACCTGGCGCTCCAGTCGGTCCGGAGCTGCGTCCGGCTCATGGAGCTTTGCTCCCGATCCAACTACCACCTCTCCCGAGGCAACTTCTACATGGCGCTCAAGTGCTTGGACACAATCGAGTGCGTCTTCCTCGACAAAACGCCGTCGTCTACGATCAAGCGGATGATGGAGAAGAAGATTCCGGAGATTCGGTGGTACATCGAGCGCAAGGTGATGAAGGACTTCAACGATTGGCTCGTCGAGATCCGAGTTATGTGCCGGAATTTAGGTCAATTGGCGATCGGGCAAGCCTCGTCGGCGAGGCAGAGAGAGGAGGATCTGAGAATCAAGCAGCGGCAAGCTGAGGAGCAGAGCAGGCTGAGCCTCAGAGACTGTGTGTATGCTTTGGAGGAGGAGGATGAAGATCCGGTTGGAGATGATAGTAGCAATGGCGAAGATGTTGATTTGACTCCATTGTACAGAGCCTATCATATACACCAGACTCTGGGAGTTGAGGACCGGTTCAAGCAGTATTACTTCGAAAATCGCAAGCTTCAGCTCACTTCGGATTTTCAGGTATCTTCCATGACTCCGTTTCTTGAGTCTCACCAGACTTTCTTTGCGCAAATCGCCGGGTTTTTTATTGTGGAGGATAGAGTTGTGAGGACCGGAGGTGGATTGATATCGAAATTGGAGGTTGAGAATCTGTGGGAGACTGCTGTGAGTAAAATGTGTTCAGTTTTAGAGGATCAATTTTCTAGGATGCAGACTGCTAATCATTTGTTGTTGATTAAGGACTATGTGAGCTTGTTAGGTGTGACTTTGAGGAGGTATGGGTATTTGGTTGATCCTTTGCTTGATGTGTTGAGCAAGCACAGGGATAAGTACCATGAGTTGCTGTTGTCGGATTGTAGAAAGCAGATTACGGAAGCGCTATCTGCGGATAAGTTTGATCAGATGTTGATGAAGAAAGAGTATGAGTATTCCATGAATGTGCTTTCATTTCAGATACAGACTTCTGATATCACGCCGGCTTTTCCTTATGTTGCACCCTTTAGCTCTACGGTGCCTGATTGTTGCCGCATTGTGCGGTCTTTTATTGAGGATTCTGTGAGTTTCATGTCCTATGGTGGGCAGCTTGATTTCTTTGAGGTTGTGAAGAAGTATTTGGATCGGCTATTAAGTGAGGATTTGGATGGCGCTCTTGTGAAGCTTATCAATACATCTATCAGTGCGGTCTCTCACGCAATGCAGGTGGCTGCTAATATGGCTGTCATGGAGAGAGCATGTGATTTCTTCTTCAGACATGCTGCTCAGCTTTCTGGCATTCCTTTGAGAATGGTGGAGAGGGGCAGGAGGCAGTTTCCACTCTGCAAAGCTCGCGATGCTGCCGAAGACATACTCTCGGGGTTGCTCAAACAAAAAGTTGATGGATTCATGATGCTGATGGAGCATGTGAACTGGATGGCTGATGAGACTCTGCAGAATGGGAATGAGTATGTCAATGAGGTGATCATTTATTTGGAAACTCTGGTTTCCACTGCGCAGCAGATATTGCCACCAAAGGTTCTTAAACGAGTTATACAAGATGTCCTTTCTCACATATCAGAGAAGATAGTTGGGGCTTTACTTGGGGACACAGTTAAGAGGTTTACCGTAAATGCAATTATGAGCATTGATGTGGACATTCGGATATTGGAATCATTTGCAGATAATCAAGCACCTTTACTATCAGAGGAAGATGCAAATCAGTTGAAATCAGCACTTGCTGAGTCGAGGCAGTTAGTTAATTTACTCTTAAGCAACAATCCAGAGACTTTTCTTAATCCTGTAATCAGGGAAAGGAGTTACAATAATTTGGATTATAGAAAAGTAGTGATTATTTCAGAAAAATTGAGAGATTCTTCGGAGCGGCTATTTGGAACTTTTGGGAGTCGGGGAAGCAGGCAGAACCCGAAGAAGAAATCTCTTGATTCGTTGATAAAAAGACTGAAGGATGTGAGTTAATCTGTTACATAGCTGTATGTATGATCATTGCCCACAAATGCCTATGTTGATTGTGATTGAAATTACTTCGTAGCTTGTTTACTGTTCACTTAATTTTTTTTTCCCCTGTGCCAATTCTTGCCTGCTGAATATGTTGATTTCCATAGAAAATTCTGTATGTATCAGTTTCATAGTTCCTGATTTGTTATTGTATTGATGATTTCTCTGAGCCTTGTTAGCATTTTGCATTTATTCTTAAATTTCATTTACATAAATAAACTGCTCGCAACCGCCCACTAAGCTTGTCTTGAAAGAGAATGGAAATTCAATTAGACATGTCAACATCTGAGAACTGAGAAGTCAACAGCAGAGCTTGCTGGCTTTCTTATATGAATGCCTTTAGGCTGGTATACTGTAGGTCTCAGTATACTAGTCTGTTATCTTGTATATCCTGTGGTCGCTCGATATTGTTTCTGTTATACGATTCCTTTTTGAACTATATTACTTGCCTTTCCATTAAAGCTATTCTAATTCAACTGTTACATGATTATTTCTTTGTATGCATATGAGATGAAACTTCACAGTTATTGCTATTGAATCAACTATCTTATGTCAAAATTTTGTTCCTGGTACTTATTAATTGCAGATGGCATAAAACCTACGGGCGTGTGCTTTCACCATTTAGAAGATCCTGCAAAGGGTGATAACTTTTAAGTCACTTCAGGAAAACTAATTGCCATCCAGTCATCTTTGTAAGTTTCAAGGGCTGTTTTTTTAATCTTTGTTTTCAGAAATAGGTGATTTATTTATACTAGCCGACATATTAGGACCGCGATGGATACATATCTACCCGAATGTTATTAAGGTTTTTACCAGTCATTCCCTTTGAATTCCTCTGCTAATAATTAATTTTACCATTTTGGCAACTGAAACTAGTTTGTCGTTGCTATTCTTTATCTAAGAATTGGATATCAGTTTTTCGGAGGGGTGTTTGCAGTTCACTGTTTAAAGACCATCACCAACTTGCTTTGGTGTGATATTCAAGTTGGGGATTTTTAAGATTTGAAGTGTTTTACAAATAAGCATTTTCCCTACAAGTTTTCTCTTAATGACCCCAAATTGGCTGTATTTGGCATATTCATATCAGAACTCCGATTGAATATTGGTCAAAACAGGTGTGCCAATTCAGGATAGAAATTCACAATTGCCTTCAAATGAGTTGGCTTAATCTCTGGCAAAGCTGACTAATATTATTTTACAAAAATCTATCTATAGATTTTTCTTTTCCTTTTCTTCCTTTAATCTTTTAAGTTCAACATTCTTTTCCTTGTGCACAAATTTTACTGCTAGGACTTGGCTTACAAGAAAACTGAAAAATCTCAAGGAAAGCCTTTCCTCTTAATTCGATTTAGCCGAGACAGTGTAGTTGGAATTTTTGTTGTCCCAACTCTTAATGATTACTTGCATGTTCATCCCCTTATATTTCAAAGTTCTCGAGTTCCAATTTTCCTTTCCACGATATCGTTCTCTACTTGTGTGTAGCCTTCACCACTCACTATCTGTGACGACCTCACAACCATGCATGCGTCTCCAGAGATGTTAACATTGCGAACCGTATGGGTGGCCAACCTATGGTATTAACCTTTTGAGAAATTATTTGCTGTGGCCAGAACACCAGCTGGCAAGCTGATTTGGTGTCCCCAACCAGTAAAAACACGACACGTGTCCAGCTGAAAAATTGACAGGATCGTGCGTTTAGTTTAACGTCTCCGTTTTCTCTCTGTTTAGAACTGAAACACCCACTAACCTAAAAACCGCATCAGCCCATGTCTCCCACCCCACCCCCTTTTCTCCCTCCTTCTCTCTGATGTCGATGTCACCAAATTGAGCTCCACCTCTTCGTCCTTTCCTCCATCGCCTCTCGGAGTCGCGCTCTAATTAGATGGCCACGAAGCGCAACGCAACTCAGCCTGAGAAGAGGACACTTCCAGACGGCGAGCTTTCACGAGGGTCTTCGGGTCGGAGATGAAGACTGCTGGTTTCGTCGCCACTCCTGGTTTCTTGTCTTCGGTAATCCAAGGTAAAACTCTTTTTTATCAATTTTACATTATACTTTATGTATTTCCATTTGTAATTAAACAAAACAATCAGCTGGATGTTAGTGGTCTTTGTAATTTGGGGTTTATTGATTGTTGATTGGGAAATTTTGGCATTCTCGTGGGTACTTTGATTATGTATTGTCCTATGAGAAGTTTTGATAATCATACATGGGCTGAATGAACTACTTTCACGAGGTAACTTTGAGGTTTATGCAATGGAGTAGATATGATTTCAAGACATTGTTTGCTGTTAAAAATTATAGGTGTTTCGATTTATAGTTCATAATCAGAATAAGTGTTCTGCCATGTTAAGAACTAAAAATGGGAATATATGTATGTTTCCCATGGGGATGTGTATGTTTCCCACTGAAAATTATAGGAGATGAGACCTTTATTGAAACGAGAAGCACCCTTTAAGAACTTGTTAAAATGGGAAATGCAATGCTTGATCTTACAAGACTAATATTCATGCATTTGTTGCTACCTTGACTTTCAGGTTTGTAATCTTGCATGGAGTAAGCATACAAACGAGATAGTTAGCACTTATGGATGTTTCGAAAATCAAATGGTCTGGCAGTATCCATCCATGTCAAAGGTTCAGCTAGGACGAACTCAAGTCCGATGAGACTCACTAGCATCATGTAAAGTTACAGAGGTTTTCGGTCATTAAGATAAATGCAGATTCGAGAAGACTAGTGTGCAAATTTTTTTCTTTCGCTTCAGGATGTTTTAATATTTTTAGTGTTTAATGTGTATCACAGAACCATGAAGAGATTTGAATATACATCTTTTACATTTACCTGTTGTGCTTCAAACTTTTTTTTTTGTAAGTTTCACCAGTTCATTTGTGTTTTTTGAAAGCACGGGAAATATGTGCCTTCTCTTGAATGTACCTGATTCTATTCTAAAAATGCTCAATTCAGTAAATATGAACTAGATGAACTATAGCTCAAATCTTTACGTCTATGTGGTAGCTTTGATATTAAAAAGTCAAAACCATGATGCAAACCATGCATTGAAATAGAAGTAGGCAAGCTTAATAAACAAACAAACCATGATTAGTTTGCAGGTCCTTTTTTTCTGAACTTTTTTGCTGAGTTTACATTCTTCAGGTAAACAATAAGAAAAGGTACAAATTGCCATGAAATAGGCTTCAAAATTTCTGATCATTACACTTGTATATGGACACAATATATATCGAGTCTTATGGTAAATAATATGGCATATCTCTTGAAACCTGCTGCTGCTCAGTCATTGAATGTAAATCCTACATTGTACATTAGTCAGAGATAAATTAACTTAAAAAACGAAATGTGATAGAAAAAGGTTAAACAAATTATGCAAACCTGGCTTGGTTGAGGATATGATCCAAATTGGTGGTTTGGGGCAGATGTGCTTGCAGATGTATGCTGTGATCATAATATATGATTGGAACTTTTAATTTAGAAAACTCTAAAAGAAGAAGCAATTATAATTGAAAATATCAGATCAATCAATACCTGACTCAAAAGCATGCTAGTAAAAAAAAGAATTTGGTTGATAGAATGCTGTAGAATCAGATCCCTGCAATAGATAAGAATCATTCAGTGTGTTAAATGAAGTTGAATTATATGGTATTTGAATCTAGCTCATTACCTGATTTGATGGAGGCAAAAATCCTTGAGTATTGATTGCTGACAAGTTCATAGTTGGATAAAACTACATAATATTGATTGAAAAATTAGTTTTTAGGATACCAACAGTAAATAAAAAAAGAAGTGATTTGAGCAGACTTATAACAACAAACCTGAGTACTCATCAACTGAGGAAATGGGTTTGAAGAATTTGGATTATATTGTGCATGATATGCGGAATATGAGTTCAAAACCTACAAAAATACGGTAATAAATAAATTATTTTCATAAACTACTAAGATTAAATGTTACTAGTAACTCGTACCATTTAGACTGAAATTCTTCCACCGTCTCACAAGCATAAAGATACTTATTGAACATCTTCTTAAAGTCAGGGATTCCTCAGTAGCTTGCTATATTTCTTGTTGCATTCAGCGATATATGCCACAAGCATAAACGGTGACAAGTATCAGGAAAAACATCTCTAATGCCATTTGCCATTGCCTGACATTGATCAGTATAAATGGTCCTTGGTGGTTGATTTCCCATTGGCTCTAAAAATGTTTCAAACAACCAATCAAATGAAGAAGTTGTCTCATCCAACAGAAAAGCACATCCAAACAAAACATTTTTCCAATGATTACTAAAACCTCAAAAAAGACACTCTAACTTCCAAGGTACTGGTAGGAAATCAAAATCAAGTCTTCATTAGCATGAGAAGCTAATAAACCAAACTCATTTGGACACTAAGGGACAATAATTGACCTTCCATTGTTATTGCAGCTTACCAATCTCACTCAAGTAGCTAGCCTTGACACAGTAATTCCTAACCCCCACAGTTCTTAACCATAGTGTTCTGTATTCAACTTGTTCTCAACCATAATGAGAACATAAACCCAATTCATTTTGGAATCTCAACCCTAAAGAATACTATTTTTAACACACCTTTGATTCTTTCAAAAACAACAAGAATTTCAATGAAAACATTTCCTCAAATACTACCATATGTATATATCAAACTGATTCAATACTAATATGTATTGTATGTATATATAAATTTCCTCTAAATCCCGGATTACCGAAGACAAGAAACCAGGAGTGGCGACGAAACCAGCAGTCTTCGTCTCCGACGCGAAGACCCTCGTGAAAGCTCACCGTCTGGAAGTGTCCTCTTCTCAGGCTGAGTTGCGTTGCGCTTTGTGGCCATCGAATTAGAGCGTGACTCCGAGAGGCGATGGAGGAAAGGACGAAGAGGTGGAGCTCAATTTGGTGACATCGACATCAGAGAGAAGGAGAAAAGGGGGCGGGGTGGGAGACATGGGCTGATGCGGTTTTTAGGTTAGTGGGTGTTTCAGTTCTAAACAAAGAGAAAACGGAGACGTTAAACTAAACTCACAATCCTGTCAATTTTTCAGCTGGACACGTGTCGTGTTTTTACTGGTTGGGGACACCAAATCAGCTTGCCAGCTGGTGTTCCGGCCACAGCAAATAATTTCTCTAAGCTTTTAGGTGACTGTTTCAAGCATTATTTGCTAAACCATGAATTTGTGCCCAGCAGTCTGAAACGTCATCTGATGTGGAGCTATGTCCAGTCATCCTGAATGTAGCACCTTCTGGACTCATTGAGAAGAGATAAATTCCAATGCAATGAAAACCATTAATGGGAATTGTGACAAAATGTCATTATCCCTTTCAATCTAGCTGCCTGAGATGCATAAGTACTCAACCACCACAATTGATCAAGGTCCTTGGTTAGATCAATACGTGTTTTCCCTATTGCTTTGCCTCCATTTTATACCTATCTCAAACACCATCTAGAAACTCCATAGTAGAAATGGGTTCCTTCTCTCATCGAAATCTCACATCTTCATCGATGGTGTTTCCCTTACTCACCATTCTCTCATCCTTTGCCTACTGCGAAGTTGGCAAGCCATCAGCCTACGACGTACTTCAACAATATGACTTCCCAATCGGTATTCTTCCCATAGGAGTTACAGGCTACGAGTTGAACACAGAAACCGGGCATTTCTCGATCTATTTGAGTGGGACTTGCACCTTCTCCGTTGAAAATTCATACGAGCTTGAGTACAAGTCCACCATATCTGGTTTTCTGTCCAAAGGCAGGCTCAGTGATCTGAAAGGTGTCAGTGTCAAGGTGTTCTTCTTCTGGCTCAGCATTGTCGAAGTGGTTCATGTTGGCGATGACCTGCAGTTCTCTGTGGGAATTGCTTCGGCTAATTTTCCAGCCAACAACTTCGATGAGAGTCCTCACTGTGGGTGTGGATTTGATTGTAACCGGTTGAGCGCTTTCCTGCCCTCATATCCGGTAGATGCTTACTGACTGCAAAGAATGTTTAGCTGATATGAGTTACCTTTCTGTATATTGCTATGTAATCCAGTATGTCACTTGTGTTTTACATCCAAAGATTATTGATTGCGTAATTACATCATGTTATATGACTTATATCTAATCTTTGATTTTGTTCCGAAAGAATTAGATGAAAATTGTTTTAGGCGAAGGTTTAAGATTTTTCGACTTTGGTGTCTTGAGCAGCTTGATTCTAAATCTTCTGTTTAAACTAAGTTAATTAATGTCACAGCCCTAGTGTGCAGTTTTTATGTATGCATTCGATCGTATAAAATGGAATATGCTTCTTCTCTCATTAAAATTCCTCTCTATATATCCCAACTAACATTAGGCTGTGCATAGAAACAACAACCTAACAGTCAAGGCTTCAGCAAACAAAGAAGTTCTGCTTCCAACTAGCACAGATAAACAGGTTTTCATTTCCAATCAAAACTCATCTCTCTAATGGCAACAGTACCATGCCTAATACTCTTCTTTCTGGTCTCCTTTTCCATCTCAACCCCATCTGCATCTGTCAAGGACGAGTTGACAGCTTACGAAGCACTCGAAGAGTATGACTTCCCAGTTGGCATCCTTCCCAAAGGCGTGCTAAGCTACGAGCTAGACAATTCCACAGGTGAATTCTCAGTCTACTTGAATGGCTCTTGTACCTTTTCTATTGATTCATATGAGCTCAAGTACAAGTCCACCATAACCGGTGTGATCACCAACGACAAGATCTCGAGCTTGAGTGGTATCAAGGTCAAGGTGCTGTTCCTATGGTTGAGCATTGTCACAGTTGTTCGAGACGACGATGAGATCGAGTTCTCTGTTGGTATCGCCTCCGCGGACTTCGCGGTCAGTAATTTTGTGGAGAGCCCGACGTGCGGATGTGGGTTTGATTGTGTCAATGTGGATGGAAGGAAGATCAAGTTTGATGATCAGTCACAACTGTCCTCTGCTTAAGCATTAGTTTTCAAATTATGTTGGATCCGATTGTAATTTGGGAACCAATGTAGGCATTGTAACCGATTTAAATGAGTGAAATGGGTTTGTTTAAATCACTAGTGTTGCTTACCTGAAGTCTCTCTGTGAATCTGAGACTCATCATAAGCTAATCAATTGCACCAAATTCATATTTGTGATAAAAGAAGAAACCAAATTCATAGTTGATTCAAAAAACATGTGTAAAAAGCTACATAATTTGCTCTCAAACTCAAAGAAATAAGCAAAGACTCTAAATAAAATGTTTTCCAAGCTAGCAAACATAGGAAATGAACTGCTGTAGTTTGCTACTCCTTCAGTCAGGGTGCTGCCATAAGTAATTGTTTCTGAAATCAAGCAAGGGTGGTCTTGCTTCATCCAAATTTCCATAATTTTTCAGGGAGAGCAAGCTCCTATGAACACTCAAAATGTTCGACCAAATGCCTTTACACCTACTTGGACGTTTCACAACTTTCATAGAATTGCATCTCAAGTCCACAAACAATGATGTTTCGTCCAATTCATCATCGAAAAGTATTCCATTCTCCCATTCACCACAACAAGCGTTCATGAACCCAAAATCTTGGCATGATTCATGCACATCTATAGTGTAATCTCGCACCCACTGTTTTGTATGATAATCTTTCATCACCCATATATCAATGTTCACACATGAAGTGAAGTCGATTATAACAACAGCCATAGATCCTTTTAAAGCAATCAAGTTTGTGCCCACAAGCTTCAAGCTTGGTAACTCCAAAGTGGGAGTCCGATAGAACTCTTCTTTTGTGAAATCAAAAGAAATGATGAGAATTTCTCTGCCTTCTAGACTCAACCAATGCATATCTCCAAAAGCACATATGCTCGTGTGAGAACATAAAGGATACTTTGGGGAGGAACTAGAATTTAGAGTTTGCGGGGGTATCTGTCGCCATGAATTTGTGCCCAATTCAAGAACTTGGGGCTACACTGCCCCAATCGAAGGCATTTTTTCTACTAATTTCGGACAAGCGAAGAATCTTGTGCGTTCTAGTTAGACTATCAAATCCCATGCCGTAAACTTCGTTGAAGATTTTAGTGTTACGAGTACCATACTTTGAATACTGAATGCCACTCTTCGGGAGCCTTAGAACTTCTCTGGTGAAAGGATCGATCAAGAAGCAATCTTCGTAGTTTCTAGTGAAGAGAAAGAAGTTGCAGTAAGCAAAATACAGAGAATAACGAGCATCGTCGGAGGTTGACAGAATTTTCGAGACAGTAAGGCTACCTTTGTTGCCATCGTAATTCAGGCATTCTATCTCTTTCATTTCATTTGTGGACGAATCTTCTCCCACAAAACGCAGCGTAAGGCGAGGAGGTTGATGATCAGAAGCAGCGTTGGTGAGAATGTGATAAGCTCAAGAACAACGGAAAGGGAAAACAAAAGAAATTAAACTGAATTCATTTCATTGATGCCCTCTCCAGGAGAGGAAATTCCTTACATATAGGTGGGTTGATGAATTCAAACGTTATAGTTGGGAAGGTCCACTACTACTAGAATGCCAACAAACTAGGCATGCCTAGAGAGACAAAACATAAGCTGCAGACTCTTACTGGGAGCTGAGTTGCTGCAAACTGGGAACTGAGTTGCTGCCACAAGAAGACGCAACTGTACATGAGGGATCACATGATGAAGATAGGTTGGGCTGATGGGCTGATGGACTTGAAGGATTGGGCTGAGGGTTAGGAATGATCCTAACAGAATGGAGAAACGAGAATGCAGTGAAAAGAAAAAGGGCGACTGGACTATGTCTAACAAGGTTTTAGAGACGCATCGGAGGCAGCAGACTGATTTTAGTGAAAGTCTCTTAAAAATGTCACACAGGATTTCCACAGGTAGATCCAACAGCCTCATCTTTGCCTTCTTTCGCCTTCTCATCTCAACCTGTGCTTTTTGACCTTTTTATAATGCGATAGTTCTTTTTGGATAGGGAAACTAAATCCTAGAGGCTAAAGGAAATAACAAATTGATCTACAGTATTGGTGGGTATGTCCTGTAACTTTTATGAATATTTGTAATCATTGGATCGTTAATATATCTGATGGTTGTGAATATTTTGAAATGAATAATTGTTTACCCGGTGTCACACCCCAGGACTAATTCCGCCGTAACACGATATTGTCCGCTTTGGGCCCACCGGCCCTCACGGTTTTGTTTCCGGCAGCTCAGGAGCAGCTTCCCAGTAGGTCACCCATCCTGGGATTGCTCTAGCATCAACATGCTTAACCTCGAAGTACCCATCCCCTCCGAAGACGCTGAGCCACCAAAAGGCCTCGTGTTAGATTGGAGGTGGGCATGTACATATACAGCACATAAACCCCTCTCCGTTTGGCTGATGTGGGATATTACAATCCACCCCCCTTGGGAGTCCGACGCCCTCGTCGGCACACTCGCACCACACGGCAGAGTGGCTCTGATACTAACTGACAAGACCCACCCCGAATTTCACCTTGAAACCCGAAGTAAATCCTGTGGGGACCATCTCCAAGGAAAGTTTACCGAAAAATTCGACATAACCTCCCTTGAAAATGGACAACCCTTCCTAATAAAACCTGCAAACACTTCTGAAAATTTAAATCCAACCATAAACTCCTGGAGCCGTCGTGCTAAATAAAAGTTATTGTAATATCCCACATCGGCCAAACGGAGAGGGGTTATGTGCTGTATATGTACATGCCCACCTCCAATCTAACACGAGGTCTTTTGGTGGCTCAGCGGTTTCGGAGGGGATGGGTACTCCGAGGTTAAGCATGTTGATGCTAGAGCAATCCCAGGATGGGTGACCTACTGGGAAGCTGCTTCTGAGCTGCCGGAAACAAAACCGTGAGGGCCGGTGGGCCCAAAGCGGACAATATCGTGTTACGGCGGAATGGGTCCTAGGGTGTGACAAATGGTATCAGAGCACTAGGTTATTTGTTTCTTTTCTCTTTTTAGTACTACCTCATATTCTTGGTCATGCTTAGTGTCTATAGAGTGATAGTCTGACCGCGGCGGATCTATTAGCATTATATGCTTTAGACACTATGTGTTGATTAGGTTTGTGATGTAGTTATTCTTGTCTTTTTATGGACAATATTGTGTCATAAATGTTTTTATCATCAAGACTATGCCTCTGTACGCCGATCTCTCAAGTAATCATCATGCTTTGAATAAGGAAAGAGGTGTATGGTTGACGTTTGTTTGTTTGTTTTTTTTTTTTTTTAAGGGTTATTGAGTTGATATCTTGAAGTGTTAGAGTTCAATTGCGAGTTGGGAACTCCAGTTGGGAACTCATAAGCTTGTTAACATTCCTTTCCGGTATCCAATGATTGATTGGGTTAAGAGTAAGGTTTCAGATTAAGATGCTAAGGTGAGCATCTTGTGCAAATCTGTTGGGTGAAATGTTGATGATTAATGCCTTGGAGTTGTCCATTTTTAGTGGGCAAGATTGGAGTCAAAAAATTGATTGATGGGAGATTTTGGTATTGAGTTACGTGACTTCTGAGAGAGTCGATTTGGAAGGAAAGTTTGAAGTAGTGATGTATTCTATTGATGTAAAAGTTAGTTGAAATGATGAGGTGAGGTATCCATGGTAATTCAAATGGGTACCTATATGAGTTGTTGAGGACCCTAGTCTTGGGTTAAATAAGGTTTTAGGGAATTTATGGCTAGTGATTGGGTGGTAAGACATTGCTGCATAAAGAGCTAAATGTCAATTTAGATAAGTCATGATTGAAGGCCAATTTACCGACTATGTTTATCCGCAATAGAAAGCAGTTGGGAACATTTTGGAATAATGCTGGTTATGTCAGCACGTATCCTGGTTCCTACAACTTTAATTATGGATAAGTTTTTATCTTTTGAGCAATTTATTAAGATAGTGGTGGTAATATCTTTTGGAAATGACGGATAATAATAGTCGATGAATAGTAAGATTTCTGATGATTTTGGTCTCTATTGTGAGTTAGTTGAAGTTTGTTAAAGCACTAAGTAGAATGACTTGGATTGTTGGTTTTACAAAAGTCATTCGTTAGTGCGTTGTGACAACTTCTTGTTGTGCCATAGTCGGGGAATTTTTAAAATTTTATTGATGGCACTAAATGTTGAGTTTCAAGCAAGTTTGGAATCGTGGAGTGAGATGTCAGTTATATTATTTTAATCGTGGAGTCAGTATGGATTCTTTCGGAATTCCAGGTGTTGAAATTTGGTTTCCAGATTTGTTGAGTGTTTGGGAAGATGATAATGTAAATGGAATTGAAAAGTAATGGTGGAGTGAGAGCGAAATGGTTGTGGTCATTTCAGTTTTACGACAACACCTGGTGAATTTATTCGTGTTGTCATGGGTATTTTTCTAAAAAAAAGAAAAAAAGAAAAAAAGAAAGTTGCGTGGATTTGGTGGAAGTGGCAGCGGTGGAATAAAGCCACTAAATCATGAAGCAAGAGTGCGTGGGTGTCCATAGTAATTTCAAGCTGCATTGTTTCGAGTAGTGATGTAAGTTTTGAATTTGAGATCGAAGTTTGTTTGCTAACATCATTTCTTTCACAATAGGTGACTAACTACGACACAACAATGGGAGGATCTGTTCTCACCTTATTTCTAATTCGGTGAGATGGAGTATAGTTTTGGTTGTGGTGTGTGTGGGAATATTTAAATTATTCTTACTGTAGTTTTTGGGTAGTATCCTCAAAGCTTGAAATTATGGAATGCGAATTCAACGCTTCGATTTGAAGGGTAGAGATTCTGGTTATTTTGTCGAAGTTTCGAGGTAAATGATAAATTGGTAGTTGTGTCGTAGTTATGGATTCGGAATAAATCCAGTGGTGATCCCAAGTGAGCTAGAGTTCATTTAAGCGATGAGTCTTGATGCCGTAAATCCTATGTTGTAGTTTGAGAGTTGCATGGTGATGTTGATTTTGATGGTTTGTGTCGTTATAGGTATATTTCATGATGTAGCATTATGGAAGAGGGTCGATTCGGTGGTGATCGATCGAAGGAAAGCTCGACTGTGTTCTACAATTTTCGGCGAGCTCCGGCAGGGACGACGGCTATGAAGGGTATAATCTTGTTCTCCTCTCTTCCCTTATCCTTTCTATGTTCTGGGATATTCGAATCGAACCCTAATTTGAAAATCCTTTTTCTTCTCTTTTCTGTGTTCGAGCTCGAGCTCCGGCGACTGCATTCCCGAGAGGCTCGGCTGTCTCCTTCCCTCTCCTAGTGTTACCCTAGCCCGAAGAAAGGCGGAGCAAAGGCTGGAGGGGGACCTGAAGCTGTGTGGAAATGCTTTGGTGGAGGTGGCGATTGAGGCAGTGGTTCCTAGGCCAGTTCTTGATTTGGAAGTAGCTAGAGGACCTGTATGATGAGTTTTAGCAGGGAGGAGCCACTGGATTTTCATTTGGGCATAGTGGAGGTAAGTATTGATTTTTGGGTGCTGCTATGTTGTTCCTTTGTGGTTTGGAGATGGTTAATGACTGCTTTTGGTTATTTTGTGTTTGTATGTCGAGAACTCGATATATTGAAGGATATAGGGAGGTCATGGAGAAATTCCGGCAAGTGGCCGGAATCCGGCAGAATATTCCGGTAAGTCGTCGGAATCCGGCGAAGGCAGTTAGTCCGACAAGAGCAGTTGAGGTAGTTATCGAAGTTTTCCTTTTTGTTTTGCGTTGTTTCATAAATAGGAAAGTTTGTCGGTTTATAATCGGAAATCTTTCTAAGTGAGGAAAGTTCCTATTTTGGGGAAACTTTCCCTTTTTGAAAACTTTCTATTTATGGAAACCCATTTTGGGTGCCCTTAGTGATTTATGGTGTGAAGTTGTATAGAGAGAGAGTGATTGAGGATTGTTTGGATGAGGAATCAATTGTAATTGAATTATTAAGATGGTTGTTGGAATTAAATTGGATGGTAGAGTAATCAAGGTAACCCGATTTGTTAAGTCGAAGGTTAAAGTGGAAATTGTTGAGGCTTCGTTAGTTGGCTAATCATAAATCAATTGGTCAAACTTGCTCAATCCTGGTCAACTCAGTAAACCTAGTCAAACTAGGAAGAAGTCGAATCGTTAATGATTATTGGAGTCCGGTTTGACCAATTTATTCTTCTGTTTATCGTCAGACGTGGGATTGGCTAGAGAGTGTGATTAGTTGGAGGCAACGCTCGAGGAGTATTCCGAGCATTGGAAGGCTTAGGCCTCATACTGTGAGTGGACTTTTGTTTTAAATAAAATGCATGCTATAGTTCATAGATGAACAATTAATGTTGTGGAGCATTTTGACGTCATTTTATTTTGACGATTTTATTTCTCTTGGAGAGTTACCGAAAATGGGATTTTCGGTGGATATAAATATATATTTATGAGAGAGTATGTATATAAATGCTAGCTAGCCCTATGTGTCTATCCACCTTAATGGCGTAGCATATAGCCGCATTATGGTGTGACGTGAGCGTTGGACGCGAGCGTAGTAGCCCTATATGAGTGTCTAATTCATATAGGGGGTATGGACACATATTTATATACCCGTCTGTCCATCTTAATGGCGTAGTGTAGCACCGCATTAAGGCGTGACGTGAGCGTTGGACGCGAGCGTAGTAGCCCTATATAGACCCATGAATTTATATAGGGAGTATGGACGTGTGTAAATACATACATATATGTTAGAGCCTGAGAGGCTCGATATTTTATAAGATAAAAGTTTTTATCGCTTGCGTCATGCATTCGATTTTTCCTTGGAAATTGATTTGGGGAAACATAAATATTTTATTTTATTAATTTATTTTTGTCCACTCACTCTAACGTTATTAAATGTTTTCCCCTGGGCTCTTCGTTTTAAAATGCCCAGTTTACAGGATTGCATAGTTGAGGTCGGGCGAACATGGAGATGAGGCATAGTCATCATATAGCTTTCGCTTGTTAATTTATTATGTTTCCTTTCTTCCTATTAGAGTTGCTCTGAACCTATAAATAGTTGGTTATGGGATTTGTTTAAGTTAGTATTTATTTTGGGTGGTGTTGTGATTTGGGGGAGCACGAAGGCTCCAGGAGTTTATAGTTGGATTTAAATTTTCAGAAGTGTTTGCAGGTTTGGAAGGGTTGTCCATTTTCAAGGGAGGTTATGTCGAATTTTTCGGTAAACTTTTCTTGGAGGTGGTCCCCGCAGGATTTACTTCGGGTTTCAGGGTGAAATTCGGGGTGGGTCCTGTCACCCGGTCACTTTCAACTTAATAAAAAATAAATAAATATTAGGTTTGCGAGTAAGAATAAGAAGACGACGAAAGATACAGAGAAAAACATTTCAGTTTGCACGGAGAGATAATAAAGAGAGAGAATTCATTTCGTTCATCAGGTTTCAATCGAATAGAGCATGACCAGCTCTTCACATTACCATCATTTTAATTATTAAATATTAAATAAATAAAATTAAAAAAAGTATATGGTATTGGTGAGTATGCTATCATGTCTCATAAAGGAAATGAGCATACCTAGTTTGAGTAGGAGTAGTCAATATATTTCAAATCAGCTCTATTCTTCTGCTAGGGTTTCAGTTACATGCTTCGGCAAATTTTCCAGCCAACAACTTCGAGGAGCGTCCTCATTGACTGGGTGTGGATTTGATTGTAACTAGTTGTGCCCTGGTCTGCCCTCGTATCCTGTCGGTACTTACTGACTGCAATGAATGCTTTGCTGATATTTTGCTATGTAATGCAGTATGTAACTCTTGTGGTTTACATTCAAAGATTGTTCATTGCCCAATTACATCATGTTATATCTAATCTTTGATTTTGTTCCCCAATAATTAGATGACAATAGTTTTAGGCGAAGGTTTAAGATTTTTTGACTTTGGAAAAAAATTGCGTCTAACCCAGTATAGGCATACTCGTCCGGACTCTCTTTTATTTACATAATTTTACATATGTAAATCATAATCTTAACCGATCAAAAGTTGAATTAACCAATAAATATCATCTCTACAAAAAATAAATGTAAACAAAAATCGTTCGCTAAGCCGAATGTATCAAACAATGGACGGCTTATCGTAAAACTGCTAAGTTTCACAAGAATTGTCGATTTGTTAATGCGATGAGCTGAGCAAACAAATTTTGTTTACATTGATTTTTTACAGAGGTGATCTTTATTGGTGAATTCAACTTTTCAACGGTTAAGATTATAAACTACATTAGTAAACGTATATAAATAAAAGAGTCCGGACGCACACGTATATATTAGTCCGGACACAAGTATTTTCATTTTTCTTTTCTATGTATAAGATCAAAAAGGGACAAATGGGTAAAAAACTGACTTTTTACCACATTAATACTAGTTATTTCGTCTGTCTGTCTTGTTACTAAATTTTCGGCAATCTCGATAAGTGGGTTGGCCACAACATGGTTTGCCAAGATAAAACCACGTCGTAATCTACCTAATTCACCAAAACGTCACCGTATCAATAACTAACATCGTTCTCTCCCTCGCTGTCAGTCAACTCCAACCGACTCTCCTACTAGTATTTCCCGGAAAATACCCCAAAAAAAAAAAAAAACAAGTTCCCAACAGATTTCTCCGTCGACGAAAAACCATGTCTCTCCCGGCCATTCTCGCGGTCCTCCTCCTCCTATCACCCTTATCCTTTTCCGCCGCCGATGACGACACACGGTCGGCCTACGACGTCATCCAGGACTTCAACTTCCCGATGGGGATTCTCCCCAAGGGCGTCACCGGCTACGACCTCGACCGGAGCAACGGCAAGTGGGCCGCCTACTTCGACGGCGCGTGCAGCTTCTCGCTCGAAGGCTCGTACCAGCTCAAGTACAAGTCCACCATCACCGGCACCATCTCCAACAACAGGCTCAAGGACCTGACCGGAGTCAGCGTTAAGGTCTTGTTCCTGTGGCTCAATATCGTCGAGGTTTCACGCAGCGGCGACGACCTGGACTTCTCGGTGGGGATCGCGTCGGCGTCGTTTCCGATTGATAATTTCTACGAGTGTCCGCAGTGCGGGTGTGGATTGAATTGCAGCCCGGCGCCGCCGCAAGTGAGGAAGATTAAGATGAAGAAGTCTCTGGTTTCTTCTATTTGAGTAAGGAATTGGATTTGTAGAGAGGTTTTATTGTGTTTGATTACATTTTGAGATTTTGATGATGTGTTTAGTTCTATTGCAATAATTATGATTCTGGAAATAAATTGAAGAAAATTGATTGTAATTCTTAAGGAGGAATTAGAGGATTTGAGTAATTGGTGCTTCGATGAGTGTATAGAACAGGTGGTGTTGTACAGGATGAAATGAGGGCATAGTTGCGCTGTGTGTCGATTAAGCAGAAGGGAGTTGCAGAGAATTAGTGATGTGTTTATAGTGGATAGTAGGAATGAGAGCTAAAAGACCATATACACTTGATTCGTCCGAGTGTAGTATTGTATTTGCGTGTCATACAGATTTAGGAGTAAGTTTTCTTGTATCTGAATTAGGATGTGTGCTCTTATGAGGTATGGTAGGGAATGCTTGTTCATTGTTGTGCTGGTATGTCTACAGATAGATGAAAATGTTTGAATTAGGTGCTGATGGAAAGGCTTGTCACGTATGGCTTTGTGTATTGGAGTTTGAGGCTTTGGAGAGGTTTAGGGTTTAGATTAGGTGCGTACAGTTTGTGATGATGATATAGGCTTTGGATATAAAACGATGTTCATGTGGACAGTGTCTGTATTTCACTGCCTACTATGGCGAGGTACTAATCTTAATGCTCTCTTAACAAAGTTAGGAATGATATGTCCTATTACATGTGAGTTGATTTATACCTAGTTGAGTATCTGCACTATGTTATAGACGTATAGTTAGATTTGTAGATGATACTCTTAAGTTGAAAGGAATGTGTGACGAGTACATCTGTAGTATGTTGAGTAATTGAGTTGAGTAATGTACACTGAGATTTGAGAGTTTAGGGTTTGAAGGTCTTTGATGTGCAGTTCCTTCTTTCTTTGGTATAACAAAATGAAGATTTTCTGTGAGATATTTTGCTTTGTAGTCTCCATCCATTGTTGCAGTGAACCTGTGGGGAAACTGATGGCACTGGAGCCTATACTATTTCCAAGTGGGAGAGAATGAGAACCTCTGCAGTGTTCCTCTCTTTCATTTTTTTTTTTTTCCCTTCTAGCATAAGCTATTAGATTATTAAATTTGAGTTTATATATGATTGTAAAACCGTACAGAAGTTGTAGTCTTTATCCAAGAATGTGATTCCCTGTTGAATTGCGAAGCAGAATAATGGAGGGAGAATTGAAACAACCCATAGAGCTTTCAGTTTCTTACTCATCTGATGTGAAATAATGATTACCCCTCATCTGGACACTCAGAAGATCATATATCTGCACTCATGGTTTCAGTTTCTGGTTTGATTAGGAATTGATGATTAGTATTTACAGACCACCGGTGCTGTCAACCGATATATCAACATGCTTCATCTTCTTGCCTTCTGCATGATCCATACGCCTTATTTTCGGTACACAGCACTTCATGTTATGAACCAGGAGCTGAAAGTCCTGACGGGACGAAGCTATTTGGTCATATGACTCGTAGTATCCTTGTGGATGACCTGAGAAGAGTGTATATTCTCGTCATGAACAGTTGAACACAATGGTTTTCTATCTCTCTTATAATGCCAGACGACAAATAATCTACTCAGAATCGTTCGGATACAATTGTTGCGTGACAATTTTTCTCGTGGCAGACCACATTTTTCCTTTAATTGATTGATGATTGATTCCAACGGACAGTGAATACAAAAGTTCAAAATCGGAGCCGAAAGTAGTTCTGTAATTTTTATACTATATAAATATATATCATTGCTTTGCTATGCAGCCTTGTTTTATTCCATGAACGTCTCTCCAATTGTCGCATCGCTTTGCTTCTTCTTCTTCTCCTTCATCTAGAAGCAAAGCGTATACAAAACAAACAAATTGATGTCATCCCAGAACGAGTAAATACTTCAACATCCCTGTGTTAACGATGCTTGGCCTTGGCCCTGGCCGTTGAGACCTCGAATTGGACAAGTCGTTTTAGTCTTGCATGACTAAGTCTTAAAGACTTAAACAAAGTAAAGAGTCGACAATTCACCGCATCTAGCTTTATTAAGCTTGCATCACAGGTTTTGGACCTACCCAGAAATTTTAATTCTTATCTTTTGGATGATTATGGGGTTGGCAAACAAAGTGATGAGACAGAGTGATTGATACCTATATTTGCTCCTAATTAAATTAGGTTACAAATGCGTGTTTATGTATAGTATACGCCTAACACTAATAATTCTCTTATCTTGGACTAGTTTTATGGCCACCAAATGGCAAGTGATATTCTTCTGTCCCCAATTATTCAACAGTAGCAATCAGTCCCTTTGCATCGTATTGTATTATCAGCGATGCTCTATGCATTGCACATATCATGTATTTTATAGTCGGACCTTGCCAACTTGGGAGCTACAAACCATGTTCCTTGTCCGTTCAAATTTTAATTATATCTCTTCCTGTAATGGTCGGATACAATAGTTATTCTCAATTATAAGGTCAAGAATGAGGCAAAATTCAGCTTACGAAAGTGTCAAAAGTGACCCATACCCCATGCTGCAATGCATAGATTAAGCGTTTCACATGCGTCGACGGATAAAGTCTTAAACGTAAAGAGTCTTAACAAAAAAAAAAAACGACATTTCGTCTAAGAAAAAAGTGACTTGCCGTCTCGCCTAATTAGATTCCTTTTATGCAATCTGTTTGCATACAAATTTTTAGAACAATCTTGCGAACATTGTATATCGTTTACGTTTATTGACCAAATGGTTCACAAGTGAAAAGTGCGAATACTCGGCATTATACCTGGAAACCAGATAGAGACAGTTGGTCACGAGTCATGACCAGTGTAATTGCTTCTACAGGCCCCAAACTATGTTTGTGGAAATAACTTGGCTAATTATCCCCTAATTATGCCTCGATATTTCAATTCCGTGCACGCACCAGAATCACTATGTTTGACCTTCTCATTTGAGGCAGTAGTTGATTGTTTTGATTCTAATTTCAGATATCCAAAGAGGAACCATTTGTAGCATTCATCACCCAGTTCACGTAATGGATCACTCAAAGAATCAAAAACGCAAAATCATTCTAAAAATGAGTTTCTTTTTATTTCAAAAAATTAGACCAAAACGTTACATGTAAACCCTAAACAGAGGAGAGGACGAGGAGAACAAGCTATTACAACATTATATAAAATCTGGCCAGGTCCGCCGACAGCCCATTCCTCAGTATTTTTTTTTTCTCGTCATTCCCATAAAAACGACGAGAAAATCATCACCCCATTTTCATCCTCAGCACGAAAATCAGTGCTTCTTCAGGAGAGCGTTACGGAGCTCAGCCACGTCGATCTCATCGGCGCGGTTTTCCGGTCCATAAACGCCGGTCTTGGGGTTAGGGACCCACGAGACCTTAAAGACGGACCCCACCTTGTCTTCACCTGATTTCTTCTCTAGGTTTACGCTTCTAGTAACAGAAGCCGCAGCAACCTCTCCTCTAACCGCCGCAAGTCCTGGTGACCCCGCCGCGTATCCACGTCTGCCATTAAAATTAACAAGACACCATTAGCTAACCAATACATAAATTAATCAATAAAAGAAAAGGCTACCGTGTCGATGATACAGTAAAAAAGAATGTTTTAGATCTCGGAAAATATCTGTACCTGGCGATTGTGTTGGAGACGAGAGCGGAGAGAAGCTTAGCGTTGGAGAAAGAACGAGCCATTGTTTTCTTTTTTTCTTAGAATCGGAAAACTGAAGAAACTCAAAGAGACGCCGGAGCCGGAGAGACGCTACTGCGGAGAGTGAAAACCGGAAGGAGAAAGATTGTCTCACCTTTCAACTTCCACAGCAGCGAAGACAAAGGCAGAGGGATCTCTTTGTGTATGGCTCTCTCTCTTTCGAATGGAAATGCGAAGATGGTTTCAGGTTGAGAGGAGGAGAGGGGTTTATAAAGGGCAGGGAGACGCAGAGAAGCGGGCAAGTGGGGTTCTGTAGGGCCAGTAACTTCGCGCCACGTGGAGGGAGGAGAGAGGAGACGGCTCCGTTTCTTTTTTTGAACCGGGTCAACGTCGAGGCGTGTGGGGGAGGAAAAGTCGGCGGGGGAGCGGTGGGAGAGGCCTTTTGGATAATGGCCGTCGATGGGGGAGGGGATGTGAGATCTGAGGCGTACAGGTGGGTGTAGAAAAGAGGAGGAAAGGGTGGCGGGGTTTCTTGGTTAGGTTCTGGAAGGTGGTGCATGCAAATTGGGCTCGTGAAAATTGAGAAGAAGTTTGATGGAAGGTCTAGCCAAGTCAAGGTGTCGATGATGAAAATAGGAGCTCCAAATTAGAAGCAACTAAGCAAGTCTTCGTTATGACGTATCACATGTATTTTAAATAAGATTTTAAATTTTAACCGAAAATCTCATAGTATTATTCATGATTTTCTAATGAAGAAGCAAAACGTATATGACTACGAAGTAGCACCTTTATTTCATTAGAATAAATTCTTCTATGCACGACGTGTATTTACACGACATAATTTTAACCGTTCATAACAATTTATATATTTGACCATCATATTTCTATATTATTTTTTCTAATCTTGATTATTCATGTATGTATATGAAGATATACGCCGTGCACTGAAAATGCTCTCATGTTTCACGTTCTAAATTTGAAAGATCTAAATATAAAGCATGACAGATCCTGAACTGCTGTGCAACTTTATACACGGTTGTTACGTTAAAAATATGTACTCAAATTAAATCATGAACGGCTATGGAGCTAATAATTTGCCATTATTATGTTTACTACGTGTGTTATGTCATTTTCTTTCTTTGCCGTTAACAGCTGCGTAACCAGGTGTATAACAAAACAAATAAAACACGAAATAGAAAATGAACACGTATTCTCCTTTTCTCGCTGGGTGAAGCAATTATCAAGGCTTAAAATTTTATTAAAATTGAGTGGACAATGCAACCGACGTAAATATGAAGGCGCAGGGCCTCAGATGCATACGCACACAGGCTGTTCACAGCATAAAGATAGGATGATCATGTCCATAGATTTTGAAGCCACAAAACTTATGATCATAAAAGAGTGTCTTCATCCGCAGATGTCTTCTTCAACTAACTAATCCCGATTACGGTTACGAACAAGATAAAACGTTGCGGCCGGACACTCGATTAATTTTCATAATTTAAAAATTGTTAACTCACTTATGTAAAACTATTGATCCAATAAATCTTACGATATATGTTTTTTAAGTCTTAAGTTTCAACACTCGAAAGCACTCCTGTAGAAATATAATGCGACTAAGTCGTGAAATTAGTCAGTCGTGAAGTTATGGTAAAGCGTGCGCACCGCCCAGGAGAACATGAATGGATGGGCTGGAACTCTGGAGGTGCTATCATCACGAGAATGGCGTGCATGTAGTTGCAAGTTGCCCATACCATGACAGAGAAAACCAGCTGCTCTCTGCTGCTGCTTCGTAAAACCACGGCGCCGTTTCCGGCGAGCAGTTCTGACAACTGTCCGGTCTTGTAGTTTAGATATTTTCATTGTTGTCAGTGAAGCTGTGAAGATATTTTCTGATACGTAATATATGCAGGGTCCTACGAGCCTGCAGGCTCAATTACACTGATACAGTGATACACCCCCTCTCTCCATGTAGAGCACAAAGCAACAATTACGACAGTCGTTTTAACGCATATCAGCCTCTCTCGTGGCATTGGTTCTCGTCCCCTTACTACCTCTTCTGGCTTCATCGTCGTCGTCATCCAAAGACTAAGACCGGAATACGTAGTAGTCCACTGGTTCCAGATGACACACGCCCTGGTCTTTTCATGGTCCTCTGTTAATTTCTCACGACCGCCTACCCTTCCTCTGATGTCTTTCTAGAAAGACACCACGAGTAGTCAAAAAGGGGGAAAGGAAGATCGAATTGGATATCTAGTTGGAGTTGGTGAATTAACGATTAGCCATCCATCACTCTTCTAGATCCTTCAACAATTTGCATTACAAACTCCGACCATGTCAATGGATGAATGGATCTTGCATATACTTAATTATCCTTACTTAATTATACTTAAGTAAGCTTCTTCATCATGATCAAACAAATAAAACAACTTTAGTGAGCTCTTCTTATATACAACGAAGTGTCTTGTAGTTGATAATGGTCAATGCATTTTAAACGTACCACTTGCATTTTAGATCACTTAGAACTTTGTTTTTTTAAGGCTAAAGATAACTATTTAGCAAGGTTTCAACCCTAAACAGTTAAACACCACTATTTAGCAAAATGTGCTTTTTTTAACTCACTAATCAATTATAAAACATGCTTCATCATGAGCAATTCATCAATTTGTTTATTCTTGACGACTTATAATATTTACTTTAGTTCAATTTATATCATTTCATACTTACATACCAATCTTCAATTCACTCTTCATGTGTACCATATATTGATATATATAATATATGCGACTCTAGGCTGAGCACAAAGGTTGGAGTCAAAAAATGAATGGAGCCATTTGCTAGTGAGAGGTCGTGTACTCTGCAGATTTTGGACACTACCTCTGTCCACTTATTAATCAAAAATAATTGTGGCTAGCTAGCTAGTGGAGGGAGCAAAGGAACCTGATCATCGATCCCACATCTCATGCATTTTGTGTTCCATCCCTTTCATTGGTTAGTTTCTTGGATTTTTTTCATTTTAAAATAAGAAGAAATTGAACCAAATATGTAATGGACATCACAAAATGGTCGAAAGGGGGGACTGCGCATGCCCTCAAGTTATGAACCCTGAAATTTAACCACATAATTGTGATTAACACGGACTTGCACATATTTTTTTAGTTTCGATTTATCAAATTAAAGAAAAAGACTATCAAGAAAAATGAAGGTTTTTGCAATGGCTTTGCTTTGATTGTGATTTCATTGGTAAAGATGTGGGTCGTATAGGCACAAAAATACTCAATATCGAAAAAAAATGCTTGCTCTTTCAAAAGAATCTAAATAGATCATGCATGATTTTGTGGTTGGTGATGCATTCAAAATGTTTTATCATAGGGTTGAGATAGATATGATCTGAAAATGTTAGCGATGGCGATAACAGTCGGCTATCATATATGACAAGTATTTGTGAAACAACCAGTGACGAACAAAGAAAATAAATATGAAATGAAAACTTCATGTCTTACTTGGTTTGCGGAAAGGAAAATTTGAAAAGCACAAGAATAAGAACAAGTTTGATGGAGAAAGAGTGAAAACGGAAGACGTTTATTTTGTAAGCACGATAAATGAGTGGCTAGGTGGGATCATGAGATCACACTGAGGCATTCTTCCCAATTACACATAAAAAATTGAAAGAGGGTTAACTAGAAGAATATAAAAAAAGTAGGTTTATCCAATCGTCAAACTCTTTTTTGTTGTTTTTTTTCCTCACGTGTAAGTTTATATAAAACTCACTCAACATGTGAGTTTAGTGCGCATGTTAGTCTTGTTTGAGCCCAGTGGATATTTTGGTCCAAGACTCGGAATAAGTTTTGGATAACATTTGGGCCAATACATGTGGCCCTTTTTAAATACGAAGCCCATGTAGGGTGGCGAGATCTGGCAGCGCGCGAGCTAGATTTTTGTAAGGATTCTGATACCCCGCGAGATTCGATGTCCTCGCGGGATCCTTGTTTCAGTTCGCGTAGGACTCTGCAGTGCATGGCGAGGTAGAAAGGGGCTGTAGCGCCTCGTTGGATAAGACCGCTTAGTGTTCGAGTTCGCATATGACGCTACAGTAACGCTTTGCGGTGGGAGAGACCTAGGCGAAGTCTGTTTTGGACACGTGTTGCATGGATAGCGCGGTTCGCGAGCTGGTCGTATCCTGGTGGGATTCTAATTGCTGAGTCCGAATGGATTTGTGATTAGGTCTCTACCGATTGCTTGCGGATCGCTATATAAGGGAGCTTGAGGATCTGGTCTACACACACAATCAAATCATACAAAACAACTACAAATCTTCGAGCCTCCTCGAATCTAAGCGCACCTTGCCTTAGTTCTCAGATCCCTTACGGATTCGTCCTTTCTTCCTATTTGTTGCTCTGCTCGCTCTAACAGTGAGTATCGATTCACAGGTGACAAGAGGTTTTACTCGTAATCCCTCATCCGCGAGGTGGCACCGGAAACCCCTTTCTTGCTTGTTTAGAAGTTTAGCGCAGCGCACTTTCTCCTCGTCCGAGAGGTGGCACGCCCCGCAACCTTATTTTTACTTTTGCATCACCGGAGTCCCGACTCTGCCCCTGCTGAGACGCGTGGCCAAAACATTGGCACGCCCAGTAGGACCGGGAGTATAACATTCTCGTCATCATTAGGAAGTCAGGAGGATCCCCATACGGGAGACCCTCGATTTCTTGTCTGAAACATAAATCTCCACGATACAAGCCCCATAACAGCGCGGCTTGCCGATCTCTCACCCAAGAAGAGGTTCTCGCCCAGTTTGGCAACCCCGACTCTAGCGAAACCACAATGAAAGGTTCACGACCAACCCAGGATGCAGGACCTACTGTACCCGCGGAGGAAGTTCGCCAGATGTTTGGGGAACTGAAGAAAGATCTCAACTCGCTCAGCTCGAAAGTCGACACCCCCAGTAAAGCATCAAGGACCTATCTGAAAAGGTCACGAAGGATAGAACCATCTGGTTTGCTAACCAAGAAAACCTTTCTAAGCTCAGCGAGGAGTTTAACTACGTTGCTGGTCAAGTCAGGGAAAATAAGGACTTGGTGGAAGGTTCCCTTCAAAGGATCCAGAAAGAATTGGACCAGAGCAAGGCAGCTTTCACACAAACCATGAAGCTTACCCGTGCAACCGTGAATGAGCAAACTCGTCGCTTGGATGAACACGATACCAAGATACAACAATAGCAGGACGCTTCCTTCTTTGGGAGTAAGAATGGCATGGAAAAGCTTGAGGACTACAAAGAACGACATGATAATCTGAGCTTAAGGGTCCTGCAAATGGAAGACTGGATGCGGTCTCAGGCACCAAAGAATCATGCTCTGAACTTAACTAGTTCAGGTGCAACCGAGGGTTCAAGGTACATTCCACCTAATGAACGCCCCAGGGGAAATCCGAAGGTCGGGGCCCAAAAGACTCCCCAATTCACATTGGGGGCCAGTTCGTCAAAGACGCCACCCTTTTTACCTTTGCCGTACAGCCCTGGAGTCACACTCAAGGGTATTGGTGGTTCTCCATATCAAGGGACCGGGACACCAGATGACCCAGTCATAGCTTATTCCAGTTCAACCCCTAAGAACATCGTGCAGGCCCCTAGCCTCTCTGCATGGCACAACTACGATCAGGGGGTAGAGTCCACACCAGTAACGGCAGCTGATTAGTCCACACCAGTAACGGCAGCTGATTGGCGCCAGCTCATCTCGAGCATAGTCAGGGAGCAAACCGGAAAAGGTGATGCTAACCTGCACTATCGTGACCCCTACCCGGATAGCGTGGCACAATATCCCTTCCCTTAGGGGTTTAAGAATATTGTCTTCACCACTTTCTCTGGGGAGACAAGGGAGGATACAACAACACATATGGCCCGCTTCAAGGTCCAATGCGGCCAATACGGGAATGATGATATGCTCAAGCTCAAGCTTTTCGGGACTTCTCTGTCCGGAGCTGCTTTCACTTGGTACTCCAGATTGAAGCCTGGGTCAATAGCCGACTGGCTCACTATGGAAAGACTCTTCTGAGAGACGTACGGCACAATTGAGCCTGAAGTCGGCCTCGACTCCCTCACACAGATGAGCCAGCAGAGCATGGAGTCTAGAGTTTCTTTCCTCCAACGTTTCAAGATCCAGCAAACCAAGTGCGATTACCTGCTACCTGAGTAGGAAGCCATTAAGTTGGCTATCAGAGGCCTGAAGCACCGCCAGCGTTTGAAGCATCACGGAGAGTGCTTTACTTCCATGGGTGACTTGATTAACAAAGTCGGCAGCTACGAGCTAATCCTAAACGAGTTAGACGACAAAACAAACGCCTCCAAAGGAACCTACATACCGGGGAAGAATCGGACAGTGGGGGCATTAAGCCTGCAGGCCCCTACTTATGATCCATATTATCAAAGGTCTGAGGAAGCTCGTCCGGATCAGGACCATGAAGATATCGGCGCGGTAGAACTGACTAGCAAACCGTTGGCTCACAAATTGAAAAACCTGAAAATAACGCGCGAAACAATCACCATCCAGTCATTTGCATGGACCAAACCTGAGTATGAGTCATACACCTATGATGCTAAGAACGCCCATCTGGTCTGTAATGACTTAATCGAGGCGAAATACGTGCGTTTGGATCATAAGATTTCACCCAAGGAGGAACTGAAGGACAAGAAGTACTGTGCCTTCCACAATGTTTACAATCATGACACCAAAGATTGTGTCAAGCTTCGAGACCAGTTGCAGACATGGCTGAACTCTGGCGAACTAAAGATGAAAACACCAGGTAGTACAGCCTCGTTGGTCGATATAGACCCTTTCCCGCCTGTAGTTGGCATGGTTGAGGTAAACTGGCCCGATCAGGCCGAGGACGAAGATCGACGCCGGGCACCTAAAAGGGGGGGCGAGGAATGTGACAATGATGCCCGCCGGCCGCGTCGCCAATATACCTACAACGTCGACCTCGCTCACGAGGTTCTAGACAATCTCATTGATGACGGGCTCGTCATAGTGGCCAATTCCTTGCCTTACATAGAATACAAGGAGGGGCGCATTCACTGCAAGTTTCATAATAGCTGGGGGCACAGAACCTGCGAATGTCAGCAACTCAGAGACCAGGTTCAGGACTGGCTAGACCTCGGGTACATTCGCTTTGAGAATAGGGTTGATTTCAGGATCGCAACGGCTGACATCGCTTGGCCTCGTGTCGGCCAACGGAGGATAACGTTAGACTTGTCACCAAATGCAGGTTTACATGAACCGCCAGGCCGAAATCGCAAACGGCCGGCGAATAACTATACTGTCCTGAGTAACCAGAGGGGGAAAGCAGACGACCCGGCTCGGCAGTTAGTCGCTAAGCTTGAACCAGATCGTCCCTCTCGCAAAGACAAGGGCAAGGCAGTCATGAGGGACGATGGACAGCCACCCCCCAGAGATTACCCGCCTATGAGCCCCAGGACCCGAGAAGAGCTGGAAAGGAGGATAGAACGTCTTGAGACGTTCGTCTATACACATTGGACAGAGAAAGTACCTTCGTCCCCTGTCACAAGTGAGATGGACGTGTCAGACTCCAGCAGCGATCATCACGACAACGAGGCTTCGAGCCCTCGTAGAGGTATCTTGACCGATCCCTATATTCCCCCGACGTCCAAATCAACAATCAAGGACGGGGTTTGGTACACACAACAAGGGGGCAAGACAATTACCATCAGCAAGTCCAGAAAGCGGAAGCTCCAAAAGTGGTACGGTAGCATCCTGCATGCCTTACATGCTGTCGACGAGGGCTCCGTCCGCCCCTCACAGCTCGCGCAGACGCCTGAGCGGATGTGGAGGGAGGTAGAGGGTTTGCGCGCATTCCTCCAAATGCCGCATGTCACACCCCTAAGGATTTGCGAGTAGTTCGTAGACGAGCCTGCACCCAAGGCAAATGTCTTCTGCCGACTTTCGGTTCCACCAAAACAGGACCCACAACCTTACAGGCGCAGGCAATCACCCGAGCCTGAAAGACGGAGGGATCCGCAACCTTCCAGGAGTAGGCCATCACCCGAGCCTGAAAAACGGAAGGATCCGCAACCTTCCAAGCGCAGGCCATCACCCGAGCCTGAAAGACGGAGGGATCCGCAACCTTCCAGGCCTAGGCCGTCACCCGAGCCTGAGAGAAGAAGAGACTCACAAGCTCCCAGGCGTAAGTCACCTCCTACATCAGAGCCTGAAAGGAGAAGGGATCCACCTACGGGTCCTAGGCATAAGCTGTTTATGACGCCCGAACCAGAATCAAAGCGCGAACCGCCTCAGCCCTTATGGCGTCGGGAACCTCAAAACCCGAAAGCAGATACCAAAACGGAGACTCGGCCACCACAACCACATCAGCCTCGGGCACGATCTACACCAGAGCCCGAGACTCAGATGGTTCCCCGCGTATCCGCCTTGCAGCGGTTGAAAAAGGAAGACAACGATAAGGCCCCTCTGGCAACAGACAAACAACCAGCCGGGGACCAGCAGCCTTCACCTAAAACGGTATGGCGCCTGCGGCAGCCGGAGGCTCATGCACCACCAGTAGACGCATGTGCGTCCTCCAGTCCTAACCTCGCTCAGCAAATGGCCCAGCGTTTCCACGAGAATTCAGCGGACGACGAGGCCCACTCCGAACCACAACTTAACCTAGAGGAAGACCGAGAAGATGAGCAAGGGGAATCATTCACCTGTAATATGTTAGAGATTTCAGGATGGATTGCAGACAAAGGGTTTAGCCGCGAAGCAGACGCCTTCGCAGTGCTCGAAGGGGAACACGGGGTCATCGACACTCCGCTAGTCCCAGTTCATGAACAATTCTCCTTTCAGGTCGGGATGGTGTTCTTCATTTCGGAAAGATACGCTCTCTCGCCAAACACAACTTGCAGTGCGGAGGATATTCCAGTCAGCAGCGAGGATGTCAGTAGCATACCCCCGCCATGCAGCGGAGAAATGGGCTCAGTTCCGGCTCCTGTCAACGATGCTCCACAAGTGGAGATTACGAGCAGCATCAAACATAAGCAAAATCTGACCTGCTCAACTCCAACCTTAGACATGGCCACTCACATCCGACCATTGTATATCACGGCCGAAGTCGAATGGAAGATGATCAATAAGGTCATGGGTGACACCGGTGCCGTGGTCAATGTCGTTACAACCCGCACCATGGGACTCCTCGACATCCCGCGCTCGATGATCCAAACCACATCCTTAACAGTCAAGAACTTCACCGGGCAGGTATCCAGGACCCTAGGCTTGCTATTTCTACGAGTCAAGGTCGGACCGGCGTCACGGGTTTACACCTTCGTCGTCGAATGTCCTTCCTCTTACAGCATGATTCTCAGCCGAGATTAGATCCACATGAGTTTTTGCGTGCCTTCCTCCATGCACTAAGAACTTATGATTTGGGACACCGAGAACCGTGAAGCGGTCATCATCAAAGCCGACCCTCGGCCATTCTCCATCTCTGCCAACTTCAACGACGCCCGATATTATACCACGGACTTAGGCCCGTTGGACGTTTAAGGTGTCGATGACAAAGGCCACCCATATGGGGTAACGGCCTCTAATTTAACGCGATGGGGACTTATCCAGGCGAAGGACGATTTGCAACGTCCTCACACCATCGCGGATTCCACACCCCATTCTGATGTATAGTGCCCTAGACGATACACCACCTCAAGTCCGCGACCCCATTTCACAGGTTGACGTAGGGATTGCAGAAAAGCCCTTACTTATTTCCATCAGTGCTAAGTTGGCGGAAGACGAAAAGGAAGATCTTCTCGCCCTATTATGTGAGTACATGGATTGCTTTGCCGACAAGTACGAAGATATGCCTGGCTTGTCCCCGAATTTAGTCTGTCACCGGTTGCCAACTTATCCCGACCGACGTCTAGTGCGGCAAGACGGCCGATTCATGCGAACTGAGACTCAGATCGTAGTCAAGAAAGAGATCAAAAACATGCACCGATCGAGTATCATTCGCGTGGCAAAGTATAACGAGTGGTTATCCAATGTTGTCCCCGTTCGCAAGAAAAATGGCAAGATGTGCGTCTGTGTTGATTACCGCGACCTAAAAAACGCAACGCCAAATGATATATACCCCATGCATGTGGCCGACCTCCTCATTGACGCAGCTACAGGGCACGAGGTGCTATCCTTCATGGATGGAACAGCCGGCTACCACCAGATTCCCGTCGCTGAGGAAGATCGACACAAGACGGCTTTCCGATGCCTTGGTTTTGCTGGCGCGTTCGAGTATGTCGTCATGCCTTTCGGACTTAAAAACGCTGGGGCAACATACCAGCGCGCCATGAACCTCATCTTTCATGACATCTTGGGGAAGCTGATCGAAGTCTACATCGACGATGTGATAGTCAAAACCAAAACACGGGCAACCCACGTTGAAGACTTGCGGCAGGTGTTTACACGGATGCGCCGCCATAACCTGAAGATGAACCCCGCCAAGTGTGTATTCTTCGCAGAAGCCGGCAATTTCCTTGGCTTTCTCGTACATCAAAGGGGCATCGAAATCCCAAAGGACAAGGCACAGGCGGTAATCACTGCTTCACCCCCCACTACCAAGAAGGAGCTTCAACAGTTGCTTGGGCGAATCAACTTTCTCCGTAGTTTCATATCAAACGCGGCAGGGAAGGTCCAGCCTTTTTCACCCATTCTTAAGCTCTAGGGGGCAACCGAGTTCGTCTGGGAAACCCAACATCAGCAGGCCTTCGATCGAATCAAGGACTACCTTACGAACCCACCAGTCCTGATCCCACCTCGCGAAGGTACCCAGCTTAAACTCTATATCGCCGCTGCCGACTTGTCTATCGGCGGACTCTTGGCCCAAGACGACGAAAATGGGGTTGAACACGCTGTTTATTACCTCAGCAGGGTGTTAACTGACTGGGAAACACGCTACTCACCTATGGAGAAGTTGTGTCTTGCTCTATATTTTGCAGGATGCAAACTGCGCCACTACATGCTTGCCTTTACCACGGTTGTGATCGCTCAATCCGACTTGGTCAAATACATGCTCTCACGCCCTATCTTACGGGGACGCATAGGCAAGTGGATATTAGCCATGTCCGAATTCTCGTTGCAATATGTTCCGCAAAAGGCAGTAAAAGGACAGGCAATAGCAGACTTTCTCGCTCATCACCCGCCTTTAGAGCTCACGGCGTTTCGCGAGTTGGAATTCGCTGCTGTAGCACTCACTCCATGGACCCTTTACTTTGATGGATCACGGACTGATACCGCAGCCGGAGCCAGGATAGCCATCGAAAATCCCGCCGGAGATCGCTTCTCCTACTCGTACCCGCTCGATTTCAAATGTACCAATAACCAGGCCGAATACGAGGCG
Source organism: Fragaria vesca subsp. vesca (assembly GCF_000184155.1). Lineage (NCBI taxonomy): Eukaryota > Viridiplantae > Streptophyta > Magnoliopsida > Rosales > Rosaceae > Fragaria > Fragaria vesca. The sequence continues at coordinate 18,184,756 of NC_020492.1, read as the reverse complement.
CTCATCATCGGACTAGAAATTTTGTTGGACTTAGGAGTCCGCGAAGTTCAGGTCTTTGGCGATTCCTTGTTGGTCGTCAACCAGCTAGTGGAGAAGTTCAAGTGCTTAAGTTCGTCCATTGAACCATATCTGCGCAAGGCATTTGCAGTATTGGATCAATTCGACGACGTCTACATCGAGCACATTCCACGCGAGTTCAACTTCGCCGCCAACGAGCTCGCCCAAGTAGCGTCCGGTCTCAGCCTACGCGATGGAGTGCGCGAACGTTTGCTCAAAGTCGAGCGCCGTACTCTTCCCTCTTTCATCGCTAGGGGGCAATTTCAGGCCGACACCCCCGAGGTTGCGGCCTTAGACCCTATCGACGAGGATTAGCGACTGCCATTTATCGCTTACCTCCAGAATCCCAATGACGCCGCTCACTCTAGGCAGATCCGCTTCCTCGCCTTAAACTTTGTTTTACGCAATGGCGAACTCCGTCGGCGTGGGGAAGACGGCAACGACTTTCGCTGTGTGTATGGAAACGAAGCTAAACGCCTCATGCACGAGGTACATTGTGGGGTTTGCGGTTCGCACTAGGCAGGGCCAAAAATGCGTTGGTTGATCCGCCGCCATGGGTACTACTGGCCGACCATTTTAAAAGACTGCATTGTGTTTGCCAAAGGTTGCCAAGACTGCCAGGCCCACGGATCAGTGTAACACATACCCAACATTCCATTGCAGCCTGTCATTAAACCTTGGCCGGGTCGCGGATGGGCGATAGATTTTGTTGGCATTATTCATCCACATTCCTCTTAGCAGCATAAGTTCATTATCGTCGCCACCAATTTCTTTACCAAATGGGTCGAGGCCGAACCGCTCAAGGTTGCCTCCGTCAACTCGGTCCGCAACTTCATTTTCCGCAATATCATTTCCCGCTTTGGTATTCCGGAGTGCATAGTTACGGACAGGGGGGCAGCTTTCATGGCTGAGTCAGTTGTTAAATACTTAAACGACTATGGCATCAAGCTCATCCACTCCACGCCATATTATGCACAGTCCAACGGCCAGGCCGAAGCCAGTAATAAGGTCATCATTGGCATTCTCCGCAAGATGCGGAGAATGCCAAGGAGTTGAACCCGCGTGTATGGCACGAGGAACTCTACCATACCTTATGGGCTTACCGCACTTCCAAGCGCGGCCCGACAGACACTACCCCGTATGCTCTTATGTACGGTCATGATGCCGTCCTTCCCCTCGAGATCAATATAGCTTCGCTCCGCGTTCAGGAACAACATCAACTACTTAGCGAAGATTACGTCCAAGCTATGTGGCAGGAGCTTGAAGATCTCGACGAACACCGAGTCACCGCTTTCAACAATCTCATCCTCGAGAAACAAAGCATCGCGCGGTCGTACGATAAAGTCACGCGAGGACGGAGCTATGCTGAGGGCTAGAAAGTGTGGCGCGCGGTACTCCCACTTGGGGAAAAAACCGACGGTCGGGGCAAGTGGTTCGCTTGCTGGGAATGCCCCTTTATTATTCATCGTATACTCCCCAAGGGGGCATACCACATGCGCGACCTGGACGGCACCATTCATCGCAATCCTATTAATGACCGCTTCCTCAAGCGCCACATTGCTGGAGTTTGGGAACGCGAGGATCCTCCACCCCCTCTAGCACCCGTAACCACAGTTAATAGTGCTACGCGCCATCGCATTCTCGCTCCGCCGCCTAGCACTAGGGGGCAACCCGGGATAGAAGATGGAAGAATACGTTGTAACGTACTAGCCTAAAAAGGCCAGTGCTAGATTGGGGCCTATTCCAAAGGCCCTAAAATAAGATAACTCTATTTTCTTCATTCTCTGTAAACTGTGCAAAGTCTAAACACAAAGACAAGTACAAGATTGGGCCTATTCCAGAGGCCCTAAAAAATAAATTCATTTTTTTTGCCTTTTTGGCGTTTTTTCAAATACAAGTTTCATACATTGGCTTTACGGCCGAAGCGACTACATTGACAGAAAGGGTAAAATTAGACTATGTTTACATTCAAAAGCATATATATGAAGATATTGGAAACCTTAACCCGCATATCTTGCAGGGTTGAAGAAGAGGTTGCCGCCGCGTTCTTCGGTTCAGGTTGGCGAACGTCCCGCTTCCTCAGGCCAGCACAAGCCTGGACACTGGCCTGGACCTAAGACAAATTGTTGAGAAGCAAGAGGTCTACTGGTGATAAGACGTATTTGCACACGCATCAATTAACTCTGTCAACAAATCAATCGTAGTATAAAGCAAGCAGGGATCGTTCTAAACCGGGGATCCAACTACATGGTAGATCCATCTAATCTAATGTAAGTATCGAAATAAGCATATAGGTTTAAAGGTTTTATGATTTCGGAACAATATTAATAATAAATCCTAAATTACTTCTATACATATATACATGTGATCAACCAACATTCATGCAAACTCAACCAAACAACCATGCAAGAATAAAGAAGACGATTTCTAATCTCATTTAAGTCTACACCGTGAGCAAATATACAACCTAAATTTGATATGCACATAAGTTCCTACGTGGTTCCTATGACATAGACCAACTTAGAATTAGACTACGGGTTTCATTCAACATCGCGACACAACAAGCTCGGCTACATGCTCTACTTATTGGTCACACACATAAACTAATCATGCAATTACGTATCACATAAAGAATTTGATGTGTTTAAGCACAAGTCCAAATCAAACATAGGTAGAAAATCGGTGAAAAACAAAGACAATGCAACTTATCAACTACGTGTATCAAAGTCGAACTTTGGATGATTAACACATGCAATATCAACTACTTGTATCAACTACACATGATAATGGAATATAGCACCGAAAATCTTAAAGTATTTAGACATAAAACTCACGGCATAAAACCTCAAATCATTGATTATAAATTGTAAACTTTAATTCATAACATGGCTCAAAAGTACTTCTATCTCATAGACAAGAATCGAAACATACTTAAGCAAATACCTAAAGCAAACAAAAACAGGAACAAACACATAGCAATCCGAAAATAGAAGATGAAATACACTCTCAAAATATCCCTACTTGTTCTATTCTTCGAGTGCGCGGAGTCCTAGGCTACGTGCTTTGGACGAATGCTGAAGGTGGGATCGGATTGTGGTGTTTGGAGGTTGATGGAGTTTCGGCAAAGACTTTGGTGTTATTTGCACGGGTTGATGATGCTCTTCTGTCCTTGAAGTCGTGCTTTATATAGAGGAAAAACCCTAGAGAAGTCGGCCACAAAGCCTAAACCAAATTGGTTTAGGATTCCTAGTTTTTCTCCCTTTCGGCAGAATGACCTCCGTCTGATGATTGCATCATAACTCCCTCTAGAAAACAGATATTGAGGTGATTTCAATTTATTTGGAAACTAGACTCCCGTAGCTTTCTATCCATATCTGGCACGTTTTCTGATTCATTGTGAGCTGTCCTGGAGAGTCCGTTGAAGTTGACAGACGTGCACAGGAATTCTCCCGATTTAATCCGGATTTTCAAGGGCTTGGATATTGTTGAAATTCTGCCGAATTTAGATCTTCTTCTCCATATTGGACTTGGTTTGGACCTCTCCTTCATGGACTAGGCTTCGAGGAAAGATGGAATCTTGATCAAGACAGGAATCCTGAGTAAACAAGGGTTTCCAACACTCAGCACAATTTCAACACCAAATTATTCAAATCCGAAAATACTATGTATTCTAATACTAAAAACTACATATTTCTAAATTAAGCAATTATTCTATACTAAACACAAATATAAAGCTAAAACAACTAAACAGGAGTTAACAAAGGGTAAATAAAGGGTATAAACATATTAAGAACGTCACACTTTGTGCTCCTATCAACTGGACATGGGTCCCTCATGCTACCAGTCACGCCTCGAAGGTGCTTCAAGGGCACTGGCCAAGGCCTGAAACGCGAGCGGGCGCAGAGCCTCGAGGACCTCACGTTTGGACAGAATAGCTGGTGTAAGGCAGAAGGTACCCAGACCATTTGTTTGTCCAAACAAAGGCTTGGCCTGAGAGGAGATTTTCAGACTCAAAGGGAACGAAGGGGGGTGAAGTTGAGAAATGGGGGTTTTGCTTTGAGCAAGGACAGTAGGATGAGTAGAAGGAAAGAAGAATCCATGGTAGAGGGTGCAAAAGATTGGTTGATGCTTCAACTCAACCAAGCGGTTCTCTTTTATAGGCAAAAGAGGCCGATTTCTCCTTTGACAAATGTCCAACATGCAGCACTTTGCTCCGAGATATGAGTTTTGGAGATAAGGTCGGACGCGTTGTTCCATAATGACTGCCCGCGTTCCAAGCAAGCAGTTACATTGGAAACCTCCACCAAATCTCGGAAGAAGATTTTTTCCTGGAAAGCAGTTCTTACACAAGATTTAACAAAGCGGGAAAGATTTGATTTCATATATATATATATATATATATTATAAAGGTTCATACAGAGGGGGCAAAGCGCTGATTAAGTCTAAACCTGCCTAGAGGCCCTATATAAATCTAGGAGAAGGCTTTTTAAGGCCAACTCTTCAACATCCGTTTGGGCTTGGGCTTCATCGGCAGCAGCAGTAGCCGAGTCCAAAGCTTCATGGGTCTCCTCCGTAGCCTGCACGCGAGCCTCTGCGTCTTCAGCTTACGCAAGGTTCTGGCGAGCTTGAGCAAGTTGAACTTGCAACTCCGCTATCTGAGCCTCCAAGGCCTCCACTTGCCGGGCGTAAACAACGCCCGGATTCTCTGAAGACGCCTCAGGAACATTAAAGTCTTCAAGCTCGGCCAAAAGGACTGCCATCTGATTATCTAAGGCCTGGCGGACTCTCTCCTGAGCAGCCGACTGGGTGCCAGCATCGTGAACTCGGCGGGCCTGCAGCACGACAACGTCAATAAGTTCCAGTGCATGATCTAAAGCTGGGGTGTTGCCGGCAAGGTGGCAAATCAGAGCTCCATGGGCCTCGCGGGCACGCTTCACCAAGTCAAATACATTCATATGGGGACCTTGGCGCAATAGCCCGTGAAAGAAGCCCCAGGCTGAGCGAATGGGCTCTGGATCGGCAGGCGGGGTGGCCCGGGCCCAAAGACGAGCGGTCCGGGTAGCCCAGGAAGAAGCCGCCTCGCCAAATGTTCTCATTGGCGCCGGAGTGGTTGGTTCGATCTTTGCAACTACCTTCATCTCTGGAACGGGCAGCGGGACCTCAAGACGAATTGGGACCGTGGTTTCTTCAATGGTCTGAGCCGCTGAGTCTGGTTGCAGAGGAGAAGGCTCAAGCACCGGTTGAAGGTCCTCTGGCGGAATCACCAAGGAGGTAGTGAAGTCAGAAAGCAGGTTGGTCTGGCCGAGACTTTCGTCTTGAATAGGAACCGAGGTAGACTCCAGAGGAGGGCCAGTTTCGCCCGGAACGCCGGTGGGTGAAGGGGGTCGCACGTTGACTTCCTCGATGACCACGGTTTGATTCTCGACGACTAGTTCCGGGATTGAGACTTCAACTATCCATGTTTCGCCGGGTTCGACGACAGCAAGGCGAGGTCGAATGCGGTGGCGAACCTGTCAAATGCAAAGTTAGCAAATCGTTGTTGGCTTTAATGAGTTTGGTTAAAGGTTGCTTACCAAAGCATACTCTTGCCGATATCGTTCATCCTCTAGCAGTTCTTCTTCGTCCTCGACGGGGCGCTTTCGCTAGCTTTCGCCGCTTGTTGGCTGAGGAACGATGGGAACAATCTCACCATCATGTTCCGCCGCGAGCTCCTCTTGAGCAGGTGCTTTCCCTTTATCTCCGGCAGCCTCGGGTCTCCTGACAAATCTCCGGCAGGGTGCAGCCTGTAAGGAAAGACAAGAGAATTAAGAGGAAGTACTTTGTTGAAGTAGTAGTGAAGGCGGTATGGAATTCACATAGTTAGTAGCTTACCTCGGGTGCAGGATCGCGTTCTCGAATGACGATCCCGGTCGAACGGCGAGCAGCAGAAACTGGCGGGAGCGCAGACCTAGGCCTCGTCACAACCCTTTGGCTGCCCTCCGCACGGTCGCGCTGGGCATCAAGGATGACGCGATCTGACTCACCCAGGGTGTCATACAGAGGGTAAAAGATGGCAGCAAAGACAACGTCATCGGGGAACCCCCAAGGGTTGTCTGACAGGGATCGCCACCAAGAGAGATAGGCGGGGTCAACGCCCAGTGAAGGCTCAATCTCGAGCAAGTCGGGAGTGAGAGAAAAAATGTTCTGCAGTGGAGTGACCCGGTCGGTCTCGCCAATTTTCCGCCAGGAGGTGTACTTGTTCACCGAATGGAAGAGCGGGTAAGGGACCCCTTGAGAGAAGCCAAGTTGCCTGGCGAAGTGGTTGGGGGCGTACAGCGCGAAGCCTTTTTCATCTTCGACGAGTTGAATGTCGCAGCATGAGGTCACCTTCATGAAAGCTGTCTTGGCATCCGAGTCCGAGTTAGAACAGGGAAAGAAGCCCGCGAACAAGACTTCAGGATGGCGCCGGCGAACCATCATATCTATGGTGGGAGGCGGCTCGAGTTGATTGTACAGGATGGAGAAGCTGGCAAAGAATGACAGAGGAGTCCGGTTCGCGGAGTTCCTGCACACGGCGAACCCAAGCAGTTGGTCCTCAGGTAAAAAGTCAAGCGGGGCGCGCCGGAAGAGCGGGAAGTATAGCTGCATCCACAAATCCAAAACCCACAGGGGACCAGCAGACAGGTGGAAGGGCCTTAGGGAGAGTGTATGGAGGGTCCGGTAAAGCGCGCCCAGCACGGGCTGCCCTAGCCCTACTTCGATCCCGTTGTAAAGTGCCTCGGCTAGCTTTCTCCATTTCCCTGTAGGCTTGTGAGCGCTGCCACAGAATATGAATTTATCAAGCCAATATTCAAGGAAAGCGATACCTCCCTCGTGTTGTTCTGCATGGCCAATGTAGTAAGCCCGCCACACTGCATATGAGCCTTTCAGGGCGCAGCGAGCCCCCAAGTTGCAGGAATGTGTGAATTCGGTCGATGCAAAGTCGCCCGGCACATATGGCTTGGCGTGGATTGGTAACCCTGTGATGGCAAGGATGTCCAGCAGAGAGATGCTCATTTGCCTGAAGGGGAAATCGAAGGTGTTGGTGGTGCTGTTCCATAGGCAGGCTGCGACAACGATGGGTGCTCTGTCGGCATGAGGGGGTAGCGAGAAACTCAAGGCTGTGGCTTCGCCGATGCCGGCTGCTTCCCAGATCGTTTGATCGGTCTAGAGGCAAACCGCATACCATTTCCGGTCCTCCACGATGGCAGTGGGCCACTCTCCGACCCTGATGTTTATGTGAGAGCGAGCTTGTTGAAACCAGGAGGCGAAATTTCCCGATTCGCGACGTTGGGCAAGGATTGGCCGACGCACGGAGTCAGCATAATGGTTCAGGTCAGCGGCTGATAAGGGCTGTGAAGGCGTCGGGCCAAGCAGGGCTGCCCCCGTTTCAAGGAAATAAATGGGTGTTCCTTGAGGAGGGTTGTTGGTAAAACGGCGGGCAAGGTTGGTCGACCAGGAGCTCGCCGCCGTGAGGTTAAGGTTTGGGTCTCTAACAGCTAGTTTAGGAACCATTTTCTGGGTCGAGCAAAGTACGGCGGTGAGGTTTGTTGGTTGCAGAAAGAAGGAGAAAGACTGGTTGGAAAGCGATGGTGAGATGTGGGGACCCGCATCGAGGTTTATAAAGGAGACGGACCGTAATGTCTTTTCAATCAGTAGCCGTAATGAAGAGACGCGATGACGACCGAAACGTCAGCGTGTTTCGAATTTCAAACAGTCGTAATGATGAAGGGAGGCGATGATGCCAAAACGTCAGCACCTTTTGAATTTCGAATTCCCGTAAAGTATTCATTAAGGCCTTTTCGCTTATCCGTTGCGAAATGGGTTAAGCTCAAGGCCTAGGGGGCAATGTTTGAGCCCAGTGGATATTTTGGTCCAAGACTCGAAATAAGTTTTAGATAACATTTGGGCCAATACCTGTGGCCCTTTTTAAATACGAAGCCCATGTAGGGTGGCGAGATCTGGCAGCGCGCGAGCTAGATTTTTGTAAGGATTCTGATACCCCGTGGGATTCAATGTCCTCGCGAGATCCTTGTTTCAGTTCGCGTAGGACTCTGCAGTGCATGGCGAGGTAGAAAGGGGCTGTAGCGCCTCGTTGGATAAGACCGCTTAGTGTTCGAGTTCGCATACGACGCTACAGTAACGCTTTGCGGTGAGAGAGACCTAGGCGAACTCTTTTTTGGACACGTGTTGTAATTGCTGAGTCCGAATGGATTTGTGATTAGGTCTCTGCCGATTGCTTGCGGATCGCTATATAAGGGAGCTTGAGGATCTGGTCTACACACACAATCAAATCATACAAAACAACTACAAATCTTCGAGCATCCTCGAAACCCTAAAAGTTCTAAGCGCACCTCGCCTTAGTTCTCAGATCCCTTACGGATTCGTCCTTTCTTCCTATTTGTTGCTCTGCTCGCTCTAACAGTGAGTATCGATTCACAGGTGACAAGAGGTTTTACTCGTAATCCCTCATCCGCGAGGTGGCATCGGAAACCCCTTTCTTGCTTGTTTAGAAGTTTAGCGCAGCGCACTTTCTCCTCGTCCGCGAGGTGGCACGCCCCGCAACCGTATTTTTACTTTTGCGCCATCGAAGTCCCGACTCTGCCCCTGCTGAGACGCATGGCCAAAACAAGTCTACAAGTGGGGCAGACGGTGCTAGAATTCTTCTGAAAGGTCCTTAGTTTGAACCTGAGTTCATGGAAAACATCCCTTGGGGCGAACGCTAAAAGTTTTGATGTGCAATGTTCTTGTCGGGTCAGGCCTTGTGTCGTGGGTATATCATAACTCAAGTTTGGGTTAAGCCAGCCCAAACCGACTCGTTCACCATCAGCCCAGCTCATCTCAATCTATCACTGCGCCGTTTAGGGCATATCAACAGCCTAAGCTAAAGGCCTGGTGCAGCGTGTACTTGATTCAAAGCCTCGGCTAAAACCCCTTTGTTCGGGAAATCAAAATTGTCAGAGAGAGAAGCCATGGGAGAGAACAACAGCGGCAGCGAAGTTCCGGCGAATCAGACGATCTACATCAACAACCTGAACGAGAAAATCAAGCTCGACGAATTGAAGAAGACGCTGCACGCCATGTTCTCTCAGTTCGGGAAGGTTCTGGATGTGCTGGCCTTCAAGACGCTCAAGCACAAAGGCCAAGCTTGGGTCGTCTTCGAGGACGTGTCTTCTGCCACCAATGCCATTCGCCAAATGCAGAGCTTCCCTTTCTACGACAAGCCCATGGTAATTCGAAATCTTAATCTTCAACTTACCCCTGCTATTAACTTGAATTGAATTATGCTGTTTCACACTAGTTACTGTGAGTTTTAGGTATCAGAATTTACATTTTGTTAGCTTTGCGGAATTCGGTTAATTTTAGGTGGAGTTCATATAGAGATATAGCAGCTTAGTTTGTTGTTAAATTAAATTGATAGGATGGAAATTAAAATGTCTAGGAAATGCAGATATAGGGATTGGGGCGGGTTGGTTCAGCGCAATTGATATGGTTGTTGTAACTTACTGGTTATATTGCTCATAAGTATAAGTCTGTAGTTGTTGTTAAAAGAGCTTATGTTCGTGTCATGTTGTCTGATGAGGCTAGTCATGTGTTCTGTATCGATTTCTCAGTTATGCGCACGGTAGTTATATATCGTACACTGAATTTTGATCAGCATAAGTATTATTTTCGTTTATTTGATTTTTTTGTTGTTGTTGATGTTGGTTAATGCAGAAAATACAATACGCCAAGACGAAATCAGATATAATAGCAAAGGCCGATGGTACTTTTGTTCCGCGTGAAAGACGAAAGAGGCACGAGGAGAAGGGTAAGGCTTTCTGATCTCCTCTCCCTCTTGTAGATTGTGTGCTTTGTTTTTGTTTAATACTGTTTGGAATGCTTGCAGTTGAGGTATGTGATGGGTTTGTGGTTCTGTTGTGTGACTGTGTCTATGTTCTCTTCTCTAGCCACATTCTAATGATGAGGGGTTAGGAATATCATGATAATCAATTCAAACAGACTTACCAATCAAATATGTTACATTCCACAAACTATGTCTTTTCCACAACAAATGATGCCAGGGTTTTGGAATGTCATGATAATCAATTCATTTGACTAACCAAGTAACATGTCATGCTTTTATGTATGTATGAGTGTCATATTTTGTAGTTGCCATACCCTGCATATTGCTGTGTCTCTCTCTTGTTTGTGTGTGCGCATTATTTAACTATCTTATAATATGATATGTTGTTTAAAGAAGCTATTTATATATAAAGGATATATAGCCTCAATTAGCTTAAAGTTCGTTTTTCTGCAGGGAGAAAACGGAAAGAGCAGCAGGATGCTAACCAAGCCGGAATGGTTCTCAATCCTGCTTATCCCGGTGCCTATGGTGGAGCACCTCCGGTAAGAATCATGTCTGCTGTTGAAGGAGAAATCACTTCTTAGAATTTATCTTTCTTAAAATCTCAATGTTTTCATTTGGATATCTATCTGTTTAATGTTTGTGTATTCGTCTATTGGTCTTCTTTGAGCTGAAAACTATTACAGTTGGTTGTGAATAAACGGTGGATAATAAGTGTTGGGTAGTTAACATGTTTGTAGAACAATATACAATACACATATCATTACAATGATCACAGACAAGTATCCTTAATGGTTTATCTTGTTCAAATTTTGGTTGTTTCACTGATGAAGGGTCATCTGATAAGACAAAAAGCAGTGATGGAATTGTGAAATTAACTGTTCATCTATTGCAGCCTTTGTCCTCTGATTGGGCTTGAAAATTGTATTACCCCATTAAGTAGGTGTCTAGGCTCAGGTTTAAGTTCAAGTTTCTCCTTCCTTGCAGAAACTAATGAAACTTTTCCCATCTTTAAACTCTATAGGCTTTGTAGCTGTTGTGAAATTGTTATCATTATACAGTTCTAGGAGTTACATTTTGAGCATCTTCTCTTATGCAATTCTTAACTCTTTGACTTTCTCTCCACCCTGCAGCTCTCCCAAATACCATATCCTGGTGGTGTGAAATCTATGGTGCCCGAGGCCCCTGCTCCACCAAACAACATTCTTTTTGTTCAGAATCTTCCTCATGAGGCGACTTCCGCCATGCTGCAAATGCTCTTCTGTCAATACCCTGGTTTTAAGGAGGTTAGAATGGTGGAAGCAAAACCAGGTATTGCTTTTGTGGAATATGAAAATGAGATGCAATCAACAATGGCAATGCAGAACCTCCAGGCTTTTAAGGTGACACCACAGAATTCAATGTTGATTACATATGCAAAGAAGTAGACAGTAGGATTTAGGTCTTTGCAACTCGGATGGAGGAAAGTTGCAGTCATGGATCCTCTTGTTAAATTGGTTTAGTGATGTTTCAATGTATTAATATTGTTGGGATATATTACAAAAGGGATATGATTTTTAGGGTGGCCCTTTAAACGTTTCAAGTTTCACTGATTTACCTTTGAGTTGGATTCTGTTCTGTGTAATCGTAGCTGGTAGCTTGTATCTGAAAGCAGGTTTAGTTGTGTTCCGTTCCTGATAATCAATGAATGGGAGAACAGTCTTGCCCATTAAGACATGCATACTACATGATATTATGTATTTGGTGCACATATCACGTTAGTCCTTTTTTTTTGTTTCGTCGAAGATTCAAGCACATGTTCTGATTAGAACAATAGCTTTTCATCTTCTTCGTCAATTGGAAATGTGGTACCAGGGTTACATAAAGGGTCGACTTTATCCAAGCTTTTCATCTATTATTTCGTGTACAAGTTTGATAAATCGACTTTTGTTTGATTCAAACCCTAGCTTGTGAAAAACGTTTGCTAGGAAGGGGAGGAAATACCTAAATTGCTCCCGGTCCTAATTTTTTTCGGTACTAACAAGAATTTGGTAAAAAACAAGAATTTAGTAAGATTATAGAGGAATTGACTCAATAAAGAGTAAAATTATATATAAATGGTGGATTTCACTCTAAAATACTATACAAGATTACCTTTCTCATTCCTAAATTGACTCTTGATTTTGTATATTTTTACTCTAAAAAAAGTAAAAAACACTGCCCCGCCAAAGAGCTTGTATGAGTGGTATTTTTCAGGCTTGTAAAATAGAGCAAATATAGTAGCTAATGATGCATTTTTTGCTAAATGATGCTTGTTAGAATGCATAGATTTTATAGACATGCCTAATGTTATTTTAGGGTGTTCTTACAGTATGAGGTTTAGGCACAATGTCCCTCTTTATATTCTGAGGTTTCATTAATGGTTATGACGTGAGGGCTGCCGTTTAGCCTTTGTAATTAAAAAAAAAAAAAAAAAAAAATTAGTCGTAGGAAGCTCAATTGCAAAAAAAGAAAAAATAAATAAAGAGTGAAAAAAGAAGAAGCTTGCTGTGGACTCTTTTTGGGGAAAAGAAATTAAAAACCCACTCCTCGACTCCCAACTCCCGCTTCAAAAAAAACCCCTTTCTATTCCCTCAACCGCTTCAAGTTGTCTCCAATGGCCAACAAGCTCAAAGTAGACCAGCTCCGGGACCAATTGGCCCAGCGCGGCCTCAGCACCGCCGGAACCAAGCCCGTCCTGGTCTCACCGCCTCTCCTTCTTCTCTATCATCTCACTATTCCCCTCCGCCTCTGATTCTCACTTCCCTGCAGGTCTCGAGGCTCGAGTCCGCTCTTCTCCAAGACAACAACCAAACGGCAGACGCCGGCGACGGTTCAGTGACTAAAAAAAGGGGACGGAACTCCAATGAAGACGAGGATTCGGCCGCGTCGGAGAAAATCAAGGCGACTGAGAAATTCCGGAGTATGAATATCAAGCAACTCCGCGAAGAGGCAACTCTCCGCGGAGTTGCGGCTACCGGCTCCAAGAAGGAGTTGCTCGAGCGGCTTTGTGAAGATTCCGGGAAGGATTCCGATGACATTGCTGCAACTAAAGGTATGAGCTTTGGAAACAGATTTCGATTTCTGTGTGATTTGTATGATAGTTCAATGCGCAATCTTAGTGTAAGTAATGTGTTATGCTGCGGTTGTTTGTAGCGAAAGAAGAAGGGAATGACAGCAAGGAGAAGATGGTTACTGCTACCAAGAAAGGTTCGGCGGTGTTGGATCAGTGGCTGCCGGATCACATTAAGACACATTATCATGTTTTGCAACTGGTGAGTTATATAGTGTTGAATATTGGACTTAATGAATCGATTGCGTTTTGCGGATGGTGAATGATTAGGTCATGTTTTTGGTGCAGGGTGATGATGTGTATGATGCCATGTTGAACCAGACCAATGTTGGCCATAACAATAACAAGTTCTTTGTGCTCCAAGTTCTTCGTGAGTTCTTTTCTTGTTTCGTTCAGCATATTGGATTTATGTAATACTTGAAATGTTTAGTCATTCTAGGTTATTAGGTTGTTGTGATTTGGAGTCATGGCAATACATATGGGGTTGGGATGGTTGATCGAGCACTTTACTCGTTCAAGCAATCATGTTCACCGAGAAATACATTAAATGAAGTTTGATTTTACTATTTTAACCGTAAGATCTATGAAAAAGATAAGCTGTCATCTGCTCCTGTGACTCAATGGCATTTTCCTGTTACAGAAGTAAATATGTACTTATCTTTCCTTCTGAATTAATATGCAGAATCCGATGATGGTAGTAGTTTCATGGTTTACTATAGATGGGGGAGAGTAGGTGTCAAGGGTCAAAACAAGTTACTAGGCCCTTACACCCGAGACAAAGCAATCGATGAATTTGAAAAGAAATTCTCTGACAAAACCAGGAATGATTGGTCTGACCGAAAAACATTCCAGTCATTCCCAAAGTGCTATGTGTGGTTAGAAATGGATTATAGCGAAAAGGAAGGTCAATCAGCTGTGAGTACCTGCTGTCATCTTTTCCTGTTGCATAATTTTCTGAATGGATATACTTTTTGGGGCCTAGTGCTACACTGTTGGCAATCTACTGAGGACTTTGAGCTGTATACCCATTCATGTTATGTTTATCTCAAATTAAAGACTGATATAGTACATTGCCTCTGTGAATAAGAGTGTTGGGGTAAACAGGACGGGTGGTAAAGTAAATTAATCTGCTTACTCCTTAATAGCACTCACATTGATTAACAGGTTGCAGAAAAGAATGGCCCAGCTTTAGTAGCTCAACCTTCGGAAATAAAACTTGATCCCCGTATTGCAAAGTTTGTATCTCTTATCTGCAACGTTGCCATGATGAAGCAGTATATGATGGAAATAGGTCAGTACTGTCATATGGTATTGGTTGGGAAATCTAAGATTTGTTTGTATCATATAGGACTTACATCCTTATAATATTTCTTTTTTGACAACTTCAGTTGATTTGTTAAGTCTATCCAGTTAATTGTTATGTGTATTGGTTCCCTTATTTGGATACTTTCTTGAGCTTCTTCTTCTTTGAGTAGGATACAATGCTGATAAGTTGCCACTGGGGAAGCTGAGCAAATCAACAATTCTAAAGGTAAGCTTTTAGCTTATGCACTGAAGTCTCTTCAACTTTGGAGTATGTTAATTATTTGGTTGTTCAAGTATAATTGGGTTTCAATTATTAAGCTGACTACTGAAAAAGGATATATCCTAACATGACCGTCTGCACCTTCTTTACATTAACACAAAACAATTGAGAACAATATTGTTACTGGGTTTGTTTCACTACTAAATCTTAAACTTCATGAATTGTGCCTCACCTTTTTTTAGTCAGCTTCTCCATAAAAAGTGCACTGATCTTTTCTCTAATACAATCCAGGGTTATAACATCCTGAAGAGTATCGCTGATGTGATTGACCAGTCTGATAGAAGAATGCTTGAACAATTAAGTGGGTAAGTACTCTCTCTCTCTCTCTCTCTCCTCTCTCTCTACACACACACACACACACACAGTCTACTACGTACGACCTACCGTACCGAACCGTACCGTACCGAACCCGTAACGGTAACGGTAACGGTAAGGTAAGTTAACGTTAACGTTACTTACGTACGTAGTTAGTTAGTTTACCGTTTACGTTACGTAAACGTAACGTTACGTTACGTTAACGTTTAACGTTTAACCGTTTAACCTTAAACGTTAACGTTAACGTTAACGTTAACGTACGTACGTACGTAGGTAGGTTAGTTACGTTACGTTTACGTTTACGTTTACCGTTTTACCGTTTTACGTTTTACGTTTTACGTTTTAGTTTTAAGTTTTTTAAGTTTTTAAGTTTAAGTTAAGTTAATAAGTAGTAAGTTAAGTAAAGTAAGTAAGTAAGTAACGTAACGTAATTAAAGTTAAAAGTTAAAGTTTAACGTTTAAGTTTTAAAGTTTTAGTTAAGTTAATTATACTACTTCGTACGTACGTAGTACGTACTACTACTCTCTCTCTNTATATAGTTAGTTAAGTAAGTAAGTAGTAGTACGTCTCTCTCTCTCTCTCTCTCTCTCTCTCTCTCTTCTTCTCTCTCTCTCTCTCTCTCTCTCTCTCAGTTGATTGAGCATATGACATACACAGGATCACTCTTCATTTATTTTATTTTACTTTAAGAAGTCATTTGATTTGGATATCTGAATAATGCAGGTAATTTTGTGATTGATACTCCTCAGAAGTTGAAGCAAAAGTTGGAAATGGTAATCCTTTTTATATTTTCTCTTCTATGTTGCTATAGTTCTTCTTGCAACTTCCAGAATTTGATATTTAAGGTTATTGTCCTTGGACACAACTCTTGTAGCTTATCAGCGGGATGCTATTTGTGTGGCAATAATTCTGTTGCTTTTGATGATAAGGAATATGTTTAACTCCTTCTAACTACTTGAAGGTTGAAGCACTCGGTGAAATTGAAGTTGCAACAAAATTGTTGAACGATGATACTGGGACACAGGTATTTCTTGTTTTATGGTTATTCCTATAAATTCGCTTGCAACTTTCCTATTACTCGAGTTTTTGGGTATTGTTCAGAAAGTTTCAGGATGAACTGTATAGATGAAATGCAGGTCTATGGATATGGTCCTAAGTCCTAACCTGTAACATTGATTTGGTTTTACTCTTGATAGCGTGGTACATGTATGCCTTCTCCATTCAAAGTTCTTCATGTTAAATCCAAGCCTTTTTTTTTAACTCATTTTCTTCCCATTATATATCTTCATTGGTGATGCCAGTATGAGACAATCTCTTGATTACTGACAAGTTAGCTAACTTGTTTATATTTTTGCTGAGATCTAGTAATTGTACCAATTTTTGCTGGGATCTAGTAATCTTACCAACAATTGTATGTATCTTTATTTATGTAGGAAGATCCCTTGTACTCTAATTACCAGAGCCTCCGCTGTGATCTGATACCGCTTGGCGCCGATTCAGATGAATTTGATATGGTATGTATAAGTTGTGTGCTGCAGAAGTTTATAAAGAAGGGTTCAGAAGTTTCACTATGATGAAGTATTTAGTTAATGATTTATTAACTGCTCAATTTGATCTTTAGTTCTAACTTTTGACTTTGTTTCTTTGTTTTTTCCTGTGTCTCAGGTTTCAAAGTATTTGCATAATACCCATGCAAAGACGCATTCAAATTATACTGTTGATATCGTTCAGATATTTCGTGCATCGAGAGAGGGTGAAGCTGAACGTTACAGAAAGGTTAGGATGGGATGATCTATAGGTTCCAGTTTGGAAAACTAAGCAACTATAAAAAAAATTCCTATTAATCTTGAATATCCCAAAAGTTTAGCATTTGAAGTGCAGTCTAACTACGTTTTTACTCCTATGAGCAGTTTTTAAGTATGAAAAATAGAATGCTTCTATGGCATGGCTCTCGTCTCACAAATTGGGCTGGCATTTTATCTCAAGGTGATTCTGTTTTATCTATTTATTAGTTCTGCTCAATATTTGGTGGCTGTGCGCTTTTGTTGCCACATGCTGTGAATAATTTAGAGATAACTGCTAATGGATTGATTTAAATGTGTGTGTCATGGGATTTCAGGTTTGCGCATAGCTCCACCTGAAGCTCCCGTAACTGGTTACATGTTTGGGAAAGGGATTTACTTCGCCGACATGTTCTCCAAAAGTGCAAACTATTGCTATGCTAAAAATTCTATAAAAGCTGGTGTGCTGCTGCTGTGTGAGGTATATTTCAAGTTTCTGCCGTTAACAAATAAAACTTTCATACCAAAAGTATCTGGTATTATCAAATTATCCTGCTGTCGATTTATGTGTGATTAAGATAACAAACAGTATGAGAGACTAGTTAAAATTCCCAACGTCTCATCTATTAATTTTGATATCCCACAGAAGGAGACTGCATCGCATGTATACCATTCACTTTTTTGCACTGGTGCTGAAGTGTTCTAATCAAATTTTTCAACTGTGTTTGCCTTAGGTTGCACTGGGTGACATGGCTGAGCTTTTAACTGCCAAATATGATGCTGACAAGTTACCAGAAGGAAAGCTAAGGTTGTTTTCCTATCAGACACTAAAAATACCATTGGTGGCACTTTCTTCTGGTCACATTGTTTCGGTTATCTCCCTTTTTACTAAGCTTAGTCATGTGTTGCATGCATTAAGCAATTGGCTAAGACTAATTATCATTATGGTCGCTTCTTAAACCTAATTTTGCAGCACAAAGGGAGTTGGTGGAACTGAACCAGATCTTTCCGAAGCTCAGTTACTAGAGGATGGTGTTATGGTTCCCCTAGGAAAGCCAAAGGAGAATCCACGCAAGGTAGAATACATCATTTCTAAGAATTGTGTGGGCTGTCAATATTATTTGGACCCATATACGACCTCATTCTAAAAAGAAAATACTCCTATTAGTCCTAAACGACTGCTTCATTTTTACTGGTCTGCTTTATCTTATTCCCTTTATGTTCTTCTCGCAGGGTGCTTTACTTTACAACGAGTACATAGTTTACAATGTCGACCAGATTCGGATGCGCTATGTTGTTCAAGTGAATTTCAATTTCAAGAGATAGCCTCTAGATACGTGGTTATTTCTATTACTGGTTGGTAGCTCAGCTTTTATCTTCGTTATATGCAGAGCATCAATCTATAATGCATTCGTCATGTATATTACTTTTCTTTTCTTTGGTAGAGAAAGGGAGAGGTAAGGTATAGAAGATGATATATTGAGGAAACAGTGTACTTATCTGTGGTAATCAAGTCATAATTTTGCCAATATCTAATGTGCTTTTCACTTTGATGTTGCTTGAAGAAAATGCAATTGATAACGAGTATAGCAGATCCTCGGTATGCAAGAGCTAGACTTGTTTGGTTTATCCATCTGTTCTTCTTTGGTTTGTTTTTTCTGTTCCATTTAAACAAATTGCTATATTTTAGTACTGCTGTACTTACCAAGGGGCAAAATTCGTACTTTTAGAATATGTTCTAATTAACGGAATATTGAAACCTTTATAGATGTTTTAACTTTCTGTATTTGTAAAAATTGTATATGTTTGAATTCTATTTGTTCGAGAAGTGATTTAAAGTTATTATTTATGGGTGGAAAACATTTCATAAGGAAAAAGAACATGATTTCTAGCACACAGTGTGCTTTTAATTGAAAATAATGGTCCATTAGAGCTTGTTTTGTTTTTGTTTCTTGCTTTCATATTCGCAGAGATATAGGTTATTACGGTTGAAGAAGATGGGAATAGAGATATAGAAAGTTAACAAAACCACAATTGAAATGGGCACCAAGACACCAAGAAAGCCATACCTCAAGTACCATTTGTATTGTTGTTCTTTTTCAGTGTTTGAAGCAAACTGAAGTCAAACACATCCATCAAGTATGTAAGAAATTTAACTTGTGGGAAGCAATATAGCATGATTGAAGACCCCTAAACTCTGCAAAACTTACATGAATGAATTATGAGTGTTTGACCAAATAAAGCATTTACTACTACAAGAAGCACAACCTTTTCAAGTGCTGTGCTTACACGCCAGTATTTATGTTCCTCCCAGACTTGGCTAAGATTTCCATAATGACCTCACCCAGAATCTATGTTCTTCTCCCTAAACTCAGTCTTGTGACCTAAGGGTGACTCCTATTTTCCCTTTGCTTCACTCATAGTGCACCAATTTTCCAGAAGGATTATAACTTTGGGTTTCAGCTAAGGGCGACCAAATCTGACATTATTAAGTGAAGGCTGATGCTTGATGGTAGTCAAAGTAAGCTGCTGGAGCAAAGCATGGTTTACCCCAGGTTAGGTTCCTTGAGAAAATTAGCTATGGCTTTAATTTTGGGGTCTGCTGAACCCAGGAGGAAGAGTGAAAAATGAGAAAGCATCATGACTATGGGGAAAGTGGAGGTTTATGCAGTACTGGGATTTGCTGTCACCACATGAGATATATGAATCTTACTTTCAACTTTATGTCAGTTTGGTTTACCCTACAACATTGAAATGAAGGAGAACATAGCAATGAGACTAGCCTACAAGGTTCAACACACACTCCTTTTATCAAGTACCATAGAAGATAGCTTGCAAACCGCAATTTCTGATAATAGGGTACAGATCTTATTGCAAGTTTCATGTCAAATCTATAGTAGCTCGATGATGTTGGAGTGAGGTAAAATGGGGTTGTGCATCAAATCGCCATTGAAGTTTTACTTTTACTTCACTTGGCTCTTTTGGGTTTTGGAAATTTCACTGGCATGCTTACTTCATTATGTTCAAGTGTGCCGAAGTTCGTAAGAAAACCGCTGTATGCTCAACATCACAATAGATCATACACTAAGAATAATGAGTATTGGTGCAATTTTTGGAGCTTGAGAAAACTAAGTGAAGTAACTTAAAACCTCACGAGATGGCATTCAAACCTGTCTAGTTGCCTTTGTGCTGATGAGGCTAGTTTCCAAAGCCAGGTGCACGCCTGCTGCACAAGCAAGCTTCTGCACAATTGCACAAAGGGTTTCGTTTTCCATAGCATAGTGAGCTAATGCTTACACAGGGTTACTCTGCTCCCACATACATTATCATAAGTAGCTATGACATAATCTTGATGATGATAATTTGAAAAGACCAGAAGGGAGGGCATGAGTTTCTTGCTCGAGAGTCCTTAATATTTATGATAGCACCATAAATTCTGGGGGAAAAAAAAAAAGCTGATGTCTATGAATCTTCGTATAGATATGTAGGGTGAATCATGAAGAAGAACTCGAAACTTAAATACCACACTCAAAAACTTGTTCCCAACACGCAAAGCCCTACGTGCACTCTTACATTATTCCCATCTTCACCTTCCCATGCTTGCATTGCACTCACTGTATACAACATATCAAATCCAATCCCACACTGAAATTATTCGTGTATTGTTTTCTTCTCTGAAGAACTTAAAGGTTCACCCAACTGAGGCCCTACCCAGTAGAGCATCATGGCCGTTGATTCTTGATCCGAGGATGGATATCATTGCACTCAAACACTGATCTGGTTTAGAGGGTAGTGTTTGTCTCTTCTCTTTGTGCATTGTATCCTTTGAAGAAGCAAATTGTGATAATAAGGCAGACATGACTCTTTTTTTGAGTCTCCTCAGAAATATATGTATTCACTACTTTGGATTTCTTCGCGTATAATCATGATGGCATGGCATGGCCTTTGGACAAGACCTTGAATTAATTTACTCCTCTGCTTCGTCTCACCATGACATCTAATTAACACACACCGAGAACCCTCCTCTCTCTCTCTCTCTCTTCTTCGACCTCTATCTCTTTGTTTGCACTATAAATACGAGCTCTTCTTCCTTCTTCAACCTCACAACTCAACCATTTCTTTCTCTGTTTTCTTGGAAGTGTTTGAAGCCATGCAAGGTTGTAGAAGGTGAGGGTTCCTCGTTGGAGAAGCAGGGCACGTGCAAAACCCTTCGGCTAATACTTCAGCTGAAAAGCTCTTGCACGTGCTCCCCTTCTCCAACATGGGTTCCTCATCTAATAATGCATGTAGTCTCTGCCTCAGTGCTTCTCTTCCAACGTTTCATGCAACTTCCCCAGAAGCTAGCAGGTATTGCAGTCACTGAAACTTGTTTCCCCTTCTGTCTAGGTGAGTATTAGGGTAAAATTAACTTATAGTAAGTTAGTAACTTCTTCTGTTCTTCACTATATTTGTTTTTTTTTTTTTGGTCAATCTTCACTATATTTGTACTAACATATTGTATTTGCAGGGTACCAAAATATATAGGACAACATGTTCTGGGGAATTCCAACGTGACGAACAACTGGGTTGACAATTGGAAGTCACGGATTTGAATCATGATTGCTAGTTTCTTTTACCAATAAGGCACTAACCAACTTTGTCCAATATTGGTGGAAACCATGCTCAAATGTGTGTGTGTGTGTGTATGCATATACTACAATGAATGGTAGTAACTAGTAAGTCGGTAACAATATGACTTTTCAAAATGATTTCATGAATGAAGAATACAAAAACAGTCAAGTCTATATATGCATGAAGTCTCGGAGATATCATAACGATCAGGTCGTGAAATGCATATGATTTTTGGCTTGAAAAGAAATATATTCAAATTTGTGTTCTGGACTCTATAGAACTATCGAACTTCATGAATTCAACTAATGTGACTGTAGTCATCCAATTCTGATTCATATATAGCACTCAGATCTTCAATATAAATACAGACTTGGCATTTAAATTTGTGTGACGTTTGGAGGATAAATAACAAGGTGGCGGATACTGCTGTCGATTTCCTAGCTTGTATTGGAGGGCTTTGTAGGTTTAGGGCTTTTTTTTTTTTTTTATTAAACAAATATGTGAACAAGAGAACAAAGACATACAACGGAAATCACAATGTACATGTTATTGATAAGAATGAGATGTTAGTGGAAACCGAAATAACTGGTAGGAAATTTCTTGGATTCGGTTGGTGAATATTTGGTTCATTTCTTGTGTTGTGTACAATATTTATGTCAAATTGAGAATTGAATATTAAGACATATATTCACTATATGTCTAGGATCTTGACATATACATAGGTCTCCATATCAGTGCGAAAAGTTATTGTTTTTAGTTTGAAAATTCTAATAATGTAAGTATTCTAATGGGATGCATCTCTAATAAAAATACTTTGTTAATTCGATATTGTTTAGTATTTTATTGATTGAAACTCTAAATAATTGTTTTCCTCTCACTAGGGGGAAGAAAATGAGATTTGATCACTTCTTACAAAACTTGCTGCGCTTTTAAGTGATATATTTTTGTTGGTACGACGATGAGCATTTGATGCTGGGCGTAGGGCTGAGCCTCCCAGGCTGGGTTCTAAACCCTTAAAAAAAAAAAAAATAACATTGATGAAGTTATTACATCTGTATTACCTCAAAGTAAACCCTATTTGACTAGTGTTCTGTGCAAGTTTAGGATTCAACTTGCAAGGGATGTTTACATTTTGGATGGATTTTGCTTGGTGATCATATGCAGAATGTGAAGGATTGATGTATGTTCATTCGATTTGAGAGTAAAGATGTATGTATACCACACTCAAACCCTTGAACCCAACACGCAAAGCTCCGAGCCCTCTGTTACATTATATATCTTCCCAATATATATTGAACTCGATCACCATATACAACATTTCCCATTGAACATGAAATATAATTGTATTAATTGCTGAAGGATCTAAGTTCATGAGCAGCCTAGCTCCAAATTGGATCCCCATATTAAGTATTTATGTTCATTATTCCATCTCAGTTCTTCACTCTATTTGTACCAAGTACTAACCATATTACATTTACAGGGTACCAAAATAGAACAATATGTTATGGGGAACCAACTTGATGAACAACTGGGGTCTTTTGTACCTCTGGTTAGTGTTGTATTAGGTTGTACTTTTTGGACCATCTAATACATTGCTTCCATTGACCAAAAAAAAACTTGATGAACAACTGGGTTACCAATTGGAAGTCACAGATTAGAATATGAATGCTAGTTTCTTTTACCAATAATCAACTTAATTTGTCCAATATTGGTGGAAATTAACCATGCTCATTGTGTGTGTATACTTATATACTTCCACAAATGGTAGTTAAGTCAGTAACATACGACTTTCATATGGATTTTATGAATGAAGAATCCAAAAACGAGTCTCTATGAAGGACCTGTTATTTTAAATAACAGATTTCCATGTATATGAATGTTGGAAGGAAATGAGTGTATCACTGGGGCTTATGACCGATGACAGGAACAAATTTGTATGTGATTTTTGGCTTGAAAGAAATATTATCAGATTCTTGTTTGAGTTGTTTCTATATTCCTATCGAATTTCATGAACACAACTTAAGTGACTGGTCATAAGATTCTTGTTTATACTGCAGGTTATCATGAATCAATGATGAAAATTGCAGACTTCACATTTAAATTTGTGTGACATTTAGAGGATAAAATAACAAGATGTGGATACATGCATTAATTTTCTTGTTGGGAGTTGTCTGTAAGTTTGTTTCTGGATACGCAAATACCTGAACAAGCTAGCTAGGACATAAGGTGTGATTACAAGATGTTGATACAGTATACAGACATCAAGTTTCTTGTGTTGTTGGGACTTGGGAGTGGTTTAGGTTTGTTAATACGTGAATACAGACTGTGTATATTATTAGGATTAAAAATGAGATGTTGGTGAAAACCGGTATTACTTTAATTTGTAGTGGTTCCAATTTTGTACTCAAAGTATTTAGTCGGTTCCTTTGTCTGTGATAGATTTTTACTTTTTAGGTCGAACTAATAATTAAATTCATCATCGGGTGAAGTATCTAAGTTCATGATCGAACAACCTAGCTCCAATTAGGGACCCATGACTGACAGGTTTATATGAATCCATGATTCAAGGATGCATATAACTGCACTTGATGCAGTAATTATTAGTGTTTTGGAAGTTGTTGTTTTGTCTATAAAATATTGTTGGGAAGTTTAAGAAGTTCATTGTCTTGCTAGCTGTTAGGAAGGCTGGACATGAGACGAGATTAGGGTCATCCCACATATGCCTCGGACATTGCACACGAGACGAGATCGGGACGAGCCTTACGTTTTTAAAACTTGATCCCACGCAAGTCCTGTATCAGACGGGACCGGGACGGGCCCAATCTCGCCACCTCGGCCTAATATCAAAAGCCCAAACTAGAAAATAAATACATAACTTTACCTGATAGTGATACCAATAAAGATTACATCATCTTAATCCATAATTCATAACTAAAACTAAACTAGAATAACATCAATAATCCACAAAATAACCTTTCTGCATGCGCCTAACTGAGTTCAACTTGGATAAGCATGAGTCACATGATATGTATATGATGTGTACCAAGTGTATATATTTCCAACCCCAAACTGAAACGAAAGTTTGAAATTTCTATTTGAAAAGTTCCGAACAGATGCTCAAAACAAAGCACAACCAAAAGCCATTCAAAACAATCTGAGTTCAACTTGGATAAGCAAACCTTTCTATGTTTTTGTCTCCACTTATCTGATCGACTTCTCTCTCAAATACCACAAATTTTCTCTTTGCACGAACTTGGCTGGTAGGCTCCCGAATCTGCACGAAAGAATTTTTGTTGTTCCACATTTATGCGCAATCTAGAAAACGTGGGAGAGTGATACATAGTAACCGCAAATCCGTTTTTGAAGGAAACTAAAACTGTTATTGACGTGCTCGGTACCGGGCATGCGATAATTAAGAACCTTTTTTGACAATCGTAGTATAAGGCAAATAATGTTCGATCAATTCGGGGACTAAGGGTGCTGCTATCATGTAAAAAGTCAGGAGTTATCAATACAAATATATACAAATATTCATTTACAAATATATATATGATACAAGATAAACATGGGGGTTTTGAGATTTGTTCTAATGTTCCTACTAAAAGATAAAGATAAAAGCTAAACTAATATATACAAGTGATCGACTTCCACACTTTCAAAACCATATTCCAGAAAACATAAGTATAAACCAATGAATTTTAATCACATAATCGAGTTATCACCAAAGAGAAACACAGAAGGGTTCTAAATACAAGCCTACGAGGTCATGCATTTAATCGGTTCTTCTAAATAGTCATCCAAGCTAAAACATCTGAACTTAGAACATTTTACATGTTGTTGCTATCAATACTATTAAGTATCTGTCTACAAACATGCAAATTATTACGTAAAAGAACGAACCCTAACATGCAAAGAGTTTACGTATGACGCTTAACCATTCACATGCAAAACATGCTCTCAACCATATAGGATATAGCCTCCACTACTGGTGATCTATACTTATCTACGAGGCTTAGTACAAATCATAGCATTAGTTAGCATGCATTCTAACATAGGTATATCAAACAAAAACATGCTTTCAATGATTTCTAAGGCAATTAACTCAATCACATAACATCCTCAGAACACCGAAATCATAATTATTATTAACTGGAAGTCACTTAGTTCTCAACAAAGATTTCATCCAATTCGGAAAATAAAACACATAGTTCTAAATTGAAAACTAAAATCAGAATAAGATGGCCGGAAAGTACTAGACATAGATTTACACTTTTCAATGGACTGATTGGCCGATCAAGAACTTGAGGTCGAGCAAGGCTATGCTAGGGCTTTAGTTCTCCCTGGAACGTCTGAGGTAGCAAGAGCTTCTCTCCTTCTTCTTCTAGGGACTCACAACAATGAGGGAGACTAAGAGAACTTTTCTGAATTTCTGGAGTGTAGGAAGTGATCTTTTGAGAAGTACCCAAGGCCTGTCTTTATATAGAGGAAATCTTAGTGGAACTTCTCTTCAAAAATTATATGGGACTAGCTCTCCAAGTCTGACTTTTCTCCTGCCCTTTTTAGACTTCAAATCCAAATTTACTTTTTCTTCTTCCAAACTGATGTGAGACTAAGAGAAATGTTTGACTTTTCTTCTTCCTTTTTGGGCTTGCTTGGGCCTTCTTTTGGGCTTTCTGCTCTTCCATCCTTGGACTACTTGAGCCATCTTTTGGGCTTTTTGCACTTTTTTCTTATTTTCTTGGTTTAACATTTTTTCCTTGATTTAAGCTCTGATTGCCTCTACAATTACAAAACATGTCAGAAATAACATTATTATGAGAATATCATAGCTAAGTAGGGTAGAAAACACATTATAAACATAACACTTTGTGCTCGTATCAGTTATACCATCCCTAAACTGTTCTAAATCAGTTTTTGATACTGTGGAAGTTATCCACTTTTACACTGAATAATTATCTCTATTAATTTTTCCAGGCATATGATAAACATTAACCACAAAATATGATCCTACAGAACCAAACAAGCAAGGTATCAATCCCTTCAAGAATTGAATTCTTTACCAGGCAACCAATACAATCGGTCTAAACAATATAACCAAATCACCGCAATCAAAGCTTGTATACACCACTCCAAATCGCAAATCCTAAAACCTAGACACTCATATCTGAATTTCTTTCCTGATCTACAACCTCTAATCTCAAATTCGCACAACCAGAACCAACATTTACACAAAAAATCGAGCAAGTATGTTGAATACATTCATTAACATGATCTTGCCTGACAAGCGCAGAAGCGAGGAGGAAGCGGGCGCAAGGCGAAGAGGAAGTGGGCGCCGAGACAAGGAGGAAGCGGGCGTTGAGGTTAGAAGAGGCGAGGAGGAAGCGGGTGCCGAGGCTAGGAGGAATCGGGCGGTGAGGTTAGCGGAGGCAATGGAGGAGTTCAAGGAGAATTGTGTCGGACTTTGGCGGAGTGGGATTGGGATTTAGGGTTCGCGTTTTGGGATGAAACATTGAAACTGAAAGAGTACAGGGATGAAGAGTTGGTATTAGGGTTCAAAATTGAAAGGTTGAGATCAAAACATCTAAAAAAACCAACGGCTCAGATTAGTCTATATTTTACACGGGATGGGACGGGCATGACTGGCCTCAAGTTTTCAGTCCCGTATTCCATCCCGTTGTTTCTCTACGGGACGGGATCGGGACGAGACCAGAATTTAGGTTTTTTATGTCCACCCCTAGCTGTTAGGCATTTAATGTAATCTAGGAGTTAGGAATTTTCGATGATGGGAGTATTTTAAGATTCACAAACTTCTAAAGTCTTTCCTTGATTTCTTTTAGAAATCTAGATTCCAACGGTGATGAGAGTAGTTATACCCTACCTGATTTACATCAGCACTCAACCAATATAGTCCATAGGGTTTTGTCTGTTTCTTGTGTTCCATTTTTAATCACTCAACCAATGTAGTGTAGAGGGTTGTGTCTGTCTCTTCTCTTTCATTTGAATTAACAATCTGATGTAATATCAACTCTCTGATAGCATAAGATCATAGTAACAAACATTATGATACTAAACAAGTTGCGTCGATATAACCATTATTGAAGTTGTAATCATGATTATCATCTCATTTACGTCCATTTGTGTTTGGAATACTTAAATTGATTTTGTATTCTTTAAATTTCATTGTTACTAATCACCTTAACAAAATATTTACCTCGCCATAGTAATTAAATTGAAACTCTCAAAGTCTAAACCAGAGTGGGAAAGCCCAGTTGTGTTATGGTTCAGGGCGTCAGGCTGATCCGAATCATCTATTGGGCCTGACGGGTCAAGTTGAGATTTATTTATTTATTTTTGCATTTAAGTTTTATTGGAGAGGTTTATGTAATAGGTTTCCGCAGCTCACCGTCACTGCAGAGTGTACCAAAGCGCGAACCGCCGTCGTCGTCTCTCTCACTCTATTGAAGCCATGGCGGAGACGAAGCGAAAATCCAGAGACGACGGAAGGAGACAACAGAGCAAGAAGCCGAGAACGAACAAGAAAGGCAAGGGCGCCGCCGATAAGGCAGAAAGAAAAGGCCCTCGCTTGCCCAACGCTCTGCGCAAGGAGCTCGAGCGCTTAAACCCTAGAACCGCCGACTCCGACGAGGAGGTTCCTTCCGATGAAGAGGCTTTGGCTCAGGACCTTTACGAGTACGAGGAGGGACGCCCCGAGGAGGAGTCTAAGAAGAACCGACGATTCGATCCCGTCGATAACCTCGATTACGAATTACCTGAGGATTTTGAGGTATTCAACTCTGCATAGTAGCTAGTTTGTTCGTCAATTTATTTATTTTTTTAATTTTAGTTTTTGCAGCTGTGTGTTTTTGTTTTTGGCTGAAATGTGCTATGTATATGATATGCAGGATGAAAATGTGTCATCAGATGATGACAATGAGGGCGGGAACGGCGGAGAGAGCGAGGTTCAGATGGAAAATGATGCAAGGAGAATCAGAGAAATTCCGAGTGAAGGTAACAGAGTGCTTAAATTTGTTTTGAAGTACAAAATATATCATCACAGAATGTAGCAATTTTTTCATTTGTTAATGATTTTGTAATAATAATTGGACTGCCGGAATATATATCTTTATCAGGGAGGAAGAAGAAGATAAACAATGTTGTAGTGTCAGAGGCGTATCCTGAGTCCGAGTATAATCCTACCCGTGATGTGTTGGAGGGTGAAGGAGTGCTTAGCATCGGAGACCTTTTGGACCCTCTCCAAGGGAAACATGGTTTTAGCAAACTTAGGAAGAGAGTGCATACCCTGGAGAAGAAATCTGCACCTATTCAAGCTCCACTTCCCAAGCCTGTGCAGGAGAGAGTGGAGAGGAATGCAGCGTATGACAAGTCAAAGGAAGAGTTATGGAAGTGGGAGTCAACTGTAAAGAATAATAGGAGAGCACCTACCATATACTTTGATGCTGATAGGGATCTAGGGCCTTCATCCGTGGGAACAATAGCATCTGAATTTGAACCTCGAACTCAGTTCGAGAAGAAAATGGCTTCAGTACTTCATGTTGGCGAGGTTATGGATGCTCACAGAAAAGATGGTTCAAGGCTCCTTGAATTAAATAAGGTGTGTTTGTCTTCTTGATTGAATGAAATTGGGATTTAGATCTGTATGAAATGATTAAAATGTGAATGTGATAATTGACAATTATTCATGTCAACTTGGTCGTAATGTAATCTGCAGTCTGATATTCTTTGATTACATGTGTAGTAACTGCACCAAACTCCATTGTAAATTCCTTGAACGGTTCTTTCCTGTTGATATCTGGTAGGTTTCTGCTGAAGATGAAAAGGATCGCCAGAATCGGATCGCCAAGATGCGCAGTCTTCTGTTCCGGCATGACTTGAAGTCAAAACACATAAAAAACATCAAATCCAAAACCTATCGTCGTTTGTCGAAGAAAGATAAATTGAAGGCAAACTCTTTACAAAGTCAAATGGATCCAGAAGCTTCTAAAGAACTTGCAAAGAAGCAAGAGTATGAACGAGCAAAGGTAATTGATTACTCTGTTATTGGTGGTGGATATATTGTCTTGGGTCATCAATTCATTACTTCTTTAATATATATGTTCTTTGTTCCACAAGCAAAAAGAAGTGTGTTAATTCTTTTCCCTTTTTGATTTGATCCAGGAACGGATGACTCTGAAGCACAAAGGCAAATCTAAGTGGGCACAGCGCATAAAAGAGCGTGGTATAGATGTCCAAGATGACGGTACTCGAGCTGCGATAGCTGAACAGCAGCACCTGCATGCTCAGCTGACAAGAAAAATAAATTCTATGAAAGATAGTGACACCAGCAGTGATGACGTTAGTGATGATGATGACGACGATGATTTTGATGTTAGCGCAGACAACGAGGGTAGGGCATCAAAGTTGTTAGAAAAAGCAAAGGAGAAGACACTTAAACTGTTACATGAAGATAACGAAGTTCCAAACTCAGGAGTTCTTAGTTTGCCTTTCATGGTAAGCTTTTTGGTGTACTTGCTGCTTTATATAATTATATGTTTAAAAAGTTATGCATTATTATCTTGTGAAAGCATTTACAGGCCAGGTGACAATGAAAAGGTTCATAACTTGCTGCTTACATCAGTCTATTGAAGTTATAAACTCCAGGATTCTTGTTCTACTCTGAAAATATCATCAGCAATTGTTTCATGTATACCTTTCTGTTAATTGTCTTTTTGATCTGTTTTGACATAGGAGCGTGCAACTAAAAAAAAGAAAGAGGCAGCTGCTGAAGAAGCTAAACTTGCTCTTCAAGAGTATGATTCATGGGAAAATCAATTGGGGGGTTCAGGTGGAGGAAAAAGTCCTAAAGTAGGCCGTACGAGTGGAAGAATGGTTTTTAATGGAAAGGAGGCCCCAGAATCAAGTAAGAAGACTAAATCAGATGATAAGAATAGATCAGATAATTATTACGGTGATAGTGATAGTGAAGATGATTTGGAACCCATCAGTATTTCCCCTGTCGGTAAAAACAGAAGTAATGAAAAAATGAAGGATGCCAACATTTCTCCTGTTTTACTTCATGAAGATTCTGAAAACCACAAGGACCCTTTTTTCAAGGTGACATAGCTTAACCTTGTTTTGTCCTTTTTTTCGGAGACCTCTGTTTTGTTCCAGGAGCCTGAAATATGCCATTTATTTGGGTTCAACAGAACATTGATGGTAGTGTTCAAGACCCAGGTCCCCAGGCTACACATGAAGTTTCGATTTTTGCTTCAGGCGCATGGAGAAAGGTTATTTCTAGCTTGCAAGTTTGTTTATTCTTTGATATTAATGATTCAATTCCTATATAAATAATTTTCTATGATGAATATTTGCCTTTCATTTTTACTGTGCTGAATTTATGAGTCTGTTATAATGGGTACAGATGAATGGAAGTGATGCAAATGCCAATTCCAAGAAGTCTTCTGCATCACTGCAATCAGTTGTGCTTGATCCGAATGTGCAAGTACGACTTTCTCCTTTTGTAAAATTACAGCTGTATTTCTGTAATTTTTAGCTGCCGTTAACTTTTAAAAATATTTAAACTATAGGAACCTGTAAAGGATTTGGATGATGACAGTGATTCAGATAGTGAGGAACAAATGGCAGATGGTGTCTTTTCAGCGGTACCAGAACCATCTTATGAACTTCCTTCCCAGGAAGAGCTAATTCGTCAAGCCTTTGCAGCAGATAATGTGGAGGATGAGTTCAAGAAAACCAAAGAGGATATTTTGAACGAGGAGAATCCGGAACCTGAAAAGCCTACATTACTCCCTGGGTGGGGTCAGTGGACTAACGTCCAGAAAAAGAAAGGAATACCTTCTTATATGCAGATGGAACATGAAAGTGCCAAGAAGAAGAGGGAAGAAGCCCTTAAAGGGAGGAAGGATGCTAATCTCAAACATGTTATTATCTCTGAAAAGCCGCCAAACAAAAAGGTTAGCTATGATGACTTATAGAAATTGAACTTTGAGTTTGCATGAAAACGATTTAACAGGTCATCTCATTAAGTATCCAAAAGTGTGTCTAAGTGGTTCTTGTCTTTATATTTGGATTTGACAGGCTCAAAAACTTTTCACACAATCATTGCCCTACCCTTTCACATCCAAAGATGTTTTTGAACAGAGCATCCGCATGCCCCTTGGTCCTGAATTCAACCCTGCAAGTATGGTTGGAGCTCTTAATCGGCCTGAAGTAAGTGCCTCCCTACAATTCCACTCTGCAGATTAACTAATAACTATCCTTGTAGAAAATTAATTTATGACTCTTTTAGCTTCTGTTACTATGTCATAAGAAACGTGGAGTTGGATGTTATTGGATTTGTCCACATCTCATTCAACTTAAATGTATTTGCAGGTGATCAAGAAAACTGGTGTAATTATAAAGCCCATTGAGTTTGAGGAGGTGAATGCTTATGAAAAAATAGAGGGGCACAAAAAGAGTGGACAGAAACACGAGAAGAACAGCAAGAGTAAAAGCAATAGCAATAGCGGCAAAAATATGACAAAGATGAAGACGAAAATAACGAGAGTTACTTAACAAGAGTTCTGTTCTTTTTACTATTTTCGGAAACTGTCTTCTTTGGTTTCCAATTTTGAATGAGATGAAGAGTGAAAGGAGATAGATCTAGCGTAATCTATGTAAAATTTTACTGAACTGGTGAGTGGAAAAAATTACTTGAAGTAGTATTTATCATTTTTTATGTATGTTTTATGTGTTTTCCAAATTCCAAGTTATGAAAGAATAGTTTTTATAATGGGAAATATGATTCCTACATGTATTGCATATTAAATCCTTACCCTCCGTTCATGCTATGAATCAAAAATAATGGGAAACATGTTCGAAGAAGTTCAGGGCCATCTTTACGAGCCGGAAGAAAGAGAACACCCAATTACAACACTCCCTCGATGTCAACAAAACCAAACCATCTACTAAGACTAGTCCCTATTAAGAGCTGATTAATGTACAGCAGCCTATAGATTCCTACATGTAGATCGCACAAGCACGAATTTAAACCAATAGTAACCAGAAGCCTTTGGTTTTTTTTCTTCTTCAGCCTTGCTAAGAGATCCAGATTTGCAGTAACATTGTAGTACTAAAGTTGGGTTGCACTTCAGTACTGACATCACCAGAATCCACAAAGCCAGATTCTATATTATAGTCAGAAAACAAACTCAATGCCTCAAGAGGATGACTACTTTGTGCAAAATTTGAGATGGCAGCGCTCCACATGACCGTGTTACGATTCAGGGAGCTTCGGAAAATTTCAAGACCACACTTATACTATCACCACATTTGAAATACATGTCCATAAGAACTGTTTCAACTCTTGCATCAGTATTCAACCAAGTGCTCAAAAAGAATTTGTGAACCTGCTTCCCCAACGCTAAATCCATTATTAGCTGAGAGCACAAACCTGTAACGGCCACCATTGTGGAAGAATCCGGCAACAACCCGATCGCCAACATCTCTAGGAACAGCTCCACCGCCTGCAGCCAACGCCCATTAAACTTGGAGGCAGTTATCCAATGTACGCATGCATGACTAATAAGCACTGATTAGCAAATAGCAATGCAAATGTTCTCTAGTACGTTTTTCGATGTATGATATAAATTTGAGTTGGATATTTCATATCAAAGGTTTCCCGTTTCCAGAAGACGCGAACCAAGATGACTCTTTCTCCATGGAATAAAGGGATTGGCTAAAACAATTTCGAACGAAACTGGAGTGTTTGTGTAATATTGTTAATAAGTTATCAGAATCCCACATCAAAAATAAATTGGATGGATGAATATTTATAAGGAATTACATGGGTCTTTCTTATTGCCGAGTCTTGTAGCGGAGACTTGTAACCAAACGGGGTATTAAAGTGATTGGAGGATGAGTGAGTCTTTACTCGATGAGGTGTGGTTAACTTGATTTGTTCACTTTGGTGAAGTCGCACTAGGCACGCCCCTAAACTCTCGGGTCAGAGGGCCCCCCACACGATAAGAGTGGGTAGCAAACCACAGCAATGAAGAGTTTGATTGGGAATCATCCCACAAACTAGGATAAATTAACACTTTTGCGTGCACTGTTAAACCAAAACACAAATTACATGAGACAAGAGAATGAAATAGAAGAGAATATAATAAGCAACTACCTGAAATGGGTGGAGTCGATTTTCGTTTTTGCTGTGTTTGGCATAAAAAGGAAGAAGAAGCTATAGACCAAGACTGTGTGCGAGTGAGAGTGAGAGCTCCCCATATCAAAAGGCTCATAAGTGAACCGGCATGTCGCACTAGTTTTATAAAATATGTGAACATTAAAAGATGAAATGTTATTATTGCTTTAACGTATCTAATTTATTTACAAATAAATTTTTAGCCATATCCGAGGATATTTTCTTGATCTGCAAGGCACCAGCTACATGCTGATACTGCCTGATATGTCCAGTTATGGGCTTATGGCAAGATATCCCGGCAAGATACGGTCGGACACATATCCGTAAATAAATTAGATACATTGTTGATTTATATTTTCATTTACCTTAATTTTTAAAAATTTTATTTTATATTTTTTGAAAGAAAAACACAGAGCGCTCTCTCTCCTGAGGTTTGAGGCTTGGTCTTTCCCAGTGTGGCACTCACTGCAACTTGAGAGTTTCAGAAATCGAAAACGAAGCAATGCTACACGAGTTGTTACTGGCACTAGTGGGCTACACCGGCGATCTCATAATCGACGAGAGAGAGCACTCCTCTTCTCTCGGAATCGACTCCCCCATTTCCGACCACCCTACTTTCCACCTCGCTCCGGACATCTCCTTCATCCAACCCAGCGAAAGGTAAAGGTGCCTCTAATTTCCACCTCAAATTATAACAATCTCTCTCAATTCTTCACCGAAATCATCTCTACTACTTCAATTGCAGGGATCTCATACAAAGAATCGTCACCTTAGGGTTTTACTACCGAGAGCTTGACCGCTTCGCCACCAGGTCTCGGAATTTGAGCTGGATAAGGTCTGCTAAGCCGAGTCCGGTACTCGCCGGAAAAGTTGAGAAGCCGAGCGTGTACCGGAGAGCCGTTGCCAACGGAATTGTGGAGATTCTCTCGGTTTATAGGTCGGCGGTTCTTCACATTGAGCAGAAATTGTTGGCTGAGTCGGTTCCTATACTGGCAACTGTGACTCAGGGCCTCACTAAGGTAGGGTTGTCGGCTTCGTATGCTGCATTGTTGATGATTTCTGCTTGTGGTTTCTTATGATTAGTTGGATTTTTTTTGTGCTAGTTTTTTGTGCTTTTGCCGCCGCTGTATGAGCTCATACTGGAGATTGAGAGGGATGACATTTGCGGCGGTCAGCTGCTGAATCTTTTGCATAAACGATGCCATTGTGGAGTGCCGGAGTTGCAGACGTGCATTCAGAGGTATATACACCTCTTTCTTCTTGTCCAGTGGGACAACGTGTGTGCAAGGATTTACTGATAT
Organism: Fragaria vesca subsp. vesca; assembly: GCF_000184155.1. Taxonomy (NCBI): domain Eukaryota; kingdom Viridiplantae; phylum Streptophyta; class Magnoliopsida; order Rosales; family Rosaceae; genus Fragaria; species Fragaria vesca. The sequence continues at coordinate 18,149,953 of NC_020492.1, read as the reverse complement.
CCGAAATGCAAGTCAATATTATTGAGCAGAGATGAATTCTGAGCTGATTAGTTTTCAATGTATGTTTTTGTGTGTGCTGGTAGCATAGGCTTCTTTGGCATGCACATCAGGTCATGTACAACCAGTTAGCAGCATGGATGGTGTACGGGATCCTTCAAGACCAGCACGGAGAGTTTTTCATTAGGAGGTAGCAAGGTCTTGTTTTTTCCTTTTGATGTGTAGCCTTCATTTCGAGTTATACTCAATTCAAGTGGTTTATTTGGTTGGTTGTAATTCTTTACAGGATGGAAGATAAGGATGTAGAGTCATCTCATCAAGACATATCTGAAAAGCTGGCACGTATGTCAACGGACGACACATCCGATTGGCACTTGGGATTTCATATCTATTTGGTAATTTCGACTCTACAAAATTGTATCTTTATGATAGATATGTATGAAATCTTGATGGATCTTTTTTTCTTGAAAGACTAGAAGTTTGTGTGCTAGTTTTTTGGGCGGTAATGATGCCCTATTCATACTCTCACTGTACTTTTTTCAAGTTCACCAACCTCAAGTTTTTGTTTCTAGCAGCCTAAAAAATAAAAGAAACCAAAATTTGGAAATTCCTTACTATTACTTGTAAGTTACGTCAATTTCTGTTTCTTTTCGTAGGATATGCTGCCCGAATATATCCAGATACGTGTTGCAGAATCAGTATTGTTTGCTGGCAAGGCCATCAGGGTTCTTCGCAATCCAAGCCATGCCTTTCGATTTCAGGATGATGTATTACACCAGCAGGTGCCAAGGGGATCTCAGAAAATCCAAGGATTTTCAGGACGTTTCCCATTTCACAAAGACCCTTTTGTTGAGAAAGAATTGATTGGCGAAGAAATGCTTCCACAGTCTGAGGCCGATAAGATTGAAACTATGCTTCTGGAACTAAAGGTTCTTTTCTTTCTTTTTTGGGGCACTATTGTTGCTTATTCTTCTTGCTGGTTATCTGCTTTGTGTGCAATAAGTTGTTTAGGTCATAGTTTGCATTTAATTTACTGCACAATCATTACTTTCTGATATATAGTTCTTCACAGGCTCTTATACTTGTGTTCGTATGCGCAGGAATCATCTGAGTTCCACAAAAGATCCTTTGAATGTGCAGTTGACTCAATACGGGCTATTGCTGCCAGTCATCTTTGGCAGGTGCTGAATGTGACAAACTTGGTCCTTTCATGTTAAGAACAGCAATTTAATGTATTACCTCAATTGTGCAGCTTGTGGTTGTACGTGCTGACTTGAATGGTCATCTAAAGGCACTGAAAGACTATTTTCTGTTGGCAAAAGGAGATTTCTTTCAGGTAAGGGTGGAAAATTTCTAAATATTGCTTCCTTGTGTGTTTCCAGTAACTTAAACTATTATTCAGATGACAGTGAGAATATAATTCTTCACTTAAAGATTAGAAAGTGTTCTGAAGATAGATGTCCCGCAGGTACTGACAATTAAATAGAGTTCCCAATGAGATATGTCTTAACTAAGAATGATTGATTGTTGCAGTGTTTTCTTGAAGAGAGCCGCCAATTGATGCGGCTACCTCCTCGCCAGTCAACTGCTGAGGCTGATCTTATGGTCCCTTTCCAGCTGGTAAGATGAGTATGATTCTTCATAGATGTATTATTCACTTAGTTGCGTCAGTATCCTTTATTTTCTGATTAATTCTAGTGGTTCCGAAATTTCCAATGCAGGCTGCTCTTAAGACTATAGGTGAGGAAGACAAACATTTCTCTAGAGTATCCTTGAGGTTTGATTTTACTGGCCAATTGTCTTATCAGTCAGTTCACTTGAGATTTCATATACAATGATCACTTAACTGTCTCTCTGTACCTACTAGGATGCCTTCATTTGGGATGGCTATTAAATCTTCCCAAATAGATGTACCAAAGACAGATGGAAATTCAGGCACTGCACAATCAAGTGCTTCTTCAGATATAACCCTTGATGGTTGGGATGGGATTGCTCTTGAATACTTTGTTGATTGGCCCTTGCAGTTGTTCTTTACCCCAGAAGTGCTCTCTAAGTAAGAGTCCGCTGCTAGTTCTACTTGTGCATGTCATTGGTTCTATCCTTTGGTTTTGTCTGTTGAAGTTGGAACGGCCCTTTAGTATATTCTATTCTTTGTATTTCAGATAAACTTGTAGAATTTCAAGTACTTGGATTAGTCCTGAATTGTTGACCTTGTCTAACTTACAAATGCTGTGAATGTACCCAGGTACTGCCGGGTTTTCCAATATTTGCTGAGGCTCAAGCGAACACAAATGGAATTGGAGAAATCATGGGCCTCTGTAATGCATCAGGATCACACAGATTTTGCCACACATCGGAATGATCGTGTAAAATGCTCGGTATCACAACAGCGAAGGCAGCGAAGCAGACCAATGTGGCGAATTAGAGAGCATATGGCTTTCTTGATCAGAAATCTTCAATTTTATATACAGGTTATGATTGTTCCATATACTTTCACTTGTATGTTTTCATAACTTTTAGATGAACACGATTAATAGAAGTTTTCTGTACTTTCTTGACTCTAATTACTTCTATTGTAAATCTACTTTTTTTTAATTAGGTGGATGTGATAGAATCCCAATGGAATGTTCTGCAAGCTCATATCCAAGATTCTCATGACTTTAATGGACTTGTAGGCGTCCATCTGGAGTGAGTTCTATAACTGGTTTCTGATTGCGTATACTTCTAATGTCTTCTTTGTAATGTTTTCCAGTAATTTACTTATGAATATCTGTCATTTGTTAACAATATTCTATATGCATGGCATCACTATCAATGAGATGCCTTAATGAAAACAGTTGAGGCAAGTTGTTATCAATGTTAAATTAAGTAATTAACGAACCACTGGAAACCCATTGTAGAACCCACTTAGGCAGTGTACTTTGTCATTTGTTAACAAAATTTTATATGCATGGCATCACTGTTGGTGAGATGCCGTGATGAAAACACTTGAGGCATGTTCTAATCAATGTTAAATAAATGGTAACCATAGGAAAGCCATTGTAGAACCCACTTATACAGTCTAGTTTTGCTTTATATGCTTAAAGTTCCTCAGTTCCATTTATTCTTCTGGTTAGAAGCCCTTTATTACTGATTGTGCTGAGCAGAAGAGCTCCACAAGCAGACGAATTTGTTAGGGTAGAAATGGTCTTTGTGACATCTTTCCCCACTTAATATATTTTTGGGCTATCCCTTTTAACAATAGGGCAATTCAGGTTTAGTCATCTATCAATTGATTATTTAACTTGTTCGAGACTGCCTAATATGTCACAGAATCACCACTGTTTCTTGTTTCCAGTGTCTGTAGTTCCTACTTCCTGAGATGATTCCTAAGCTGTCAAATGGTCATGATTCAGAGTAGTATTGATGTAGTTGTAATATTGCCTACAGGTACTTAAATGCTCTAATTTCACAATCTTTCTTGGACATTGGCTCTTTATCAAGGATACTTGACAGCATAATGAAACTTTGCATTCGTTTCTGCTGGAACATTGAGAACCAAGAAAGCAGTGCAAATACATCTGAATTGGAACATATTATAGAGGTGCTGGCCTACAAAGATTATACAAAGTTTCAGAAAATCACCTAACGAACTCTCTTTTAAGTTCTTTTCTGTACTTCCTATTTCAAGTTGGCTTTCTTTTTCTTTGTTCAGGAATTCAACAAGAAATCGAACTCCCTGTACACGATATTGCGCAGTAGTAGGCTTGTAGGGAGTCAGCGAGCCCCATTTCTTAGGCGTTTTCTGATGCGTCTGAACTTCAATTCCTTCTTTGAGGTAAATCCCATACAAGAATGATAGTGTAGATACTTCACTTTCTGCACTGCAGTTTCCTAACAGTTGATTGTTCCTCTCAACAGGCCACAGCTAGAGGTGTGCTGAATGTTGGTAGACCCCACCCTGCAGTGTCTGTTTTGAATCAACAGTAGCATCTGTCTTACTAAAGGGGTTCAAAGTGATCCAGATTATCTTCAGTACTATACCATGTGAGAACTGGTAAACTTCATTTTCGATTCATAATATTTAATATAAGGATACAAGGAACTTCATTTTGGTCTGAAACAGATTTTCTTCTGGCCTTTCTTGACAGTTTGGTGGTGCCCCTTACAGATTAATGTATGTTTTTCCATAGTCAAATATCCAGATTTAGTGGGGGCCGTGAGATTTTTGGTTGTTGATGTTTTGGGGCCGTGAGATTTCTGGTCAAATCCCTCCTAGCTGTGAAATCCATGAAAGATCAGTTAGCGATTTTATATTTGGTAGCTTGGACTTGTGGGTGGACTTGTCACTTTGCAGCTTGCCGTTAACATTGACAGTCAGTTGATCTATAAGTTGGGGTTTTTGGGTTGGATTTGATAGTTCGTAATGTTTGTATATACAAATGATTTGTATGATAATGAATCTGAGTCTGCTCTATTAGATTCAGGAGATATTTTTTTCTACTGGTGAAGAAAAGAGTGTTTGTTTTTTTTCATCCAATTTATCAATCTTTCTGAAGTGAAGAATCAACTCCAACTTTTCATACAAGTACTTTATTTTGTGCCTTGACGTTGCTTGCAAGCATGACATTTGGGTCCAATTCATAGATTCAGCTTGGGTTCGAGATCGACGAGCCAAAAACATGTGATATTCTAGGAGAATCTGTCATCAACAAACTTTCAGCAACAGCGACTGTTCAAATTGAAAAACAAAAAGGCTAGCTCTTGACATACACGAGGCTATGAGATTAGCAAGAAGCAGACATTAATATGGAGATGGACCATTGACACCTGACGTATACCAACCAAGAAAAATTAGAACAATCAGATTCCAAAACCTTTTATTACAAGAATTTACGATGTGGAGGCTGGAAAAAACAAGACCACCAAAAGAAGCACTATGTTATTACTACGGCCACAGCTACCCAATTTCTATTAGAGCTCTTCAAAACCTTCTTCATCCCCTTGTTCCTCAACTCGTTGAAATTCTCTTCTCCATGTTTCCATCTGTCAACAATAAAAGATAGATTTATAAAGTTGAAGCTGTAACTACTGGACTGAACAAAAATATCACACTGAAAATCAGAATTCTTCTGAAGCAGCGAAATAACCATAGTGATTCAATGCAGACTTCCAGGGATAACACGGGGAGACATAAAGGTCTCAACATGTTGAGTGGACAAGATTAATCTGTATACTGATGAGCACTATACCTGATCATCAGAAAACCGCAGTTGTTCTGAGGAAAATAGTATATTCTTATAAGGTCCTGCTGCTAATTCTTTGCCTAAACTCTTTGCGACTTCTTCATAGCGAATCATGTCCACCCGAAAGCCATTGTTCATGAATAACTTCTCTATCCATTCCCTTGCACTAGCCTACATAATACAGGAAAGAGGTGATGATTGTCATTCTAAAGAAAGACAAGCAATTATCTAAGCTCAAAGACACTCCTTTAAATAAGCCAACTGACCTTGGTCACTATTTCAGTCTCTGCCAACCAAGCCGGCAATTCACCCAAAAAGCCACATCCATTCATGGACAAACCACTTACGGTTAGCAAAATATCCTCAAAATTTGCCAAGGTCATCACAGGCAGTCCCTACAATAACATATAAATGACGTCCTTATTCACCATAATGTGCAACACAGAGAGAACTAATTAATGATTCGAAGACAAATCTATGATTCATTTAGATGATCATTATTGCAGAACTTCAAACCCTACCACATACCTGCATGGCCCATATACTAGGCCGGTTACCATTAAAGCCTTTAGCACGTAGAGTTTGTTGCAAGTCGGAGGACTCCAATGGAACATGAAGGAATAAGCAACTTCTTGGGATTTTAGCCCCAACACCTGAAAGATATAAGATTCCACTATAAGAAAAGCTAGTAATGCACAAAAATTCACAAAAGCAGGAATTATCGAGGATGAAGAATGAAACAATATCTGCATCAACCCTGCATGACTTTTGATATCATGGAAAATCAAAGAGTCCACAGCAGTGCCACCTACAGACTCATTATGACATTTTAGACTACCAGAGATTTTCAACCAAGTGCACTGCATATGAACTCACATATGAATATACTAAATGACGGCAATAGTAAACACTCAAACTTGTTTTAGTTCCTCCAAATCGACACATATAATCTATATTGTATGTTTGCAACCACCTTTAAGCTTTTCAGCTGCTCCACTGAATACCCGGTCCGGCGATATATCAAATATTATGGTTGAAGTCGGCCAATTAAGCCTATATGGCCGAGTGTCCATGCCATCTGTTAGCAAAACAACCTGCATTCACCAGAAAAATGCCATTATAACCCAACTGTTGTTATCTACTAAATTTTACCTATTCTGCACAAATAAACCAAATTACCTGCTTGAGTCCATCAATATGATTCACTGTACGAAGCAACTTATCATCAATGTACTTAGTAGCAAGGCAGTAATGGTGTGAGCATTGCTTCATATCCATCTGCGCATTGGGATGAACAAAGCAGCCCGCATATGGATCAACAAACAGAGGCTCTGCACATTATAGTGTTAACCAAACACTCAAAAACCAACCAAACAAAAATGCAATTGTCTATCAACTATTCGAAATTTCGAATTAAAAAAAAGAAAGAAAAAAAAAAGTCTGACTGACTGAAAAATAGAGTGAAATAAAATTGCCTGGTCGATGGGTCTCTCGGAAACGAAGAGAGGCTGAATGGATGGCGTCATGGAGTAGTGGGTCAATTTCGTCGTTGGGTTTTGCTCGGAAGCTCAGCCCGCCATTTCTGATTGGTGTTGAAGTGTAGGTCAGGGGACGGCGCAAGAAAGCAGTAGCTGGGGAGCGTGCGAAACCCAGCAAAGAGTCCATATACAATTCCGATGAGTCACCGGTGATAAGCCGTAGGTGTGAGAATTGGATAATTCATCGTAGTCACTAGTCAGAGACGGCAATTCCCTCCGCAGAGCGCCAAGACCTTAAACGACCTGCGTTGGACTATGCTCATTCTCAACGACACCCCGTTTAATTATGTTATAATGGGTGTGCGTGTGTGTGGTTTTTTTAATTTTTTAATTTTATTTTGATGGGAAATAGACCATCTCAGTCACGTTAGCAAGTTATTGATACATAATTTAATCAGTATTTAAACTGGGGTCTACGAGTATCTTATCAAAATCAGACTAATCTTTCATTACAAGTTTAAAAATTTCAAAAACCATATCTAAAAATGGATATCCTTCATTTCTAATATCATTCAAACATTCTTCATGAATTCATTATTTGAAATATTTTACATGTTCTCGGCTTATATGATTCAAAAATCTTTACTTAAACCTTATTATAATATCCTCATTAAAACCTCTTTCCATATGATCCAGTGAAAATGTCTATCTAAAAATAATGTCATAACCATTTCTTACCATCCATTTCTTCTCACCAAGCAAGTACATGGAGCCATTTATTCCACAAGTCACATGAAAATGCTATGCAATTTGGACACATATTGGCTCAAGAAACTAGTGGTAGACCGATGGTGTCTGTATCATGATGATATGATCGATGCGAAAGACTCATAAAGAAGCTTCAACAGGTGCTACTACTCTAGTCTCCATCTATTTACACTACACAGGACATGTTGGAGGAAAGAACAATGTCAAAAATTGTTAGTGTTGCACAATGAGTGACAAACAGTCTTACTGTGAAGAAGTACTTACCTTCGAATAAGTAACATCAAATTGAATTTCTTTTGGTTTAAAATAACCGTAACACTCCTCATACGTTAACCTTAACTACAATGATGATCAACCCACACAAAGATGAATAATTTATTATCCGTGTAATTAGAAAATGCAAACAAATCCCCATTAATGTGGAATAGGGAAAACTACCCAACATTCCAAATTTCCAATAATGGTGTTAGGAAAACTTTGTTTCAGTCACCTACCTAATCTAAATAACTCAACTAAAATATTTATTTAAAAAACACACAAAAAAGAAAGAAAAAGAACACAGATCTTGAATTGGAGTTCTACCAACCCCCATGGCAGAAAATTATGAAAGAAACCCATCTAATTATCTGATTCAGACTGAAGGCTATGAGAAGTTGAAATGTTAGTACAACAAATGTTAGGTACCAGAAAATGTTTTTAGCCTTTTAAAACCCCCAAACCAATTTCAAAGCCCACCAGATGCCATAAAACACACTCCATCACCACACCAACAGAGTGAGAGAAGCAAACCAAACCGAAGGGAGAGAAAGAGCACCAGAAGGTAGAAGAAGACACACACAACACCAATCAGCTTATCTTCAACCCTAGCAACACCAACAATGGACCACCCCAATTCCCAAATCTCAGAGAACCCAGAATCACCAGAGGAGCAACAGCAACAGCAACAAAACCCACTAGCACTCATCCATTCTTCTTCTTCCCCATTTGCCACTGCCTCACTCTCACTCTCCCTGGCCTCAATCCTCCCCATCCACTTCTTCCAACAACCCAAAGTCTCCACCCTCTTCTCCTCCTCCCACCAACCCACCAAGGCCAAAATCCCAACCCAAGCCTCCTCCCTCTCCCACCTCTCCCTCTCCGCCACCGCCCCCGCCCCCTCCAAGCTTTCCTTCAACTCCACCATCTCAGCCAACCCCCTCCAAAGCCCCCTCACTCTCGGCCCCCGCCGCCCCCTCGACCCCAACAACGGCGCCGGTCTCCGTCGAGCATCCATCGTTTGGTTCCGCAACGACCTCCGTGTCCAAGACAATGAATGCCTCAACTCCGCCCACAACGAGTCCATGTCCGTCCTGCCTGTTTTCTGCTTCGACCCGCGAGATTTCGGGAAGTCATCTTCCGGGTTCGACAAGACCGGCCCTTACCGGGCCCAGTTCCTCGTCGAGTCCGTCTCCGATTTGAGAAAGAATCTCCAGGCCAGAGGCTCCGATCTGGTTGTCAGAATCGGGAAGCCCGAGACGGTCCTGGCTGAGCTGGCCAAGGCTATTGGAGCTGACGCAATATACGCCCACAGGGAGGTGAGTCATGATGAGGTCAAGTCGGAGGAGAGGATTGAGTCTGCGATGAAGGAGGAGAATGTGGAGGTTAAGTACTTCTGGGGAAGCACTTTGTATCATATGGACGACTTGCCATTTAAGCTGGAGGATATGCCCACGAACTATGGAGGGTTTAGGGAGAAGGTGAAGGGGTTGGAGGTGAGGAAGACCATTGAGGCTTTGGAGCAGATGAAGGGCTTGCCGTCTCGAGGCGATGTTGAGCCTGGAGATGTTCCTTCCTTGATGGACTTGGGTCTCAACCCCTCTGCTTCCATGGCTCAGGTTTGTGCCTTTTTCGCTTGTGAATGCTGTGTTTTATGTGTATTGGTTTTATTGGTATAGTTTGCATCGACAATTAGTTTATTGGACGGACTGTTCTATGAAAGTAGATTGTTAGTTTGCATGGAAATGAACGATCTGTTACTGCAGGGTAGAATGAAAAGTAGGGAGGAGTTGATAAGCAATGCAGTTGCAGTTGTTGTACTTCGATGTCCAGTTCTAGCTATGTCTAGTTCTAGCTAATTTCGACTTGTTCATTACGTATTTGTTATACCCATTTACTTGTTGGTTGAGTTAGTTTCGAATGTAGGATTAAAGTAGGAAAGGACTACTGGCAAACAAATCTTAATTAACCTGCTCATCCCTTTCAGAAACTTTTATATTCCTAGACTCCTATGCTTGTCTAAATTTGTCTAGCTGAATGAATGGTTGATAATGGGGTAATAATAATGCTAGTAGTTGGATCTGCTACTATTCCTGCCATGGGAATTGGTGTTGACACACGGATTTGCTAGTCTAAATTTTTTACTTCTAAGTAATGAACCTTTTGACTTGTCCCCGGGGTAAAGTGACAATATTTTCATCTACTGTTGTGTAGGATGGGAAGCCTTCTATGGTGGGAGGAGAAGCTGAAGCCCTAGAGAAGCTTAAGAAGTTTGCAGCTGAGTGCCAAGCACAACCTCCCAAGGGGAGCAAAGAAGGAAGTCAGGATAGCATCTATGGTGCAAATTTTTCATGCAAAATCTCACCATGGCTGGCCATGGGTTGCCTCTCTCCCCGCAGTATGTTTGATGAGCTAAAGAAAACTGCTAGCAGGTGAGCATATCCTTTCTTTCAAATGATAATATAGCTTCTAAATTTTGTATTAGAACGTTCTTCTCACTGTCAAATTAATATTGTGATTGATAGATCTGTCTCTGCATCCTCAAACCCGGACGATGGTGGCAGTGGAACAAACTGGTTAATGTTTGAGTTAATGTGGAGGGATTTCTTCAGGTAAAATGACAGACCAGGGATTACTTTATAATTTCATTTTCAGTGTTTAGCAGTACTTGACTGTTGCATATACATCATATACCATAATTTTGGAATTAAACATTATCAAGGGTGCCTGTGATGCTAAATATTTAGTAGGAACACTGAAACTTGAAGATGTTCGTGTGAAAATCAGTGCACTAATATTTTGTTCCTCTGAAATGCAGATTTGTCACCAAGAAATACAGTGCTGGAAAGAAACAGCTTGATGCTGCTCCAGCAACAGCATGCACGGGTGCACTTGCCTAAGCAAGAATGTAGCTCGCTCGTTAAAATGTTGAGATATCGATTACTTTCATCACCTTATTTAAGTTTTCAAGATGTAGTGGTTAGATGTTGTAGGGTTCCTCTGAAAGAGTTGTTACATGTTGAACTTTGTTTTCATTGCCAAATAAGATGGTTGAATATGGTGTTTTGCCTCGTGCTTGAGATGTGCCCTTGTCAGTCTTGTGAATAACAGATCCTCTTCTGCTCTGTATCACTGGTTTGTACACTTGATTAGTATTCAAACAAGTCTTTATTGCACTAACTAGTCCATATAGTCCATATAAGATTCATCCATAAAAAGAATCCAAACTTAATAATCGAAAAACTGGAAATTACATCAGATTTTTACAATACCAAGAAACATAAGGAAATGAGTAGCCATCCTCAACTAGAACCTGGGTGTTGAAGCCAAAATAATTTAGATATAGTATAGATTTGGGGCCAATGATTTACAAAATGGTCAATTTGTTTGCCCTTTTTTGAATTTGTATTTAAAAAGGGATACACTACAAAAACTGCAGAATCTCTCCATTCATCAAAACTGATCCAGAATCTCTCAATTCATCAATGTTGATATCAGGTATTTACCACACGAGTCCAGAGTCAATAACCAATAGCCTAGGTTTTCATTTAGGGTTTAGTGCATGACACCTCAAACACTATATGCATACACACAGTTACAAACTACTCAAAGTACGACAGTCAAATAGTGGCCATGCCTATGTTTTTGACTACTCAAAGTATGACAGCTAAATAGTGGCCGTGGCCGTGGCTAAGTATTTGGTGTCGATGGGAAGAGGGTTCTTTTTTTTTTTTTTTTAAAAGGGTTTTGGGCGTTCAGGGATAATACCCCTTAACGGAAACCCAATTTCCATTCGAGCCGGGCTAGGACCGCCCGTAGACAGGGAAGCTCTCCCAAGATTGTTGCTGCATACACAAGGATCGAACCTTCGACCTTGCTTAATACCTACTAAATTTGCTCCCTAATTAAGTTTTCTCCAATATTTCATCCACTCAAATACACGATGGATCATAGTAATCTTTGAATTGGTATTCTAAGAGTTTGTAATGTAAAACTAAAAAATTGTATGACAAATTCTTTTTTTTTTTTTTTTTAAAAACTATATCTACAACCCAATCCGATATCCTATATAAGTTTATACAAGATCTTATAGAAGGATATATCCGATATCCTATATAAGTTTACACTAAGATCTTATACAAGGTTATCCCAAGATATATATATATGTGTGTATTGTTGGGACGTTATATATCCCAAATTTTGTCTAGTATGAATGACAATGAATGCAAATTTGCATACTCAAATTGGCATGAGTAGGTCAGAATTATCATGTATATCATCCATTAACTTAACTTGTTTATTTTGAGTAGCTCAGAATGATCATGTATATCCATTAACTTGTTTATTTTGAATGACAATGAGTAGCTTATAACAATTGTCTTTTGTTGACATCTCTCAATACTCAGATTAACCATACGACTTCTATTGTTTGCTGGCATTTGTATTGTTCAGTAACATGAAATCTAATCGAGTCCCTAATGTCTATTCTGCAGGACAGAACCATGACTATCTGATCTGATGAGGAAGAAATTAAGACATGACGACTAGACAAAACTTTATTACTGGATTATAGCTGTGATCATAGTTCGATTCTTTGAAGCTCCCAGGTCAAAAACTTTAAAAGGATTCAATAAATCCTCCAAAGATAAAACTACTCTATTGGCGAGATGATAAGATCTTCAGTCAAAATTTTTAAAAGGATCTCCAAGGATTGCACTGTTGAATTTTGTTGCACAAAAGAAAGAGTCTCTTCTATGTATTTGTTTTTCTTCATCATATAAGTAAACCCTAACATACTGAACAATAATGAAACTAGGAAACTTAAGCAACTAGTACAAGGAAACACCAAAGCTAATGTATATTCTGTATCATTAAAACAGTCATAAGATCCTGCAATTCAAACTAAGAAACAGCTTGATGCTGCTGCTTTAGCAACAGCATGTATGAGTATTTAAACAAGTCTTTATTGTCATTCCAAAAAAAAAAACAAAAAACGAAAAAACAAGTCTTTATTGCACCAACTAGTAGTCCATATAAGATTCATACATATACATAAAACTATTCATCCATATAAATAAAAAGAATCCAACCTGAAAAACTGCATCTGTTAATCGGAAAAACTAGAAATCACATGAGAATTATAACACCAAGAAAGACTAAAGATCAACAGCATGACAAATGGCTAGGAATCTAAGCAGAGGAGAGGGTGGAAGAAAGCCTCCACCACTTCAACGCAACCTCCTGGCTTCCCTTTCAGACTCGAGCAAGGTCAGGGTATCCCCCTCCCTCACTGGTCCCTTGACATTCCTCATGATAAGACGATTCGTATCGTCCAGAAACCTGACTCTAACCTGAGTCACCTGTCCTCTGGATCCAGTCCGACCCATAACTTTCACCACAACAGCATGCTTCGCCGTGGAATCCATCCTTCCTCCGATCGACCAGACTGTACTGTATGCAATATATGCACCAAGCCACAGAGTTGAGAGAGAATGAATCAAACAATGAGGAGGAAGTGATCGTTTGTAGTAGGGTTACACTTTATATATAACAAGGGAACGACCCATAACTGTAAATTCACATTCCTTGTGTCCTTTAAAAGAGTAACAAAACCCTTGATATCCTCCAGCATCATCGAAATTTCTGTTTCAAAATTTTATCTACTTGTTTTACTTTTATAGTTTCAAGATTTTATCTACTTTGTTTTACTTTAAAAAATATATAAAAAAATAAAAAATAAAAAAAAAATACGAAGAAAAGCTCCTAATATCTGGCAGCATAAATACGAAAAGTACATAAACTAATAAAAAAGACCAAAAGGACTTTGTGATCCTCCTAGTCCAGAAACCACACAACGAGCCAGAAACCATGACTGTAATCTAACGAGGAAGGAGTGGACAACAAGACAAACTTTATTGCTGAATGATAGCTGTGATCAAACTATCAAGCTATGTATATTCTGTATCATCAAACCAAGTAACAATATGAGTTTGTTCCTACAATTCAAAGTCATAAGATCCTAGGAACATGAAGGGGTAGGTACATTTGATAACATGGCTTAAACAGCATATTACATTTGTAATCAACTAATCATGCAGCAATGCTGCACGTACTGTAAAGGTCTATGTTTACATTATACTTTGACATAACTAATCGAATAGGGTAGAGAAACACCCGAGAAGGTGAAAAGATCTCTTATATGATGCCAGAAACTTTTAGGGAAGACAGTACAACAAAAGTTATCCAAAGCAACATGAAAAACACAAAGGTAATCCATGCCCAAAGCTTTGGCCCTCCAAGCTCTGCACCCAATGTTAAACGCCTAATTACCAGAACAGCAATGCAGCCTACTGAAGTTGCGAAAAATACAAGCAATGAGAAGCTAAGACCCGCTGCATTCTCAATCCGCAGTGGTTCATTGTAGACAATATAATTGTATGCAGTGTCGATCAGCCATGGAACACCGATGCCAACATATATATTCACCGAATTGCTACAAATAACATGAATAAACAGGACAGCAAGTTCAGATCCTGACATTCCAAATTGCTCATAAAAGAAGATGGTATTAAGTAGCTGACAGATCAAATTTTGATCTTCAAGTGTATTGCCAAATGTATTACTTCCAGACCGAAAATACTTGATGTAACAAAGTCTAACTTTCAAAATAGAGCTATATGAGTAAACCTGCAAGTGATGTTTGCAATGGCAGAGTCAGCTGTCAGCTGGCGTTCAGCAGCAATCTTACTTGCAACTAAATCTGGCCACGAAGTTCCAGCTGCTAATGCAGTAAATGCTATGACATAAGGATTTATTCCTGAAAAGTATGGAGTACAACAATTTAGTGCTCTCATTCATTCATGAACAATAGATTATCAATCATCCACAAGTTATGAGCTTATGGCACAAAAAACTACCTGTGACACAACTTATGAGATCAGTGAGTTGTGTTACAATGTAAGCTATCGCACTGATGAAAATTAAGGAACCTATGAAGGCAACCCAGCCATGAGCAATGTTATAAGGAGGAACAAATGCAAATAATAGTCTCCAAGGAGCAAGAAGTAATTGCCAGAAAATTCTTGCCAGTCGCAAATAGATGTTGCTCAGTTTCCTTGATTCTGTGCTTTCGAGCTGTTCATGAAAAAGAAATCACCAAAAACATGAACCACCTATCTTGATAACAAACATAGTAAAGTGTATACAATACAAAACCTTGACTGCGTCTACAAATTGTTGCCTCCAAAGTGTAAAAAATGGATGATCTTGTGAAACCATTTTCTCTTGATACTCCTTATTAGAGGATTCAGGACTTTCATCAATTCCAGAGACTTGTTGATACACTGAACCTACAAAGTGAGTTCTTGATATTGATAAATTTTGCATTTAAAATTTGATATAAATATACTGAATTAGACAATTAGTAGAAATCTTGTGAAGAATTTTGACGCAAGACATTCATCATCATAAAGAACTTCGGATAAGTACCTACACCATTTCTTGTTTCTGAATGTATGGAGAAAATATCAACAACATCTCTGTTTTCATCTTCGCCAACATGAAGTATTTCAGAGTACTCATCACAGAGACCACTATCAAGCTTGCAAGCAACTGGCTCAGCTGGCACCCAGTCCTCTGGTCTCTCACTTCTTGGTCTTGAGACATACAACAAGAAATGAAGGCAGACTACTAAGAAAGCTAAACCTATGTTTTATTGTTTACAGCTACGAAAAGTAATAAAGACAAGAAATTTCAGGTGTTCAAAATTGACTGAAAAAGAGAAACGCATACATAGGAAGAGAGAAGTAGGGCCACTGCTTGTCTTGAGCATAAGCATGTGTCAGCAGTAATCCGTATTGTAGTACTGTCAATAAGGCCTCCCATAGTGTAATCACATTTGGTGTCCACACCTGCAGCATTAACTATTTAGCAGAGCATTTCACCAGAGTTGTAAACAAAGTAAATCATAAGTCCTAATACTGGATATTAAGGGTCTATATTTAATTATTATCATCCACCAATGGCTCTTAACATTTTGTGTATCGAATGGAATCCTGTTCTTGATCAATAGAATCAATTTAACCTTTACCCAAAAAAAAGAAAAAAAAGAAAAGAAAATGAGAGCCCATGATTCACCAGTATATTCTACATCAGAAATTCTAGGGTCTAAATGAAAATCCTCATCTTCTTTGTTTAGGGAGGAAAAAAGAAGTTTTCATGGTTAACCAAATATACATAACAGTTACCTCTAAAATAATATATAACCAAATATACGCCCAAAAAGACCAAAAGAGCTCAACAAGCCAGACTCCTATATCAGCAATCTTTTTCAGCTCTCCAGCTTTAGGAACTACAACACAAACAGCATGGATGGGGAAAAGGTCGAATGCAGCAGAACCAACTAGTGTTCCAGGACCCAAACCTATAAACAAGAGAAATGGAAAAAAATTATAAACTATGAACACAAGCTCATTGCAGATGTACCATGAGCAGTAACAAAAAGAAGGGAGAAAGCACGGTCCAAGAAATAATTATTGCAAGATAGTTTTTGAGTGATCATGCTCCTTCGGAACAATTAAATGCACTTGTCATTATACATATGTAACTATTTTCACATTTTGGGGATTTTGAGAGGTGAACAGATATTTATTTTGTGTATAGAAATATAATACAACCAGGCTGAGAGTTTCACTGACAATTCAACTGGTGGATAACTTGAAATTCTCCACTCAAAATGTATATACAAGATTTGACCTTTTTCCTCATCAATTTATGACCTTCTCTAGAACAACAAAACTCGACACCATGAACTGATGTCCACCGACATCCTGTCATTGAACGCATGAAGTTTCTGACAGATACTTCTGCATGATTTGTCCAGTGTATCTACATGTGTGTACAATTTGATGCATGCTGTGCAGGTATAACATACTGAAAGTACAGATAAACAGAAACAACACATGTTGATGCAGCAGAAAAATGGAACAAATAACAGGCAATGAAGCCAAAATCTTGAAATCAAAGACCCCTATGTTATTCAGTGAGTTCTCCTAAAAACAAACCTCCAGCATAGAGGCTCCCAATGTTTCGTATAGCATCAATAGTAGCCAATGATATCTGAGGAAAGCTGGTCCCAAAGGCCAGCAAGCTAATGTCTGCAATTGTGAAGTTCCACACTTTCTCATGCCTGATAACTTTACCACCAGTGCAAGGATCAACGTCCACAACCTCCCGCGTGTGGCTCACAACACTCTCCATGGATCGAAAAAATCGAGCAGTAATAGCTGATAGTCCAAGGAAACAATAAGCAAGACCAAGAAAATATAAGAATGCCCGGACACCACCACCGAGGGCAGTTTCGCTCTCGAAAATCAAGTAGCTGTCACATGTTTCCAGCCCAATTGTTCTCGAAAGTCCAGGCATTCTTCCTCCAAACTACTTGCAGCTCAAAATCTAAACAGAAGCAACAGGGCCCTGATACACATAAGAAACTAAGTGAAAAATATAGCTCAATATCACAAGAGACATGACAAACATGCCTTCTATATCTACGTAATCCTCCGGAATCACAATGATTAAACACCCAAAACGCAAATTCACTCCGACACAAAATTTCCCCGAAAAGTGAAAAGTAAACTCTCCAAACTATCGTTGAACCACACAACTCGATCTAAACGAGATAAGGGAGATATAAGACGAACCTGACAATCGCCGAAGAGACCTGCCGGCGCCGCAACCGACCGCCGGAATACCTGCGGCGAGTGACAGAAAAGCGCCAACGGGGTGTGGATTCCAAGAACAACTAAGGGAAACGTGCATGGATTGGATTGGATTAAAAGGTTTAAGCTTTGATTCGATTAAAATCTGGGATTGGATTTAACAATTCTTCCTTCCCATAGTTTTTGATATGAATGTGATTCATGTGGCTGAAGTTAACAACGTCATTAGACCCAGAGACCAGAGACCAGCGACCAAACTCAATCGCGTCCCACGTGATGCTTCAATTATTATGTTCCAGCAGACAGATAGAGTCCACGATTCAGCAAAACCTGAATCTAAAGTGATATGATATTTGTTTACAAGATTTGATCTTTCCCTAATTCTGTATATAAAAGATAAACAGTTTATGTGGTTGGGATCAGCATGATTGGGAGAGAGTCCAAGTCATTTTACCCTTGTACATATTAGCTGCAAGTTTGCCCGATGAACGCACCACAAGATTTGATAATTCTGCCAAATGTTAGATAGACTGATAGAGACATGTGATTAACAATTTAGGTGAAAAAAAGGTGAGGGTGAAGGTGAATGCGAAGCTTCAAATCATAATTGGGTTTGGAAGGTATTCCTAAAATGATACTACACTACTACCATGGAAATTTGGCTGGAATGGAAATTCCTATTCCTGTTTCAAATTATATGCTAGATGCATATTTTTATCCTAGGAGTAAAAATGAAGGATTTGCCTAACTCGTGATAATTTACCAATAATCTTTACAAGAGCATAGTCCTTCCCTAAAATGGTGAAACCGGTTGCAATCTCGAATGACAATTTCTCGATTGAACTCCTGTGAAATCATCTTCATGGCATCGTGACAATCGCAGCATATCCTCAGATTTTTTACTATTTGAATTGGTGTACCAGGAGTTGTCTTCAAAAAGCAGAAAGCAAGTGCCAATTTCTCACTGTGAAACAACAGGGCAAGCTCCTTTCCTTCCTCATCAAGCTGGAGCAATGCCTCACTTGTGTTTCCCACAAAACCCCTCATCTTTAACCTCTTCATGATCTCATCGAGCATCATGTATATCTCTCGAGTTGCAGGGTGAGAATCATCCCCCACGAAAAACTCGTGAAGGACACCTCCCACCTCGACCAAACTACAGCCGGGAACTTTCTTGATCCCCCTTTCCTCCATAAGATCTCTCACGCGTCTTACTTCACTCCATTTCCCCATTTTGGCATACACATTCGATAAAAGTACATATGCAGCACTATTAGTTGGATCCAACTGAATTAGCTTGTTCAGCGCAATCTCACTTGTTTCTATGTCCCTATGCATCCTAGCTCCGCTTAGTAGAGCTCCCCAAACAAGCACATCAGGCTCCATTGGCATGGATATCACCACTTTCCAGGCGTCTGAAATCAGCCCGGCTCTTCCATAAAGGTCAACAATGCAACCATAGTGCTGGATCAAAGGCTTAATACTAAACTCATCATCCATCCTCCGAAAATACTCTTTACCTTCATTTACCAGACCCCCATGAACACAAGCACAAAGAACACCAACAAAAGTCACAGCATTAGGCCTCACGCCAGACTTGATCATCTCAGCAAATAATTCTAGAGACTCCACAGCATGTCCATGCATGGCAAGTCCCGATATCATTGAACTCCAGGCCATCACATCCTTACGAGATCCCATACTATCAAAAACCCCTCTTGCCCTCTCAATACTTCCACATTTCGCATACATGTTCATCAACGCAGTCCCCAGCACAACATCAACTCTCATCCCATATTTATCAATATAAGCATGAACCCACTTCCCATGCTCAAGTGCACCCAATCTTCCACAAGCCAAAAGTATGCTTGACATGGTGAACTCATTCGGCCTCACACTATCCAACATCTGCATCTCACGAAACAAAGCAAGTGCCTCCTTATAACCACCACACATCACATACGCCTTTATCATACAGCTCCAAGAGATCACATTTCTCTCGGGCATTTCATCGAACACAAGTCGTGCAGCATCAACCAAACCCACTTTCGCATACGCATCTATGATCGAATTCCAACACGGCAAATCCCGTTGGGTACTTTCATCAAACACTTGGCGTGCAAGCGTCAAGTCCCCGCAAGCCGAGTACATGTGAATGAGAGAGGTCTGGACAAACGGGTCCTGATCAAACCCCAAGAGAAAAACTTGGGCATGGAATAGTTTTCCTGATTGGAGATAACGAATGGAATTGAAGGACTGAAGGAGAAAAGGGAAGGTGCGGTTATCAGGTTGAACTCCATGTAAGCGCATTCGATTGAAGACGGAGATCGGGGAGTGGGTTGGGGGTTTGGATTGGACATGGGCTCGGATGAGGGTGTTCCAAACGAAGGGTTCGGGTGTGGGATGAGAAAGATTAAGACTTGGGTGTGTGAGAGATATGAGCTTTGAAGAAGCTCGCATATTTTCAGGGTCTGCCGCCGCATAGCGGGAAACTATTCAAAACGTTTAAACGAGCGTATGGAACTTCTTTTAAACAGGAACTACACGATTCTATCTTAACCGTTCAATTATGTATTCTTTGTAAGATTTTCCTTTTCGTATTTTAGAATTGGGTTAGATTTTTAGGCTTTTAGACATATGGTTCTTCCTTTCTAGGCTTTCTAAGCTTTTGCTCGTTTCCGAGTTTAGGTTCAAACCCACTTTCGATCTCTCTGAATTAGAGTGGGTTGTCGGATGAGTCCAGGACTCACCAATCAGATAATCGGAAAGCGAAGTGGGCGACAAGCCGAGAAGGATATCTTTGATAATTCGATTCTTAGACTACAACGAATAAATTGTATTTTATAGAATTCATATGATCAGTAGGTTAGACATGTCAAGTGACACGGCCATCCTTATTTAGTTATATTTAAGATTTAGTAATTGTATTTATCAATCTGTTAACTTCCGGGTCTACAATAGAGGTTTTTTTTTCAATAATGGCCTCTTATGCTAAATCACATCAAATTGCAATCAAAAATTGTATATGCATATGCTTTGCTAAAGTCCGCTAAGTAAGTTTTTGGCCAATTTTCTGTCAAAGTCTCTGTGTTATTTTTTTTTCTCACAAAGTCTGTTTAAACTGAGAATAAGAATCAAATTCAAAACCAGAGTGGCTTCCAAACACTAAATGCGCAGCTCAGTCTGCACAGGCATTAGTAATGTAGATCTGCACCTGCTAGTAGCCTAGTGCTAGTAGAAACGTCAATTAGTAACACATTAAGATAGAACCTAAAGGAGAAAGCCTGCCTGAGCGACTCCATGAACATTATAACTCTTGTTTCTGCTTTGGTGCAACTTACCAAAGGAAGTACTGTAATGGTTTCAGCTGCCACCCTTAAATATATTACAGTATACACTCTTTGGCATAATCAATGTCAGCATAATAAAGTAGCTTATCAGAAGGACAAGGACGTTTGGTTTGAGTTTGAACTAGCATGTTGTATACAAAAAGGGGTTGGGAACTGGGGTAGATATGCAAAACATAAAGGGTGAAATCAATGTTGGGCTTTCCCAGCACTATAAAGCATCCCTCTATCTTCAGATACACACACACACAAAGTCATTACTCTGAGCTTAGAAATTCAGTCCTACAGGTTGTCATTCCTCATCTCCTTTTCCATTTCCTCTCAATCTCTATCGAGCTCCATGGTTATGGTGCTTGATAGAGATTGAGTAGGATTTGGAGAAGGTTGAGGAGGAGTGTCAACATTTAGGACTAGCTCCAACTCCGCTCCCTATCCGATTTGATTTATTCATATTTTGAACTTTAGCATGTGTTTGCAGATTTTTCATCAAACAAGTGAAGAGTATATTGCAGGTATCAAGGACCAAATCAAGATCTTTCCTGCAGTTTGCATTGCTTTTCTTGACAAGGTTGGTCCAATTTTGTTTTGTTAATATGTATTTTTTTTTTTTTTTTTTTGTTCCAAGTTTTAAAAGCTTCAGGCTTGTTGATTCATTATATTTGTGTTAGGGTTGAAGAAAATGTCTAGTTTTGAAGCTCTCTTCATGATCTCTACAGAGTTGCAGTGGAGTCCTGTGTTGTTTTACACAAGAGCCCAAAACAAATGATCTTGGAGTGAGTAGTTTGTCAAGAGCAAGTAAGGATGATCAAAGTAATCTGAGATATATAGAAGGATTAACTGATTAAGTAGAATATTAAACAAGAAATTAGAAATCTTCCGAGCATAATATAACCTTTTTATCTTTGTTAAATATTTGGATGCAAACTAATGATGAAGAAGACAATAGCAAGTTCATATCATCAAATCAATGAAGCCTGGCTGCCAACTGAGAAAACACCAGTTCTACTGCTTGGTGGTCCATGCAAACGATGGCTTTAGCTACACTGATAAGTCACAGTAAATTGTCAATGCATATACATCTATTTTTTGACTGCAGAGGTGAGATTTATGGACTGTGAGAGAGTCAGAGGAGAGGGTAAGTGAACACTGCTATTTCTATCTTGTAAAGGGTGAACTGGTCTTGTAGTCTCCCTAATCAGGCTACTTCCACCTATGGTTCTTGTGTCTGTGAAAGATAATGAGATGATCAAAATCCAAGTCTCAGTACAAAGACTCCGGGAGAAGCTTATAACTCCATAGCAGGATAAAGGTTGATAGATAAAACAGAAAACACGACGACACGGCCTAGAGCTAAGCTTAACGAAGAGTTGCCCAAGAGGAGGTTGATTTCTCAGTCTTCCTCCAGCAATGTCGAAGTAGGTCTATTCGTGCACATTATGGTTGAATACAATCATCGGAAGCCAATCACTGACATTGTGCTTCTTCAAGTACTTCTTGGTCCATTACATTAAAAGCATAATTAGTATGATCAAGATGGGTGGTGATTGCTTAGTGTATGGTACATAGGGTTATTTGTTTTGTTGTTTAACTTGTTGCACATGAATTCAAGGGGGCCTTTGAGAAACAAGATTGCGAATTTGGAAAGCATGAAGCAAGCAATACCCATGATCTATCACACTTTTGGAGGAGTCTAATTTAATTTGGGAAGGCAAGTGCTAGAACATGGAAAACTCTTATAGAACACGCTTGTGTATGCTACTATGCTGTATATTCACTATATTGTAGAGCTAGTAAAACATACACACACGATCATAGCACTTCCCAAAAACAAAAAAGTGATTGTGGTGTGAGGACTCAGCACGTTGAGGAAAGGTTATTATCTTGATATGAGAATCCAAATCTTCACAATTCACGGTTGCTACCCATCTTTATCAAGTGGGGGACCCTTCTAAGGTAGGGATGTGTTTAGAGTGATAAACCAAGACAACCAAACTTCATCGGACCAAGCTTCCCACACATCAATCACTTTAATGCCCTACTTAGTTACAAGCCCCGCTACAAGGCTCGGCAATAATAACACAAATATCAGCTTATATAAACACCAGAACAAAACAATTTCTTTACGGTGTGGGATTTCTGAAACTATAATTGGGCTGAGATCAATAGATCAGTATTGGTAGTTGGGTACTACTGGCAGCCCAATAGACGAAGATGATAAAGAGATCATAGCGGGCAAACCAAACAATCTCCTGAAAGCCACAATCAGTCAGTTTCAATGATGATGAACATAACGAATTGAATTCATCGTTTGCAGCAGTAATGAATGCTCATCAAAATATCTCCATCGCTCTCTCATGGCTGAGGACTCGACCTGTAAGAGCATCTCTCATGGTAGGCCAAATTTAACCTATAAAATAAGAATATTCTATGGAATCTTTTTTTAGCTTATCATAGTCTCCCACCGTAAGCTAAATTCTTAACCAAACTTAATCAAATTTATAGCCTTTTGGCTTTAAAAAACACTCCCACCATAAGCTAAATCTAAAGGTAAAGTCACTTATTTTTCTTTTCTCATATATTTGTTTAAATCAATAATTACTCATAAAAAAAATATTATATAAATATATTCGATATGGAGCTCATATGAAAAATCTCATCGAGATCTTCGCAATGATTGTGAGTAACGAATTTTTAATTTTGATGATAGTGTAAATTAAAAAGAGAAATGTAAAGTTGAATAAAATAACATTTAATTTTAGCTTACAAACTTCATAAGTCAAATTTGGCTTACCAAATAACTCAAGCCAAATTTTTTATCTTGAAAAATGTAATTTAGCTTATGGTGGGAGTAAACATAAGTTAAATTTAGCTTTTTAGCCTATGATAAGAGATGGTCTAACATAGGAAAAGAACGGGGCTTTTTTCTTGGCGACTCTGGTTTGTCTCTGTTCGGTTCGAGATAACAAAGACACGTGTTAAGAGTAAAAATAACCAGAAGTTCAATTCACGTACATTGAAGCATCCACTAAGACGGGATCTTGAGGTATATTGGTTAAACCAGAATTGACATTAATAGGTTGTCTCTTGTCTGTCCTCCGGTTTTAATAGGGCAAAGTTCATACAATCTTCTCGTAGTTACGCAGTCAAAAACCATCCTTACGAGGGAACATAGATATTATTACATCCTGGTCTCAGCAGGAATTTAATCTAAAATCAAAACATCAATATTGGACATTCTCAAGTCCAATGAACTCCAAGTTCTTTCGTCAAAATCTACGGCCGCATTTGGTTTCGGATGTAAACAAACAAGCCCTTCGACCATAATCAGGGTAGGATTTGCAAAATGAGATGCATTATTTGCACCGAGTGATGAAAATATCAAATTATCAACAAATTGAACTCATAAACATAACCTTCAGAGCAATATGCATTGCACCAACCAGAAAGACAATGTGATAATCAAAAACTGAATCTCAGTACAAAATACTCTTGAGGATAAACTTAATTTCAAAGTCATGCCCAAATAAAAGTCTATCAAGCCAGGGAAAAACACGATAAGTTCTAGAACTAAGCTTAATGGATATTGCCTCAAAATAGGAAGCTGATTTCTCAGTCTTCTTCCTCGCCCTCGTTGTCTGCAATGTTGAAGTATCTCAATTCATACACATTGCGGTCCTTGTTCGATGCAATCACACGGAGCCAATCCCTCACATTGTGCTTCTTCAGGTACTTCTTGGTCAAGTACTTGAGATACCTGACATATCAAGTAGCAGAACAATGTTATATACATTGACAAAACAGAGCTCCGGACAGGACCACATCTCCAACAGAAATCAAAACGGCCAAAGATACAAGGATCACACACATTGCACACTAAACTTCTGCAACTTATGTTCATGTAAACAGAATTATGAATGATCCACAAAATCAGTACAGTAAAGCCTAAACTCCAAACCAAAGCCCCCTTCTTTATGCTCAATCAAACAATATGAGCCAAAGAGATAGAGAGGTACACTGATGACAATATTTTCTAACACGTGATGCGATTCAAACATTGATGTCAAATGAAAACATAGCGACCGCATAAGCTAAAACAGCATTCTTGACAGTAACAACCCGCAACCTTTGCTACGAAAGTTTATAACTTTAATTCTAAGCTGAACAGTTTGATTTCACAGTTAGTGTTACGGCGTAAACAATGACCAAAACCAAATCAATTTCCACACGAAACAGCTAAAGAACCTAACCATATCCAAATACAGGACAAAACTGATACTACCAGATCTGTAAAAACTAGACGATAAGCGAAGCAAAAAGCAAGTACCTCTTGGAGAAGGTGGAGTCAGAAGTGACGGTGATCTTGTTCTTCTCACGAGTGACGGAAACAGAGTCACCGAGAGCACCGGCCTTGCCGCCGACCTTGATTCGCTCCTGGAGGAACTTCTCCAGTGAGGCGATGTCCATGATCTTATCCTCCACCGGCTTCCCGCAGTCAATCACGAACGAAGCTCCCTTCTTCTTGCCCTTGGCTCCCGAAACAGCTAGGCGGCTCATTTTCGCTTCTGCGATTCAACACAGTAATCAACCAATCAGATCTCAAAGCTGAAACCCTAGAAACTCAGAGAGAGAGAAAGAGTTGGGGCTGTGCTGCTTACCTTTGGGTTTTTGGCTAGAGAGCTTCGGCTGCGTTTCGTCTCCTCTGCTAGCTATTTAGGGTTTTCTACTGCCCCCAGCAACAATAATAACATGCTAGGGTTTGGGGTTCCCGGTTTTTATCCTTTTATGGGCCTCAATTGATGGGTTTGGGCTAAAAGAAAAATAAGAGCCCATGGTGAGGACTGAGAAGCATAGTGATAGACTGCTCTTTCTCTGCCTCACCATCTTTTCTTCAATTTGCATGGATCTCGATACAAAAGTACAATAGTGTTTTCAGTCTTGACAATAAGACATGCCCAATCTGCCAAAACACTCTCCAAGTGCGTACTTGCTTTTAGTATAATCACGCTTGTTCGCTCTCTTTCTTGCTAGCTTACTTGCTTGTATTGCCAATAACGACCCCATTGGACAAGGTTTATGCTACAATGTGCATAGCGGTTGACACCCTAGGGTTATGTGGTAGCAACCAGTGGCGAATCCAGGATAATATTCTTATCCGGGCTAATAGTTACACACACAAAACAAAAATTTAACTAATTTTAAAGACGTGAGAAATTTTGTTTAACAACTTAATTTTAGGGTTACCAAAATGACATCATTTTAGTATACGAATGTTTTTTTTAGAATGTCTCAAACAAAATAAGAGTAGTTACGATTAACAAAAGAGTTCAAGTCATTGGTATTGGTGTTATAGAGTTATAGGTGCGAGGGATTTGGTGGCAGAAAGTTTTTTTGGGGGAGTGATGGGAGGTGGGGGTGGTTCTCAAGGTTGAAAATTTGGGGGCTTTTTAAATGTTTGAGAGAGGGAGGAGTGGTGAGTGGACATTGATGAAGAGTTTGGGAGTCTAATATTTTAACTGACAAAGTGATTGGCTGGTGTTGAATTGAAAGTGCAGCAGTGTTACTATAATACTCGCTGGTTTTCTCTTCAACTAGTTTTTTTTTTAAGAGTTGAGATCTCACCTAGGCGTAAGCCCAGGTGAGCCTGGGGCTGGATCCACCAGTGGTAGCAACATA
Organism: Fragaria vesca subsp. vesca; assembly: GCF_000184155.1. NCBI lineage: Eukaryota > Viridiplantae > Streptophyta > Magnoliopsida > Rosales > Rosaceae > Fragaria > Fragaria vesca. Next base: position 18,123,491 of record NC_020492.1, on the reverse strand, counting down.
CATGCTATGCCAAGGAAGCATGTAACTTTTCTTGCACAGCTTTTGTTCAAGTAATTGTATGGTCTATCAAAGCAAGCTTATTTAGCCTTGTTGTGATTAACTTAATCTCGCTTGATACTACCATAAATCCAATATTATGTTTTAATTATTATTAGATAACGTATTTCACTTCTAATATGTTTTAATTATTCAATAACAAATAGATTGTTGAACGTAAGGATTAAATATCCTCGAAGAAATTTCTGTTTTTAACAAGTACTGATATTAAGAGAAATTTTATTCACACATCTCTATTTACTTAATACACATTCTCTTAAATTTTTTGCCATATTTTACCCCATATTTCCTCATTTACCTTTCCTCTTGTTTCTTTCTACTGCAAATATTTCCTCCCTATTCTCCTTTCCTCATTTCCTGACGACAACAAAGCTAGTTTCTTATTTCTCTTTCTGATAAACCAAATATAGATTAGAGAACTAATTAATTAGTTAAAACAAAGATGATGTGATTGTGATGAAACACAAAAAGGATCCAGTTTTTGAAAAATGGGAACAAGATTGTTGCCTTTGTGACTAACGATGGTTGTTTGAATTATATTAAAGAGAATGACAAGGTGTTGATTGTTGGTTAATTTGAATGTAAGGGTCATGTACTCATGTTGTTGGTACTCTCAAGGTTAATTTCAAGGCTTTGAAGGTCTTGGTTGTATTATTTTTGGTCATGTTCAAGCTAAGAGAAGAAAGAGAAGCCAAGATCGTAATTGATGATCTTGACAAAATTGTATTCCTGGGATTTGAGACATTGTAACCCTCAGCCATGTTGATCATTTGTGTATAAACCAATTTCAAATTATGAGGGATAAATCATAATTGTTTTATGATCTACTGCAGAGAGTTTTCTTTTTTATTTATTATGAGGGTTAAATCAGTAATTAAAAATTTTACCAAAAAGTGGTATGTGTATTTAGAAATTTGAGATGTGTTGCGGGATAAATAAACTGAGAGAGAGAAATTAGGGAAAATATCGTTGTTATTTCATTCATAGAATAAGCCTCTATATATAGAGGATACAATACATAAGGAAAGTACATATATTCCTATTACAATATGATATCGAATCCTATATTGATTCTATTTTGACTAAGGCACACACAATAAATCATATTTCCTTAAACACTCCCTCTTGTGCCGTGTCAAAGTAATATGATACATTCAGATGCATTCCATGTTGCCTCATTAAAAACCTTGCCAAGTAACAATAAAACCTCATGGGCAAAAATAACCTTGGTCGAATGAACAAAAAGAGTACAATGCATAATTCACATTTGAAATTCATATGTATGTGCCAGACTCCCCCTGATGTCTGCACCTCCCCCTGATTCTTACAATCATGGGAGCTTTAGATAAATTAAGCATACCAATGCTTTAGGCATGTATTTCAAATGTGATCTTAGGCAGTGATCTAGTAAAAAGATATGCTATATTATCCTCATATCTAACTTGTTTCACTTTGATCACGAGGAAAACTCATTCTTTGCTGATCACGTACATGATATATACTTGGTGTTGTCGCTTTTGGTAAAACATTGCTTCATATGTTGAATGCAAGCATCATTAACCTCATAAAAGTATGTAGGTTCATATGTGGTAAACATTAAACCATTTGCTCTTAGAATATGTGTAATTATCGGCTTCAACCATATACACTCACGAACAATTTCGTGTAGAGCAATCATATAGACATCATTCAAAGATATAGCGACAAAACTCTGTTTAGTTCACCAAGATATCACGTTGTTTCCCAATACATAGCTCACATGGAAACAACCTTTATTTGGGTTAAAGAGATACTCAATATCAGCAAATCACACCAAAACATCACAAGTATTTGGTAGAATGAGTAGAAGGCTGCCCAAGAACTCAAAACAAGAGTTTGCGTCGAAAATCAGATTCACGCGTGGCATGACATTCGTATACTAAATCAGTCATAACTTCCTGCTCAAAATAGATATGGATGAACCGTAAAACATTCTGGAAACTACACATCCGTAGCTTTCCAACCATATATTACTCATAATCAGATTCGTCCTGAGCTGATCACAGAGCTCTGTCGAAGTTGACTGATCTGTAAAAACAGATTTTCTGATTTTGCCTTTAATGCGTTTTTCTTTACGCATGGCTTGCGGCAATGGCTATGTGATGCAATCCATCATGCCATATACTCTCTTCTCTTTATAGGGATAAAATAAGCCCAAAAATATCATGAGTATCCGAAGATTATTTTTATGCCAATCCATAGGCAACGCGTGGGCGCATAGCTGAATCTAGCTAACAAGTTCATAATATGGATGAGATGTCGTGTCTTGTATATCTTTTCTCGGTACAATTATGCGCTTAATGTACTTATATTAGGCATTCAGCCTCTAAAACGTGTTCGCCATCATCCCTTGGACGAAACGTATCCCTTTAAGGGTCAAGACTACGAACGATCATGGGAATTGTTATAGGCCTCACTTTATCATCATTAGAGTGCCTTAATATCTCATAATATAAGCCGATTGATGGACAATACCATCATTATGGTGCTCGAGTTCTAGTTCGAGACAAAACCATATATTCCCAAGATCTTTTATCTCAATTCGGATTTCAAATCCATAGCGGTATCTCTTAGTTCATCAACAGTCAATTAGAATTCATGTCATCGACATAAACCGCAATAATGAAAATCCAGAACTTGTCCTTTTTAATAAACACGCATGGGCATAATTCATCATATCCCTTCCCAATCAAGTTGTCACTTAGGGAACTTTTCAACCTTATTGTAAACGTGCTCCGTGGTCTAGAGCCACTTGATTTGGGTAAATGAAGTTCATCTTAGACTTTCATGTATATCTCTTAACTAAGATCCCCATAGAGATATTGTGACCACATTCATAAGCTGCATGTCAAGTTTTTCGGAAACTACCAAACTGACAAGGTAGTGGAGTGCAATGACATCCATTACGAGAAAATATGTCTTCTCGTAGTCGATCCCATGGCAATATGACAAGCCTTGCGCCATGAGGCGAGTCTACTAATCATGCTTTGTAACAAAGACTTATTTAATTGATAGGCTTTACACTTGGTGGTGTTGGCATCACCAACCCAAATACCCTTCTTGCAATTAAGCCTAGATCGCTTTTTTCCTTTTAGGCCAATATTAACTACGTTTGCATTTTTGCAACGAATTAAGGTTCGGTATCTCAATATCCCACGTCTGCATGTACACTAGTGTAATTTATAGCTTGTAGAGATCTCTATATTTCAAGAATTGGTTCTAACATTGAGGCGTCCCCCAATGGTAACCATAATCCATAAATATTCACATGAGACGGATTTGAGTATCAATGATCAACGGATCAAGTTGTGCCAAGCTCGCTCACTCCTTTGGGCGAGTATTCATTGAACCTATAAGGCCTCCTTTTGCTTGGGGAGCCATGGCCTGTGACACCATTATGCCACATTATGGCGTCACTATGCCACCATCCATGGTGACAGCGTCGACACCAAATTCATTAGGTGGCGCCATGTCCTCTTGATAGGACATCAATCCTTACAGACATGTTTGCAGCATGTATATTATGATCTCGCCACTTTAACAATATTAGATAACGCATCAGGCATCAAATCTGTTACGTTATGAAGATCAATTATTCTACGCACTTTAATATTGTGCGGTTTTGAGGATCATGATGAGACAAAGTGGGGATAAATCACGACAATTTCCTGTCGTTATCTTTGAACTTTCTTGTTCTTATCTCCCCCTAACGACGGGAAGATTGTCTCATCAAAGTGACATTCCGCAAATATGGCGGTAAAAAGATTGTCTGTCAAGGTTTCAACAAAGCGGACTATAGTTAGAGACTTATATCCAACATAAATACTTATTCATGTCTAAGAACCTATCATAGTGTGCTGTGGCTGCACAATTTTGGCACATAAATGCGTAAGTCACTAGCTTTAACGCATAAATAGGTTAAGTGATGATGGTTCGTAGATGAATTAGTATAGCTGCATGCAATCGCATAACCCAAGCGGAAAAATTGGTGTGCATTACCAAAATTTAAGCTACCATCGTAGTCATTTAATATTGAATATCCGCGAGACCATTTGGGTTGTGCACGGGAATATTATACTCAATATTAATCCCAATAATGTGTAATAATCATCGAAATCTTCGATATAAACTCTCTAGCATTATCAAGTCTACTTGACTGAATGGGATGATATGGGTAGTGAGCCCAATATATAATTTGTGCTAGAAGTTATAAGCAGCATATATAACTAGTAGACGATAGTGCGACACGTGACCAGCGTGTATGCACGTCAACCAACACCATAAAATATCAAATATGTCCGCAAGTTGGTTGAATATGTCTACAGAATCCCCTTGGATTCAATGTAATTTAGAACATTATGAGAATATATGTGTCTTTTGCATAGGATGATCTCAATCCTAATTTTCCAAAGAAATAGGCTTTATGAATTGAGTGATTAATTGGCTTTCAGAAGTAACCATACCAATGAAGATTTTGGTTTAGCCATAAAGTCGTAATTAACTTGAGAAACATAATAGGGAACGATTACACCAATATATGCATCAAAAATGTCCCAAAGCCGCCTAGGGGGAGCGGCAGCATTTTTATGCAAGTAGCAATATGCCTCTTGAACCATATTCTTTTGGTTCTTGCTTCTTTTCACTCAAAATAATAGATGTCCATGTGATATTTTTATTTTCAATATACGGATCATCATTCCATGATCATGACGTCTTAATTTGTCATGTCAAAGCCTATATGTGTCATAATCCCAAAATCATCTCATATGATGTTGTTGGATTCAGCAATTATAATAGTGGTTACAAATTAACCCACTAATGACACATAATCTTCTCTAATACTCGTGTACATCCGTAGTCATTAGAGGTAATGCAAAGGAACTCATGTACATTCTCTCTTATGCGTTTCCACATGATAATCGTTGGCAATATATCATTTATTGCTGATAAGGGTTCGAATAGCTCTTGGAGCATAAAGAGATTCAATGATAATAATCATAGTGCCATAAAGACAAAAAATTGATTCTATCGCTTTTTTTTTTAATTGTGATGATGCAATCATCTGAGTCACAAATGGATTATAAGACATTATTCCACAAATAATTACCTACTTTTAGATATTGTGTGGGTAGTCATACTATCGACTTTAAATATTCGATCTCTCCAAATAACATACTGATGAGGAAGTATAAAGTGTAGAGAAAGAGAGATAGCAAGAGAGTCATCATCTTATTCATTGATAGGAGCCCTTTATATAGGGAATTACACAATACCAATATGGTAAGGATATGAATACATAGATCTAGTCTAACTACATATCCTATTGGCATAAGGCCAAGGTACACATAAAGAATATCTAGAAAGATACAGAATATCCTAGAACACTCCCCCTTGTGCCGCGCGCTGATATATCGATGGTGCTGATCTGTTGCCTCGTCAAAAACCTCGTCAAATCACAAAAACCCTGTGGGAGAAGAACTGAACCTTGATCGTAGGAGAAAAAGAGTACAACGCACCCTTCACATTTGATAGTGATATGTATATATGTGCTAGACTCCCCCTGAAGTTTGCACCTCCCCCTGATCTTTACATCAATCATAGGGCTCTTCCTGATTCTTACTAATCACGGAAATTTCAACAACTTAGCATGTCAATGCTCTTTAACATGTCTTTAAATGTGGCATTGGACAATGATTAACTAAATCATGCCGTATTGTCCTCAAATGATCTTTTACACTTAGATCTTGAGGAGAAGGCCGCTTGTAAACTCAAAACATAAGTTCGTGCAGGAAATCAGATTTCCGTGCAGCATGACCTTCAGTTACTAGAACAGTCGTAACTTCCTCTAGGAAATACATATGAACGAACCGTAAACGGTTTTGGAAACTAGACTCATTTAGCTTTCCAACCGTATATTACACAGGTTCTGGTTCGTCAGGAGCTATTCACAAAGTCCCTTCGAAGTTGACTGTTTTGCCAAAATCAGATTCTCGGACAGATTAGTCATACTTTACGAAAACGGCCATAACTCACTCAATATGATAGGTATGAACAAATGGTTGGTGTCCCTGGAAAGTAGACACATAGATATTTCCAATGGTACCAGTTTCACCATTTTCCAGTGAGTGAGGTTTCTTGTAGGTCCCGTGGAGCTTGACCTACGAAACTTGGCAGATTCTGATTTCGCTATTGATGTGTCTTTCTTATGTAGGAATAGAATAAGCCTCAACCTTTCATACCATTAAGTATTGAAAAAGGAGTTACTGCCATTACATTGACGTTGCGTGGGCGCATAGCTACACTTAGCTTTACAACTTTTCGTAGCGAATGAGATGTCAAGTCTTTCGTATTGTGTTGAATACATTGATGCGTCTTATTATACTTAGATGGGAACTCCATCTCTGAACACATATTTGTCATCTTGCTTTAGGCAAAACAACGGATCTCTCTTTAGAGTAAAGACTTTAACTAATCATGGGAGTATATGTAGGCCTCACTTTCGTTAGAGCGCCTAAGCCGATTGATGAAAAATCATCATCAATACAGTCATCGAGTGTCTTATCGAGACCGTGTCTTCCCAAGATCTTTTTCTTCGGATGTTGATACATATTGGCATCTCTTAATCCATCAAGAGTCCATGTAAATCCGGAATGAACACGCAAATGCATAATTCATCATATCCCTTCCAAATCAAGTAGAGTCCATGTGCATTTCAATACATTTAGCAAACGCATGCTCGTGTGGTTTAGAGCCACTTGATTCGGATGAATGAAGTCCGTTTAAGACCTTCATGTATATCCCTGATCCCATAGAAATGTTATTATGACCACATTCATAGGCTGCATGTTCAGTTATTCGGAAACTACCAAACTGACAAAGTAGTGGAGTTCAATGACATCCATTACGAGAGCATATCTCATCGTAGTCGATCTCAGTGCGTGTTCGTGAGAGACCCGCGCCATAAGGTGAGTCTAAGCTCTTGTTCTCACTACGCTATCTAACAAAAGTATAGTTGATAGGGTTTAGCTTGCGGTGTCGGCATCACCTGCCCAAGGACCTATCTCTTTGTTATGCTGGATCACATCTTTCCATTAGGCCAATCAACTAAGTTGATATCCATCAACGAAGGGTGGTTCGATAGTAGACTCATTATCCCATGTGCTCATGTACACTAGTGTAATACTTGTAGAGATCTCTATATGGATTTGATTTGACATTGAGGCGTCCCCCAACGATAATCACAATTCAGACTTCATGAGATGGATTTGAGTATCACTGATCAATAGATCAGGTTGTGCCAAGCTCGCTTTCTTCCTAGTACGAGAAAATATCGAACCTAAGGGCCTCCCTCCTTTTGGGGAGCCACACGGCCTTGTGACACCAATTTTGCCACTATATGGCGTCAATATATCACCATCCATGGTGATGGCGTCAAGACCAACACCTTTTGGTCGAGCCATGTCCTCTTGATAGGACATCAATCCTTGCAGACATATTTGCAGCATGTGATCTCGTTACTTTAACACTTTAAGCATTTGGGATCAAGATGAGACTTAGTGGGGACAAACCACGACAATTCAGGTCATTCCACTTGAACATTTGTGTTCTTATCTCCCCCTAACGGTGGGAATATTGTCTCATCAAAGTGACCATCCGTAATATAGCGGTGAAAGAGATCGCCTGACAAGGTTTCTACATATGCGGATTATAGGTGGAGGTTCACATCCAACCTAAATACTTATTCATCTCAAATGACCCATCATTGTGCGCAGTGGCAGTGCGATTTGGCACCTAGAATAAATATCTAGCTAAGCTCAAGGATTGGAGATCCGTTTCAATCCTGTCGAGCTCAAGGATTACAATTTCGTGTCAATCCTGGTACACAGTCACGAGCTGTAGTACAACAATAGTCAATGATGGTGAGTCGTAGATGAATAGTAAAGCTGCATGCAAATATTGCATATCCCCAAGACGCAATAGAAAGATTGGTGCGCATCAATAATGTTCGAGCGACAAGCTAAAGTTGCTTAGTCGTAGCCTCGATGAGACCGTATTGCATGTGAACATGGGGTACAGGACACTTCAACTTACATCCCGATAAACTTCTTTAAAGAATGGGTAGTGAGCCCGTAGAAGTATAAGCAACATAAACAGTAGATAATAGTGTAACACGTGACCAGTATGCTAACACTTCAACCAACACCATAAAGCATAAAAGGTGTCCGCAAGTTGGTTGTATCTATCTACATAGTTTGATGTAAGAATAGAATGTTCACTTTTGTGTCATTTAGCGTAGGAGGGTCTCACTCCTAATTTAGCTAAAGAATAGGTTTTCAAAACTAGGAATGAGCATTGCAGGGGGTCAATGTGACATCGAGGGAAGGCCGGTGCACCTCAATTGCTTGAGGAATTGACCGGACGACCTCCAAGAAGTTGGAGTCGTGTTTGGGTGACGTCAATGTCCCCCGGGTCACCACCATGCTTCATGGTGATGCTAGATCTCAAATGACTTCGTTTTGAGCGGAAGAATGGATGTCCATGAGAATTTCTCAAAATTTAGACCATTATATCTCTTCCAGGTTGACCAATTTGGTCAAACTAAAGCCTACATGAGTCAGTGTCCCAAATATCATGTTTGGCGACAACATAGGATTCGATATTCGAATCATAGTGACATACAGTCCACTAGATTGACTCATGAATTTCTCCAAGATGCGCTTTAGTCCACATTCATGAGAAGATATACACAAAAGAATTCTTGTTCATTCTCACAATGTGTTTTCAAATGAAAACTATTAGCAGGAATGTCTTTAAAGCTCAATATGGTTCGATTGCCTCTCAATGCATAGAGGGTATCTGTGACATTGATCATGGTGTCATGAGGCATCAAGATTTAAGCTAAACCGTGTCCTTGAATAACCGGTATGGTTCAATCATTGTAGTCACAGAAGATTTACAAAGGCACAAAATCCAAAGATAGTTGCCGGTTCCTTAGAATGTTGTGGATAGTTCCACTATCTGCGAAGCACTCAATGTCTCGATGAGACAGATCTACAAAATGGAGTAGATAAGAGAGTAAATAGTTTCACTTGAACCATTTAGAAGGATTGAACGAAGCTACAAAAAGCTGCAATCCCGAGAGTGCATAAAAATTTCCGCGCAGAATGACCTTTGCTCACTAAAACAGCCATAACTTCTTCGTTAAAATAGATATGGATGAACCGCGAAAAGTTCTGAAAACTAAACTCGTAGAGCTTTCCAATGATATAAAGTTCACTGTCTGGTTCATCCGGAGCTGTTCACAAAGCTCAAACGAAGTTGACTGTCTAGAAGGGACAGATTGCTGTTTTTCGTAGAATTGGCATGTGCAAAGCTGTGAAGCTTGCAGGTGGCATGTAGGCTTTTGCCTTAGCCAAAAGTGACGTGTGTATGATCAAAACCAAGTCCTTTCGGTCGTTCTAAGGTTGTAAACTCCATGACTAGTTAGCAAAAGCTTCTTGATATGAACATAAACTAACTCAGAGGACCTAGAGGATTCGATCATGATGATAATTTTCCGGTTTTTGATAAGTCTTCAACGTCTTTTGCAAGACGGAAATTGGTTTAATAGCGTAGGGGGATCCAAAATCAAAATCTTTCGGTAACTCCAAGTCAGTATGACCAGGCATGTCCGTGGAGGGTCGGTAGTGCAAGGCACACTTGAAACCACTAACTCCTTAATTTCGGACAATTCTAAGACATCACATTGAGCTTGGATGAGCCTAGTTGAACAATTGATGATGGAAAATCCGCTATAGGGTAGAAGACTTAACCGGAAACACGTGGGCAATCCTCTTTGAGGATGCAGTGCCATGAGTCACCTTTAAAAAAATGGACCAAAATCCGCACAATATGCCATGTCTCTAAGGACGATGTAAGAATATACATCTTTTTTGTAAATCAATATGAACCATAAGAGGAGAATAGTTTCACTTCGAAAAAATTCCCAAGGCATTCATTATTGCTAATGTGAGTATATATCGAGGTCTCGAATAAACAAAGGACATCGATACGATGTCTTATTACATATAGCTTGGAAAGAAAATCAATGTCTAGCCAATGACATCAAAGTCAGGGGTAGCTAGAGCTGTTGATTTTTCGTACTTTTTGTATGCATTCATAATTTGAAGGAGCTTGACAATCTTGAACCAGTGATCCGAAGATCCACAACGGTTGCATTGTCATGAGCTGACGTGAGTAGTTTTGACAAAATGGTGTCTAGACCGGGAGTGTCGCTATTAGAGCCGCCGACACCTCCCCCTCTTTTCTAGACATCGGCACGACGTTTTCTACCGTTGCTATGACCCATATTGTTGTCCCCACATTAGGGGATAATCCTAAATAAATTTATCACATTAGCGTATATATACAATTCCCGTATGTATGATCAAAATCAAGTCTCGTTGATAATTCCAAACCAACTTGGAGGACCTAGAGAACTTGATGATGATCGAATCCGCTAAAGGTTATGGATCATGATGCCACAAAAGATCATCGACAATATGTAGTCAATTAAAGTGGTAAGCAATCCACTTGACTAATAACTCAACAAGTAGAGTTATATGGACATTTCAAGAAACGCTGCATGAGTGCATTCCACAGTACTTTGTGGTCATTACTTTTTACACAGATTGCAATTGAATGCTTGTCGATGTGGCGCGTCAAAAACTTTGAGCGTAGGAGATATGAAATCTCGGCATCTAGGCTTGTTAGCCTGGGGGTCAAAATATGTGGTTTAATCTTTTCCAGTGAAAGGTTCCACAGATACCAAGTGAAGATTTGCCTTAGGTATCGAGTACGTCAAAACTCAATGAGCAGAATGTGACGTTGCTCTTGCATACAAAAGCAAGCTGTTATGAGACTCGATAGAGGTCACAAACAATGCTTTTAATGGTTTGTCCTTCGGATTGATCATACACAATCCGGAAAAAGCCGCGAATTGATCAAACACAATTCGAAAAAGGCCTCGGATTGATCAAACACAATCCGGAGAAAGGTCGGGGTTGATCATACACAACCCGGACAAGGAAGCAAGAGTGATCAAACACACTCTTGACCCGCGAATAAAATTCCGGGATTTTTGGTACCTGCACACACAAAATCCGAAGCATAGAATGAAGATGGAGAAGGGAGGAAAGGATTTTATCCTCCCCGAGTTATTGAACTTGAAAAAGTTTAAGGTTTCAAAACATACCTTTCTGGTTTCTTTGGAAGACGAGCAATCTTGAAATCTTTGGTTTCTAGAGGCTGCTGAGAGGAGAAACAACGTTTTGCCTACTTATACTTCGAATTTGGGGCTGAAAATTTGACAGAAGGAGCAGCTCTGGATGGGGAAGCTGCTGTCAAAATTTCAGGTTGATCGGAGCAAGGGAAGGTGGCGAACCGGTGGTCGGTAGCGGCGGCGGTCTGGAATCTTCCGGCGGCCGGTTCGGAGACTTTCCGGCCGGTTCTTAGGGTGAGGCCGGCGGCGTTGGATCCGGGACGGAGAGAGCTTTCTGGGGATATAAAATTTCGGCGGAGGGCAGTCGGAATTTTGGTCGGAAATCGGGAAAAACAAGGCTGCCCGATTTTAGGGTTTGGAAAACAAATGGTAGGCTATTGACTTTAGGGTTAGAACAAAGTGCATGATAACGTGATGAAGTATAAAGTGTAAAAGAGAGATAGCAAGAGAGTCATCATCTTATTCATTGATAGGAGCCCTTTATATAGGAAATTACACAATACCAATATGGTAAGGATATGAATACATAGATCTAGTCTAACTACATATCCTATTGGCATAAGGCCAAGGCACACATAAAGAATATCTAGAAAGATACAGAATATCCTAGAACAACTGACAAATTATAGGAGATCAGTCAACATATGTTCAAGACATATCGTATCGAGTGTAAATATACACAAATAAACAGCATTTTTTTTTTGCTGTTACTATTCACGGTGAACAGTACATTTTTCTCAGTTGACCTTTTTGTTGACTTTTCGTCAGAGTTGACTTTTTCGTCATAGTTGACTATTTCACTTTTTTCGATTCTTTGTCGAAAATATTTTGTCACGCACCCTTTTGACTTATATTGCCACACCATGTGCATTTATGGTGAAATTATTTTGTTTCTTTCGAACCATATATCAGAATAAGGCATGATCACAGCTTTGAATATATATGCCATTGCAATAATAAATTCAAATAAAGCTCAAATCTCATAGAAATATATTCAAGACTTTATTAATATGCCAACGTACATCGAGGTTTTATAATCAAAATCTAATCCAAATAATAAGAATCATGACCAAACGTCATTTATGAATTGAGGCATAGAAGCCTGTACAAGTATTCTTGGAAAATAAATGCTCTAATCAAAATCTGCAACATCAATGTGTTTTTTGCCAGATTTGAAGAATGTAAAAATAAGATTGGCGTCACTGCCATCAACTTCTTCTTCTTCAGCTGCGTGATGAGCCTTTTGCTCTCTTATATATTTATATACTTTATATGGTGTAGCTAATTTAGCACTTGCCTTGCAATACTCAAAATTGATGCTCATTAAATCTATGTCTATAGCATACCTCATCTCCAATAATAAGCGATGTCATGGCTGTGAGGTTTTCTTGATGTCAGTCACCCATAGGTGATATATCCAATATCATTGGATTCGAGATTAGTAAATTCTAGGCATTTTTTCTTTTATTTCTTTTGCCCCTTTTTTTTTCGACATCTTGAGAAACAAGAAGAAGAATTAGTGTCGCAGTCCCAACGACTTCCTCGACATCTAATATTTCCAAGAAATTTGCATTAGACCAAAACCATGATGTTTAAATGGTCCATCTGAGGCTCATGAACTTTTTCATAGCCATAATTCTCTTTTCGATGCTCATAGCATATGAATCCCCACGATTCAATTATTTCTCAAAAGTCCCACGCCATAAGAGGGGTCGGGATGTAGAAGAAGGGAAGTTGGAAAATCCCCGATAAAAACACAATTCTCAGAAAGCAGGAACTTTGATTTAAAGCTTACTTGGTAAAATTTAAGCTTGAAATTCTTATACACGCATGTGCCAAGAATTGTCGCGTGCTTATCGTAACTAATCCGAGATTTCAGATGTTGCTTCGATCTCCAACAATCACCTTTTGCAAGGCAAAGAAACTCTGCCTTCTTAACATAAGATAAAATATATGATTAGCACCTCGTTGATATAAACAGGACTATTATATGTGTGCAATGAAAATTTCAAATAAGGCCACAGTATCATATATATATTCCCTGTCACGGACTCACGAATAATTGATATATATGTGATATTTATATGTAAATATTGATCTAGAAAACTTAGCTTTTCGTGTTCAGAGGCACATCGACCCAATTTCGATCATCTTTTGCCGAAGAAGATCTAGGTCTGGAATTGATCATCTTTGTATGCCATGACGTCTATAATTCTTTTCATTCCTCCACATGTATATATTGTCTTGGTAGAAAGGCCACACGTCATGGCCTCCTGACAATTGTGACTTGGTCGTGAGTCCCAAAGCTTCATAAAACAAAAGCACCTCCACATAATAAACCTCTTTCTTCAATTCGGCCATTGATGGTAATAGAAGGGGTTAGCGCACAGAGAAACCAATTGATCGGCGGCCACTGTTTTGGTTTCTAGGTGACGGACGGCAGAATTTTTTTTTCAGTTTCTAGGGTTACTCAGGGTTAGAGCAAAGTGTCTGATAACGTGTTGCGGGAGAAATAAATTGAAAGAGAGAAATTGGGGAGAATATCGTTGTTATTTCATTCATAGAATAAGCCTTTATACATAGAGGATACAATACATAAGGAAAGTATATATATTCCTATTACAATATGATATCGAATCCTATATTGATTCTACTTTGACTAAGACACACATAATAAATCATATTTCTTAAACAAGATGTAAAATTTCTCTCATATTAATTTTCATACCGGTGAATTTCCAATAATATATATATAAAAGAGCGATTTAGAAATTAAAACATATACAAAGAAACAGAATTATGGTAAATCACAACAAGGTGCATAACATCCAAAATTTACATTCGCCCCTGGACTTGGTTGGGATTGAGAATGAGCGGGTTCGATTCACTGTTGGGAGTTGGTGGCGGAGAGATAAAGGAGGAGGAGCACCCGTATGACGTTGCGCCGTGCTCTTCCCTCGCCGTTTATGCAACCCTCAACGTCGGAGCGGTAACCCAATCCTCTCTCCCCCAACTCATTACTTCCTTCTATTTAGCATTCTGCGTATCCATAACCCTTTGGTTTTACTCCATCTGATTTCAGGCCGGTACCATTTGGGGTTTAAGCTACGCTCCCCAGGATGCTCGTAAATTCGGTAATCTTTTTTTTTTTACTTCTTTGGATTAGAAATAGTAAAACTAGTTCTGACTTTGGTTTGTTTGATCTTGTTAATTCAGGCCTGACTGGAATAAATCGAGCTGGTTTTGTGGTATCCACTCTTTCTTGTATACTTTTGTTGGTGTTATCTCTTAAGTGAACTCTTCAGTAATGCATTTGGTTCTGTACAGGCAAAGCAGGTTGCCAAGTCTACCTTGCAATGTGGTAATTTACCTATGTTTATCTGTTTCTTTTTTTTTCTTTAGCATATATGGATGAGCTGACATTATTGTGTTTACAGCATTGATTGGTGGAGTTTGTGCTGCTACTCACTGTGGAATTAAAAGATATCGGGGAAAGGATGATTGGGTTAGTGACCCTTCTCAAACATTATACACTTCGCATCAGCATTGTTTCCTTTATCATTTTGTGAGTGTGGTTTGAAATTGATTTGATGATCCTCACCATATTCGGAGCACTTGTTAATAAGCCAAGTAAACCAATAGGGAGACTTCTGTGATACAATAGAGAAACGTGATATAGTAAAGGGATTAGATTGATGATGGTCTATTGAGGGATAATGTTTGTTTTGTTTCTTCTCTGTAGGTGAATGGTTTGGTTTCTGGGGTTGTGACAGGGGTAGCCTTTACTGCTGTATCAAGAAACTGGAGACAGCTGATTCCTACAGTTTGTCTCATTTCTGCCTTGAGAATCTCCGTGGACCATCGTAGAAAAGATGTGTGTGCTTCTTGATGGAAGACTAGCAGAGAGGTTGTTCTCTCCCTAAACTTGTGTCCAGATTAGCATTCATGATCAGCAAGTGATCATTGTATGACAATTAAGTTCTTTGTTGTAGTTCTCATTCTCATCACGAAAATAGTAGCTGGAACCAAAGAGATTATATATATATATTTTTTCCGCCTTTTCTGTAAACCAGTTGATTCTAATAGAAAGTAGCCAGACAAATTGTGTAGAAGATTACAAGGTTCACTAATAGTTAAAACCTTTCGTCTGAAATCCCCCTCCATTGTTTGCTATATTCTGGTATGAAACTTAACAGGTGAGCAGCAACTTCACAGTAAACAAAAAGTTCAAAAATAAAAAAAGAGGCAAAAATGCAGAAAAATTGAAGCAGATGCAAACCTCTGTTCATGATTATTCAAAAATCAAAATCAACTTTTAGCTCTACTGTTAAGCAAAGGAGTTGTTGTAGGAAAGTAAGAGCATCTGCTGCATAATTACATGACTTACATTTCATCTCAAATTCAAGTTTGGCCATGTCTCAAAATAAAATTACAGTTTATGAGCATAACTTGGGACATTTTGTGTACCTGAGAGTGTCGGTTCTCCATACCATCCCTATATATTTCTTGACAGGTTCTGTAGTTTTATTTTGATCAACTATTTGTTGCTTTCATGCTGTTTCCAAATTAACTCATTGTCGTGTTACTTCTAGAGTGTTGTTTAAATGATTCTATATGTTCCACTTAGATCCTTGAAGATCTTAGGTTACTTTTAAAGACTACAGTCTTATGTTAGATCTTCTTGGTCACTTGTTCATAGACAATTGCAGATATTTCAATATGTAACACTCTAGTTATCTTGGAAGAAATTCTCAGGGGAATCGACAATAAAGCGAATTGACGTTTAGGTGGATTCTCTTACAACTAGGAACAAGTACAGCTCTTTATGCAGTGTCTTTTAGCATTTGATTTGCCGATTCCATCTACCAGACCAGTTTGAGACTTTATGTCTAAGACATTGTGACATTGTTCTCTGTACTTTCACATTGCATAGCTGTAGTTTCATTTACTTCTTACTTGTGGTCCGCTACTATTGAGAAAGAGAAAGAGAAAGAGGCTGAATACTTCTTGTGGCCACCAGTACAAAGTTTTGTAATAACAGAAACCTTTTCTATTTTTCACATGTTTGTGTAGTTAAATGTAGCATCACCAACCTTGATTTGCAGAGGTTGAGATCTCTCGCTCTTGATTGCTCGAAAGTTGGCCTATCTGTTTCTTCGTAAATCAAGAGCGTACTATCTATGGCATTGATGTTTGTTCACTGCAATTTTAGTTCTTCCATTGTAGAATTTTTACGACTTTGATGTTCATGCAATTTCTTGTCTAGGGGTTAATAAAGTGACGATCTTCTAACTGCTAGAAACCATGAAGAGTCAGTTTCTGTTCTGCTCAAAGAGTGACGAGGGCACGAAATTAAGCTGGCGTATCCGTTTCTATGTATGCCGTCTGTGGCTTCGATGTTCTTTTGTTCGCTGCGAAAATTGCAGTTCCCGTTGCCAATTTCTGATGAATTTGTAACTAGTACGATTGCTTGCTTGAGTTAGAGGTGACGGATCTTCTAACTGCTAAACCTGAACACATTTTCTCCAAATCAAAGCGTCTCAGACATGTATTCTCATGAAGAACCATGAAAAGCTGGTCAAAAATTTAGGTGAAAGTGAAACCCAAATTTAGTGATGCTATTGTTGGTGAGGATGTGGAAGTTGGTTTAGCAAACTGCGAACTGAGGTCCCTGTCTCTTTTACGGTTACCAAACTCTACAGGCTAATAAGAACCGAAAGAAAATTAATTGTTGGACCTTCCCAAATATTCAAGTGGAATATTCAAGTGGTATTGTTGTAGATGCATATTAACTTGCTACGAAGCTAGTGTGTGAAGGGGATTAACTCATTAAAAAAGAGTTGGTGCCCGGTTGGTGAAAAAATAAATTGCAATAATCTAACGTCGGTTATAGATGTGCCCAGGAGTAATGACTTTAAAAACTCCAATTTATAGAATCTATTGCATTATACTCTTTGTCTATACACAAAATTATAAATGATCAAATGATAACATATCGTTCATATTGAACTTGTATAACCATACACTCCCACATCTATATCAGCTGCTTTGTTATATATGATATTACAAAATTATTGTTATGAATACATGATCAGGGTTGTTAATTGACTTGTAATAAAATTATGCTCAATCTAAAAATCAAAAGAGGCCAGATCACCTTAAGTTTTGATTTTTGAACCTAAACTATAACTATTGAAAAATGATCATGCAAATAAAAAAATAAAAAATTATTGAAAAATGATCAATATGAGTTCATTTATTATATCCACAAGTTGGACCAATCTAGTACCTTCTACATTTTTCTGAAGTTATTTTTCTTTAATATATATATATATATATTTTTATAGATATGGTGACTGTGTGAGTTATCATTATGAAGTCGAGAACAAGGTGCAAGTGAACTAAATAACTAATATGCAATATTTGATTAAGTTATCCACATGTCACTATCATGCATAGATACTCACAGTGTTAACAAAATTGAAACCGAAGAAAAAATGGCACATGTGTTTTCAACACAGGAGATGTGTACCCGATGTTGAAGAAGAGTTTCTCATATTATGGACGTTTAATTCAGTCAGATCAAGATTAAAAAACATAGAAAGAAGTTTAAGACCTCCAGCATTTATTCTATCGATTCAAGTGTATCTTAATGCGTGAAATTCGCTCCATCACTCCTCTCTAAAGATGCTTTTCATAAACTTGGGTCGAAACAATATTATTATTTGAACTAAATTTGCAAATGATACGTAACAGAAAATGCCAAATAGTGCTGAGGTGAGCCCATGATGGAGTAGCTGTAGCATTACACATCTATCTATATATATAAGAAGGTCGTGATGATAAGATGAACATATTATAAACGAGAAGGTAATTGGGATCTGTTGAGGTCGCTGGGATGATCAAACAACTAACAATCTGGAACAAGTTTCGTGCTCCCAATTCCTTTCCAAATGCCACGTACCTCTTTCGTTTTCTGACCCTTTCCGTTTAGGAAATATAACACACTCCTAAAACCCAGATAAACACACACCGTCTCTCTCTCTCTC
>NC_020492.1:18057575-18105066 GCF_000184155.1 Fragaria vesca subsp. vesca | reverse complement strand
GGGGATTCATAAATGGTGTTGCAGGTTATGGCATGGAGTGCAGCGGTTTCATGAGAGGTAATAAATATCAACTTAAATAACTCTACCTTCCCATTTCTACCTCTTCATAGTTTCATTTTGTTTTGAATTATTAGCTCTCTAATTTTAGGCCTCTGTTCTTAACATGTTCACCCTTTTCACTGCTTAACCTATTCTAGTATCAATAATGCACAACATCAAGTCATCAATGACTTCAATGACTTACTCAATTTCCCCCCTCAGAAAAATCAATAATGCAGAAACAGATCAGCTGGGATTTTTTGCTTCCTTGAATGAAAGTTATACTACAGTAGTTTCTGCATTTATTGAACTTGATCATGAAAATCTAAGGGCACAAGAAACTTAAGCTTTTCGGCAACTTTTCCTGTTCTCTCTTTTTTGGCAAGTTTCACTTGGAAATCCAGCAGGTTACAAAGCAAAAATCTTCATCTTTCTTCTATATCTCATTTCAGAATATAACAAGTTTCTTCCTTTTATCTTCACACTAGTGCTAGGACTATCAAAGGAAAAACTAAAAATGAAGGTAAAACCAGTAATTCAATTTTCAAGCCAACAAAATGTTTGCCTGTTTTGTTTTTACTTTTCCCTTTTTACTGTATCATGATGATTCATGAAGAACCAGAAGTTTTACCAGAAAAGATTGAAGATAGTGGAAAAGGAGAAACAAACAAAGTAGCTGGATAAGAACATTATCTTTCAAGGAAAGAGTACACCATGGAGCAATACCGACAGAAGTCCTATCCAAACTTATTGCAAAAAATCAGACAAAATAGCTTTTGTTATTTTCAAGAACGTACACCCATACTTCTCTTCTGCTACGCCACTATAAGACTAATCCAATTCATATTCCCAAAGACTTATTGTGACACCATATCACTATGACAATATCCATCTATTTGTTTTCTTTCCTTTTCCTACTTTATTCTTTTTCATAAAATTTGTTACATATACAAATCATAATGTAGCTCTTACTGTTTTTCACCAGTTAAAAGATATGGTCTTTATATTTTCCTTTTTCTTTATCAAGTAATTGCTGTATGGCCATGACAGCATCCATTTGATTCTGAAATCAGTGAAATGTCATATCAAGTAGCCCCATGTCCGAAAACAAAACGAAATTTTTGTGGTCAACTGGGTTTGGTGTGGTTTGGTTGCCAAACATTAAGTTCTCTTAAGTTCTCTTTGGTTGTTGGGTCCTCTAAGACCCAATATAACCAATGCCAAAACTATATGCAAATGACAAAGTTAATAGACAAGAATCACCAATATTGACCTAACTGAATGCACTGATCTATCATTGTGTTATAGAATGTGGCGTCCGGCTAGCAAATGCCGGGTATGCAGTATTCGGAATCGATTATGAGGGCCACGGGCGTTCTCGGGGGGCCAGGTGTTACATTAAGAAGTTCGAAAACATTGTTAACGATTGCTGTGACTTCTTCAAGTCGATTTGTGGTAAGTTTCATTGATCTATTATCACTCTTGGCTCTTAGGCATTTATTCTTTGTTAGACACATTGTATGTTAGTTTATCCAAACAAGTTTTACCGAAGATCTAGATTGACTTTATAGTACATTAGTGTGTTATCTTGTTTGGTAAGAAAAAACATCAACGGTAACATAACCTAGGGATTTCACTGGCATTACAGCGGAGGAAGAGTACAGGGACAAGTGTAGATTCTTGTATGGAGAATCCATGGGAGGGGCAGTGGCCTTATTGCTTCATAAGAAGGATCCCACATTTTGGAATGGTGCTGTTCTTGTTGCACCAATGTGCAAGGTAAAACACAAGCTGTATATTTCGGTTGTGTTAGATCAGCTTGGTTCACCAAAACTCATTGCCTTATTCCATCCGACATTGTTAGATATCGGAGAAAGTAAAGCCGCATCCACTGGTTGTGAATGTATTGACCAGAGTGGAGGAGATTATACCAAAATGGAAGATTGTACCCACCAAAGACGTCATTGATTCTGCCTTCAAAGACCCTGCAAAGCGCGAAGTGGTACTTGGTTTTTACAACATTTACTGAGAAAGCTACATGGGAATTTAAGTGTTTTTTTTTTCAGTGTTTAAGTGGGTTTTTTTTTCCTTTTCAGATAAGAAGCAATAAACTTATCTACCAAGACAAGCCGAGGCTGAAAACAGCTTTGGAAATGCTCAGAACTAGCATGAGCCTTGAAGACAGTTTACATGAGGTAGGTTTTTGCTCCCAATGACTCGATCACAATATACAAGTCAAAATTGTTTCACTCATTCACTTAATCAGACTCGCTTTCTGTTAAAATTGGGCAGGTGAAACTACCTTTCTTTGTTTTACATGGGGAGGCAGATACAGTTACAGACCCTGAAGTGAGCAAGTCTCTGTATAAAAAAGCCAGCAGCCCAGACAAGACCATAAAATTGTACCCTGGAATGTGGCATGGCTTGACATCAGGAGAGCCTGATGGGAACGTCGAAATCGTGTTTACAGACATCATACTTTGGCTGGAGAAGCACACTACCGATAGCAATGTTATGGATGTGCAGCCAATCGAAACATTTAATGACGGCATTGTGAAGCTGAACACCACAGCATCATCACCTGAAACCATGCACAAACATCAGCAAGGGCGCTATTTTTGTGGGCTAAAGGGACGAAGATTACAACATCACTCGGCAATGTAATCCGGCATGTTGGGAATCATAGCTACTGTTAAGCACTTGTGCATAATCACCTATAAGCTACTCTCAAATTCTCCTCCCAAATGATAGATGGAAATCAGTATGATCAGAAATGGGAGGAAGTGGAATAAACAGTTGCCTGTTTTTATTGAACCTGAAATCTATGGTTTGGTGTATTCTATTAGAAACATTTCATGGTTAAACAAAAGAAGAGTTCATCAACTTCTGGCTGAAATTCATGAAGTTGATCAATCTCAGAATATAATTGAAATGTAGACTGATTACATTATATTAGATCATGAAGTGTGTGATGTAATCTATTATTTTCTCAAATGTAGACCATTGCATAAAAAAGAATATGAGGAAGATTGTAAAACGAAGCTCGCTGTCTATTAAGCTTTTTAAGAGGATAACAATACATAAAGAACAGAGGATGGACATGACAACAAATGCCGAAAGAAGACACCTCCAAACCTACTCCAAATAGAGAAGAACTTAGGAACTTATATGCTACTACTGTTGCTGCTATTGCTACTGCTGCCGCGACCTTGCTGCTATATTCTTGTTTGGAAAATGGAGGGTAAAGAACGAAAAGGATTATCATTCCCGTTGCCATTGGCTGGAGACAAGTATGTATGGCCAAATGCCATAATGCCAATACAGATACGGTAAAATTACATGGTGGTGGTGGCACCGGCAGCTTCCTTGTGGTCACCAAAGATACGTTTGCTGAAGTCTGAGACCATGAGTGGGAGTCCCTTGCGGAGGGACACCTTTGGTTGCCAGCCCAGAAGGTCTTTGGCCTTTGTGATATCAGGCTTCCTCTTGTGTGGGTCATCCTCAGTATTTGGCCTGAACTCAATCTTTGCATCTTTGTCAATTGTTTCTTGGACCACCTGCACCAACATTATTCACCACCGTATAGGATCAACCAAATGCCAAACCTCAAAAATTAAGCTAAGATTAGAGAGTTCACAATGTAAATTACCTTAGCGAGCTCAAGCATGGTGAATTCACCAGGGTTCCCGAGATTGAAAGGTCCAACATGCTCTCCTTCCATCAGCCGCATCAGACCATCCACCTGTTGTAATACACAAATGGCTCTTCAGCAACAGCAACAATAGTAAACAAGCAAATCACATATCTGGAAGAAAACCCTTCCTTACATAACAGCAAAAAAACATTAGTAATATATCAACTAGAACAAACCTCCCCCAGAAAACCCAATTAGACTATTTACTTCCTCAATTATATCTCTTTACTTTTCCTAAACATCGCAAAAGACCCGAGGATCCTGGTTTCAACATAAAGGTAAAATGAAAAGTGCAAACAGCTCCACCCAGATTCATCAGCATAAGTTGCGATTAAGAAATGCAAATGGTGATGACACCCCATAAGAAGAAATTGACCACAATGCAGAGCGTTGACCAAACTTCATAGATCAGAAACTTTACTTGCCAGCAATCATGCACATGCAGAAAAGGCAGTATCACCTCTCTAGTGTGCACACATTTCAGTTCCAGGAATCAACTGCCATTGTTTTGTTTTATGCACATGGGAATCATAATAGTCAATCTACTTCAGAAACCTCCCCAGATTCACTAATACCACTACCACTCAAAATCTCAGTCCCCAGCCTTGCATTATTAAAACAAAAATTCACTAGGCTCGATACCCTTAAAAGAAGCAACAACAAATTCTAAACTAATAAAGTAGGTTGCTAACAAGCACAGCAAGAAAAAGAAAGGACGTAAAGACAACACACCCACCCCAGTAGGCCAATTCTTAAAATATAAGATTAAAGTAGAACAGTAAAAATTACCAGATCAGAAACGTATTGGAAACTCCTCGTCTGCTTTCCATCACCGTAAACAGTCATAGGCTCTTTCCTCAACGCCTGCATTATAATTCACCATCAACAATTCACCCCTACAATTCACCTCACACCACAAAGTCGAAAAACTAAACAGCTGGGCTCCAAGTAATTTACCTGAGCAACAAAGTTACTAACAACACGGCCGTCGTCTATGCACATTCTCGGGCCATATGTGTTGAAGATCCTAGCAATCCTAACCTGCAGTACCCATATCAAATCAAAACAACAGAAACCATTAACCACCGTGAAAAACAAATTCACCCTTCAGTAAAAATCGGATGATTGAGTTACAGTGATTTACCTCAACTCCAGCTCCTCTATGGTAGTCCATGGTCAATGTCTCAGCCGTACGCTTTCCCTCGTCGTAGCAACTTCGGACACCTGTCGCACGTTCAGACAGCCAACGATAATTTGTCAGGTTTTACAGACCAAACCTCAGTGCCTGTCAGATCTGCACCGGACCTACCCTGAAACTAACCCCTCCAGCCACAATTACCACTCTGCCCTCCCCGGGTTTCTGGTTTTACCCTTTCTACCACACTCGGCGAGAGCTGAGAGCCATCTCCACCGTCCGATGAGTGGACCCGCAAATCACGGGTAAGCTCGGAAACCGACTGGAAAAAAATCCACCCGACCGGATCTAGGAGGGCTACTGCACTCGGCGGGTCCCACAACCTGGGGGGTCCAACGTGGTGCGGCATCATCGTGAGAAAAGGACAAGCCCTCCCCGAACTACGGTTTCAAAAATCAGAAATGAAAACTATGCCCCGCGCACGTTAGAGCCCACCCATGTCTCCTCGCTAAAATGCGCCGATTCGGAAATAGAAAGCGGCAGAGAGAAAGAGGCTTACCGATGGGGTTGACGTTTCCCCAGTAGGTCTCGACCTGAGGGTGCTGCAGAGGATCGCCGTAGACCTCGCTGGTGCTGGTCAACAAGAACCGAGCTCCGACCCGCTTAGCCAGCCCGAGCATGTTCAAAGTTCCCACCACATTTGTCTTGTGCAATCTCCGAAATTCGAGAATTAAGGAATACAAAACCTACACAAATAAATCGAATCGAAAAACGAAAACGAAAAACAAACACCCTCTGATTGTTTGAATGTTTAAAAAGGATATGATAGTCTTGACGGGGTTGAACTTGTAATGGACAGGGGAGGCAGGACAGGCGAGATGGTAGATCTGGTCGACTTCGAGGAGGAGAGGCTCGACGACGTCGTGTCGGATTAATTCGAATCTCGGGTTCCCGAAATGATGCTGCACATTCTCTTTCCTCCCGGTGAAGAAATTATCTACCACAATTACACTGTCGCCTCGTTCCATGAGGCGGTCGACGAGGTGAGACCCGACGAACCCGGCCCCGCCGGTGACGACGATCCGGAGACCCTTGCGCTTGAGGCCCAGCGGGACCTTCCCGCCGGAATTGTAATTGGTCAACCCGAACCGGCGCTCGTAGGCCGGTTTGTGGGAGAGGTGGGTGGACTCGAAGTCGAACCTGACGAAGTCGTTGGGGATCGGGTTCTGGCCGTGGAAGGCGGGGCGAGACGACGGCAGGAGGGTGAAGCAGACGGTGGCGATGACAATGCCGACCAGGATGAAAATCAGGCGCTGTTCCCGGAGGAGGTACCCAATCGGACGGGTCACCGAGGCCCAAGGCTTCGGGCGTTTCGGCGAGTAGGTGTCGGAAGCGGGCTGGGCCTCGTCGTGCCCGCCCCGGAATATCAGCTCCGACCCCATTTTTTTTCCAACCGTTTCGATTCGGAAATCAGAGCAGACTCTTCTGATCGGGACAAAAGCGTTGATGGGTAGGGAGGAAAATGTAGAGAGAATCAGAGAGGAAGCTGAGTCAGACGAGTTTTCAACTCGCCGGGAACTCAGTCGTGGCGGGTTGTGGCGGTGCGGGGGTTTCTTCACTCGTCTGGGGTTATGAATGCCTTTGCTCTCTGTCTGCTGTGGTATTTAAGCAGTGAGGGGGTTGGAAACAAGGCTTGGTTTTCGGGTTAATTACGGGAAGGCCATTGGGTTTTTTTCCTCCTTTCTCTCGCTTTGAAAAGTAAACGGGTGTCATTGGGTGTGATTCGAAATCGTCAATAGTTGGTGATTTGGGGGGGTTAATTAATCTCTCATTTAATTAAATTAAACTAATTTCCTTTTTATTGATTATGATTGTGATTAATCACTTTCTTTAACTGGGGAGGTGGATACTTGGGGGATATTAATTTCCTCAGTTGGGCTATTCTGACTTGGTTTTGATTTATTGCATTACAGTCAATCAAATCTAGCTTGGTGTGCATAGAGAAAGAGTCTTGATTGAGTTGATTCATCTCGATCATCAGTTACTTCTTAATTTTGGATGTATTACATTTCGAACCTTTTGTCATAGATATATTTTCTAAGTCAATTCAGAAAACATACACTTGAAGCATTGTTTTAAAGTGATGTATTTTGTTGCAATTTTCAAAAAAGAAAACGTAGTATTTACACACTAAATATTAGAAAACATAATACGTTAAATATTACATTACATTACATAGTGTATGTGCGTTACGGATCGCTACTACTGTCATGGTTACACAAGCAATGTGGTAAAACAACACATTAACACAAATAAATTGAGGTAAACAAAATGCGAGTTTTGCAAATGACATGTGAGGCATATTCAATATGTATAAGGAAATAAAAGGAAGGAAAGTTCAACAACCTAGTTTTACCCCAAAACTGTGGACTTTGCGCATTAGTCATACGACATCAATAAAATGAATCACAAAAATGATCAAGATGATGCATAATTAGATACAATTGAGGAAACAAGACCAATTATATGAATTATCGTTTCATTCGTTTTTTTTTTTTAATAGATTATCGTTTCATTCGTATGTGGTCTAAAGTCTACACAACAACTAATATATACTTGTTAGTTGGGTTGTGCTTATTGATTTGAGATCATTTTTGTCTAATCATAAAGTTTCATCATAAACTATAAGTAAAAGATTTTCTAATGATGTTATGCATGATGAGTGAGATTCAAAATTTGAGATAGAACTATTCGAAATTTGTAATTTGGTTGTTAATACAAAATGGTCACATAATGGAAGTAGTTTATAATTTGTGAGGATAACTTAAGCAGTAATAGAATATCAATAATTAAAAAGAGAGTGGTGGTTACTGGTGCAGGAGAACCTTAACTTTACTGGAACCTCCAAATATGAAATTTCAGATTTTTATACTGTTGATTTGGAAACGTTACAGGTTACAGGTCACATATATCATGCATTTTATACACCATTATTATGCATCCGGCCTCTTATTTTATTTCTGAGTGAAAATCAAGTCACAAGTTTATGCAGCTTCATTTCCACATTGCACGTTAATGAAAAACACTTTGGAGTAATGATTATGTCGTCAGTTAAAATTTAATCTTCAGTTAAAGTAACTGGGGATTAATGTGACATCAAGCTCAGTTTTGTTTTTTGTTTTCTAACTAGTTCGAGCATGAATTCCGCTCGTTTCTATTACTAATACAAGCCTGAAAAGAACAAGCACCAAATTATAGATCGACTTTTCTATTTGCTTTGTGAAACCAGGAGATCTGTAGGGCTCCGAAAGTTGAGTTTGTTTTCCGTTCGACGGCGCGTCCATGGACGCTATCGTCGGACGAGAGGTATGGGTGGCCAGTTGGTGGTCGAACCTAGTAGGACGGTGGCAATGGTTCGAGAGGTGGGTCTATTCTGGGGGACGGTTTTACGAGGTGTTTAGGTGGTTCCTCGGCTTATTCTGGTGATTACTGATAATGGTTGTCGTCTTTTTTGCGAGTGAGATCATATCATGTTGTGGCAGTAGGGTAGACTAGAGTGACGGTATGACATGAAAGGGAGAAGGCGGCGGCGATTCACCTAATCAGATCCATCTTCGATTTTGGTGGTATCTCTCTACGCCACGTTTTGTTGCAGATCTGGGAAGAGCGGCATGATTCAGTTTCTAGTGTTGAATGTGATCAGGGTTGCCTTGTGGATGCGTGATGGCTGTTGTTGGCGGAGTAGGTGGCGGGATGGCGCTAGGAGACGCCGAATCTCTTGGTGGCCAGCCTATTGAGGGCCATAGGTTTGTAGGGTGTTAGGCCATCTCCTCAAGGTGTAAAATGGACCATATATGGTATAAATTTTTAGACCCTTAAAATGTACTATTTATCTAAATAGTATGGTCTATAATTTTTCCAACTCCAATCCTTTTAGTCTAAATTATAGATTCTAATATATTTTATTCAATTTTAGATCAATTGATCAATTAATATCATCTAAAAGTGAGCCAGCAACTTGCCTTCCGTGGTCTAAACGATGGTCTATATTTATACCAAATTATAGACTTTAGACCTTCGTTTGCGTTTTTCGTAATAGACCCAATATGTGATTGGAGATGGATTTGGGACATTTAAGGTCTATAATTGGACCCAATATCTATACACCTTCGTTTGGAGATGACCTCAGGGTCTTTTCTAGTTCTTTTATTTCTTTTGGTTTTTGATTTTTGTTTTTTTGGTTTAGTGTTGGTTGTTTCGTCGTCCCTCCCTTTTAGACGAGGGTGTTAAGGTGTTGGTTGTTTGGTGTCTTTTGTAGTTTTGGTAGGGTCATATTTGGTGTCATGTACATGGACTATCAGTTTTAATATCGGTGTTTTTTTGTTGTCAATGTAATAAGGAGGTTGTCTCTGTATATATGCTGACGATTTTGGTATATGGTGTTTGTGGGGTTGTTTCTTCTTAAAGTTGGTTGTAAGGAGATATCGAGACATTTATATGGGGTTTAGGAGTATGTTACATTTGAACCATTTTCGGTTCATGTTTATTGTAATCGTTGGTACGTGAGTAGAGTACTTATGTCACTGCACAAAACAATCCTAAAGTGAACGTTGGTTTTGTTGATGTCTCGAGGACATACAATCAAACGGTGAATCATAAACCATACCGATTAATGATATAATTTGTTTGGTATTTAGCTCGATTCTGTGAACGATGACATATACAAATAAATCTTAAACACATGTAATCCACCCGATTAAGGTCGTCCCAAAAGCTTAATCAAACATCTAATTGATGCATCTTAAGCTAAGAGCTCACCCTACTAGCTAGTTATAAGTCGACCCATGCATATTGTCACAAGCCAATGAAGCCATTAGTACTTGTTAACAGTTTATTGCGATTTACGTGAAGGAACTATTCCAGCTAATGAAATTGACATATAATACTGACAACGCTTTAGTTCTCTTCGTCGACTTTTCAAAAGTTTACAATATTGAACGAACAATCGCAATTTGTTTGCAACGATTTGTTTGATCATTTGACCAAACAAAGAATTCGAAAGTCATCTTGAGCCAAACAAAAATAGAAAAAGAAAAGGTTAAAATTAAGAAGTGAGTCATGTCTTATGGCTGACTAAACTAATTGATACGTTAAAAAGTCTCTAAATATGCAAAGGACTTGATTCTCATTGAACAAAATTTTATTGAGACTTTTAAGGTGATATGCACCATGCAATAGTCAGTAATGTAAACACTTTTGGTCTATTTATATGATTTAAACTATAAGAAATTTCAAGTATGATTTTTTTTTTTTAATCTTTTTATGTATTCATTGATCGGTCTATCGAATAATGAATACTTAACGCACGTATACAGAGTTTTCCGTTATAAAACAAAGAACTTTAAAATAGTCCACACATTACAAGTATTGTTGTATTGAAATTTTAGAAGAAGTACAAGACTGTTAAAATGTTTATAGTTGCTCGTTTGTACGGTTAGTCAAAAACATCACTTTGGCAAATGAAAACAAATGAATTTGTTCTAAAGGGTCGGGCAAAAGCTAGCGAGCCAACCCTATGGAGTCCCCCAAATTTAGAACATGCATCCTCGTGTTTACTTCTTTTTCATCGTCAAGGTTAGGGTTCTTAAGAAAGCTAAACACCCTTTACGTAATATGAAGCAATTCCTCTTGCCTTTGATGAATAAAGACACCACCTATTTTCTTTAATATCATACTTTATAATCCATGAAAATGCTAATTAAGCCACATGAGATGTGTACGTTGAGAGAGGCGAGACATTTGGTAATGGCTAATGGTACCACGCTAGCTTGCATCTGTGCACTTCATACCTTCTTTCATTCTAAACAAGAAGTTACGACCATTTCAGATCGAGCTTGCAACTTCTTCTTGAATATACAGATAAACGAAAAGTCCATGCATGGCTTCGTATTCAAGTTAGGTTAGGATTAGGGTTAGGTAGTGGATGATTAAGACCCAGCAGAAAAAATGGTTGGGGCGCCTCTATCTAGCTATCTGACTATCTCCCATCTATATATATATATATAGGTATTCTATACATATTAGGCATTATATCTTCGGCCCTATAGAATAGAATGGCATCTTCCGTACGAAGTTAACTAATACCCAACTATATATACAAAGTATGGATAATTAATCGGTTACACGGGTGGGTGATGGGTGTCTTATTTGTTTTTTTTTTTTTTTTTTAGAGGAAGGTGTCTTATTGTTTGTCGTTCAATAAATTTTGAGTCATTTTAAACTAAAATTTAGACATACGTATTGAATTACAAATTATTCATTCTTATTCACTAGTACATTGTTACGAAAACAACTATTTGTTGGATGAAGCGACTCTAATATACATGACAACTACATTTAAACTGATTGATACATTAGTCGACGGGACAAACTTGTTGGTAACAAGCTTATAGAGTTATAGGTATTCTATTAGCTACTTTAACTAAATTTGTTTGTCGACTAACTAGAAATGAAATGAAGGGTTAGATTCTCTTTTGACTTCACTCAATAACGTCGGATCGTGTCATAGATCTTGATGTCTTTGGGTTGTCCCTAACTATAACTAGATGGAGATCGGAATTGCATGGTGTTAGGAATTGAGGGATTGTGATTATTATGAGGAGGAATATGCACCAAATAGGTAGATGTGAGCGAGTCAAGAACTTCAATCAAGACCCACAAAGACGGGGACTTGGTTTGCACGTCGGGTTCATATTCAAGCAACGTTGACGCTGCTCCATACACGTGGCGCTTTACGATTTCGCACGTTTTCTGCCCCATTTTGCCACCAACACGGCAACACCCATGATTGGAAATTTTATTGTTTCTATATATAAAAGTAGAAACAACGAAGATGCGTAGTCTAGATTTTTATGCCCGATCCCATAATCCTATATAGGGTAAATTTGCAACTTGAACCATTTACCGGATGCTTGCTTTTTCTTTGATCTAAATGTTAACGCTTCCATCATTCTGACTATGAAAAATAGATTGAGATTTATTTACGTCACGTCGGTTAGATTCAACATGGGTATATATAGATGATTTTGTTATTTAACTAGACTCTTATCAACTCGACCACTATTGATAGTTATTACGCTAAACTTGGCTAACTGTTTTAGAATCAATATAATCGAAAATTCTTTAAATGTTCGTGAGTGCTCGTCTACTCGATCAACAAATGAACAAATTATCTCAACAATCCTAATCTCTACTAAAATGTGTAGTTATATGTTACATTCGAATGTATAAATAATGTTTAGAAGAAGATGAATTATTTTGGTCTTGTTTTGTTTTGTGACATTTGTCATTTTATGTCTAGTGAAAATGCCTAAAACAAGATCCAAAACACCAACCCATGCCTTCAAAATAACTCTAGCCCACCACAGTTTAGTATCGACTAGTAGTAGTGGAGAGACTCCAGCAATTGTACCAGAACCAAATGATTGATTCATTGTTTATTTGAAATTTGTCACATTTGGTCTTTTTATGAAGGCGATGTGCAACCTTTTTCATTTGATCCATGAACGTTGTTTGATTAGCCCACGCCCACTTATAAGATCAGAACAAGAGGTACTGGTGCCATGTTTAGAACCAACTTAGAACGACCTATATCACCAAATATATATATGTCAACTTTAAGGGCCATACCTTCCGCTATATAGCGTGAGCAATTCCATTACCCTTAGCCTATAGAGAGACATGAAGATATTTGGTACATCACCGATGGTCTCTAACAATAAGGCTGATGGAAGATGGTCATATTCGCCTTGAGCATCGTACTAAGAGTAAAACGAGTATGAATAAATTGGTTCACTTAAAATTACTATATTTAAGTTACTATACAAACTTAAATTTTCACCGCATATCGGTTATAGACAAAAATACAACGTTTATCTATTGTCATGCAAGAATATAATCGTGGTAAAGATTTTTTTTATAAGTTGACAAAAATACCGCAGCTTGATTATGCAAACCCTAGAAAAGTAGATGTGATAGAATCATGGAAACAACAAACTAAACTATAGTAAAAAAGAGACGTGCAGGAATCATATGTACCATTCCCAGGTATATATGAGTTCCAAGCATGATTACTTGTTTTAAAAAAGTTCCTTTAGGAAAGAAGTATGTGTCAAAAGTCCCAAGCTTTCTCTTAGCTACCAAACAGGAACAGCACCAAAAATCTTCGATTTTCCAGAAGTCTTTAATCTGTCTGGTAAAAGGGAAGTTACATACTGTATTAGGTTGTATCCCCATTAAAATCTTTGATTTAGTTTTACCTTTTTCTTCTTAATTTTTAACCGAAAAGAAAAAAAATCAAGTTAACAATGCAGAAACCAGCAAACGTCCAATGCATAAAAATGACTGTTCTAATAAGTCTGCAAATAAATTGACCCCAATCCAAAAATGTAGAAGATGAATTGACCTGACAATAATGCATACGTGTGTTAGCTTATGACTAAGTGATTATATACCTAAAAGAAGTTTAGGGTTCGATCACTCTCTGTCAATTTCTCAGACCTCTGAAAATGACTCCCATGGAAGAAGAAAGAAGAAGGATGCAAAGTCAATTAAAATCACTCGGTCCTGTACGCAATCTGTTTCAGCGGACTTAGTTCAGTGACGGTCCTCAATGGATGAGCAATCAAAATCACTCCGACTCTTTTTGCTAAACTAACGTTTCAATGTTGTTTTTTCAAAGATGAACAAGATGCAAATAGGCCAAAAGTTGTATATGCAAGTCTACAACACTAGTGATAGTAGGAAAGTTAAACAATCGAACGAACGCAGTGTTAACACTTTTCAAAGTTTAAAGCTTATGTTTTAAGGTTTAGAGGTTCGGATTGCGAAAAGTTTATATGTTAATTATGATATTTGAGTGAAATGATCATACATATGTACGTCAAAAGATATCACATGGTTTTCTATTTAAGCATGATAAACGTAAGTTTGCGATTTACGGATTTGCTAAGATGGAATGAAGGTGCGCTTAGAGAATATTGCACCAGAATAGCCTCATTGACATTACCCGCAAGGTTATAGATCTAATATTGCAGAAGAAAGATCCCACATATTCACTTTCAAGACTTCAAATATGAGTTCTAGTTGAATTAGGTGTGATGCTTGGTTGCAAAGATCCTACTAATTTAGTATTTTCCTCTCTCACCCTTCATAGTACGAGGCTATGAGCTCTGCCACCAACTTCAATAATTGCTCGTCTACAACTAGAAAAAACTATGATGTACAACAACAACTGCTTGGTGGTTAATTCCACATTCGTTTGGTATCATACATAATTCACCTGCCGACACTGAGAATTCTATCATCAAACCTTAAAATCTAAACAAATTGATCAGAACAACTAAGTTGGAGAGTATGAACAAAACATGTAACCCTGTTGGCTCAGCTAGCATTGCTCTTATTATGGAGTAATTTTATGATGAAGAATACATGGTAGTCACATTCCTATGGATCAGGGAAGCTTTCCAAGCCAGTGGCAGCAAGTTTGTTAGCAAGAGCCAGTGCGTTACTGGTGAAATGAGTTGCTCTCAAAACCCGATTTTTAAGCGATTTGAGTTGGTTTCCTTTTCGGTCCTCCTCAAAACCGTCCAAGCAAGTGTTTCCGTCAGTAAGCGCGGCACTCAGCCATGTGTTAAGGTCCCCCATTTGCGTGACGAATGTGGTTCTGCTCAGCTTTCTTAGTACACCAAGCGATTTGTGAAGCTCATCAATGGCATTGTCGAAACACTCCATGCAATCAGATAGAGCAACTCCAAATTTTCCCTTCATTCCGTTGTGCTTCTTGAGAGTGATCAAGTACCGAGTAACGATTTTGGTCTCCCCCAATGTCACCGAAACCCCGGCTCTAGCCCACCTGCTGGGGCTATTCTTTGCTGTGCTTGAAAATGATGCTAGTGAGCGGATGCAGAGGTCACGGTACCTCGTCACGCTGCAGGCGTGTTCCACATAGCTATGATCCCCATTTCCTGCTGTCAAAGGAGTTGGAATGGTCAGAAATGCAAAAAAAATGAATGTCACAAAAATGTTGGCGTACGCCATTTTGGGGAAAATGTAGTATTGGGGGAGTTGGATCCCTAGAAGATGATGATACTGAGAACCATTTAGAAATGAAATTCTATCTGAATGATGTGGGAAGGTCCAGAGCTACGAGGGGTGGTGTTATAAAGGGGTAAAGGGTGAGAACCTTTTTCTGGAAGGTTTGGTTTGGTTTGCTACATAGGCAAGAGGCTGGTGAGTTCAATAAAGATTGGGAGAAAGTGGAGGTTGAAATGGTGAAGAACATGTGAAGGGGCAGGTGAATCAATTGTTCTTTTATCATCTTTAATTTGCAATTTTGGTGCAAGGATGTCTTATCTTGTTCTTGAGATGGGGATCATTGCTGACCATCTTATTAGCTTGTTCTTGTCACACACAGCACCACATGAATTATGTGGTCGCTAGTCCTACCAAGAGTTACCGGAAGATTTGATCTTTGGTAATTAGAAATCCTCAAGCTTGAGGTTTGCATCGCTTTCCTAGTTGTATGTTTCCAGCTTAGTTGAAGACGTCGTTTTAACCTTTTTGCATTATTCTCGTTGTTTTATATTTCGTTTTTATACTCTTGTAATTTTCAAACATTTCAACAAACATCTTGTCTTTTGTATCTTAAATCGTTAAATAAAAAAACATCATATATTTGCAGAAACACCAAACACGGACTCATCATAAAGTAGCCACCAAGAACACTATGAACCTAATTAAGATTCATGGGAAAGGATCATCAATGACGTGGTCCATGGTTTGTTTTAGAAATGGAAGAAATTAGGGGATTCTACTTTTCTGGCCAATCAAAAAATCAGAGAATCGAACCAGACTCCTCTATTCTCTAACACATAAAACCCAATAAAGCCCAATAGGCCCACCCTTTCCAGTAAAACGACACCGTTTCATCGCACCCTAACCCAGCCTCCACTACTTCCTCTCCCCGTCGTCTAAAACCTCAGTGTTCCTCCAAAACCCTAACAGGTAAACCTCCGACCAAAATTTCTCCGTTGTATTTTGGGTCTGAATCAAATTGAAAATTCATTTGATCGATGAACCCTGGAATTATAAATCATCATCTTTTTATGCTAATTTTGTGGTTTTATATGCAGTTTCAGTCCCAAAGCTTCGAAGCTTAAAGCTCGATACTTTAGGAATCCATGGCTCGTTTTAATAATGTAAGAATATTTTCGTTGCTTATAATTATTAGGTTGGTTTAGTTTTAGGCCTGTGTGAATGATTTTTGTTTTGATGAATTTGAAACAGAAGAGGAAGCCATTTGTGAAACCAATTGCAAAGAAGAAGCTGGCTACTGTAGACCATATCACAGGTGATAAGATCCCAAAGAGCTTTGTGTTTTCAAGAGGGAGGTTGCCTGGTCCTCTTAGGCAACTCAAAGCTGACTTGAAACAGTTGATGAGTCCCCATACTGCTCTCAATCTTAAGGTATATATTTCGATTACGTAATTTTGAAGATGCTGTTACTAAATGAACTGGCAAAAGATGATAGAAATCGTGCAAGGATGATGAGTTATGCTTAGCTTTTTTGTTTTGTCGTGATAATTTGAGGTTGTGATGAACTGAAAAGTGAAATGTTTAAGTTTGAGCTGTGTTTAAGACGGTTTGTTTATGCATTCTCTGTTGCTTGGATTAACTTAAATTCTGGCAACGTGTTTCAGGAGAAGAGACGGAACACTCTCAAGGACTTTCTGAATGTTGCTGGGCCTTATGGGGTTACACATTTCCTCATATTGTCGAAAACACTAACTGCACCCTACCTTAGAGTTGCCACAACTCCTCAAGGGCCAACTCTTACATTTAAAATAGAAGAGTACTCACTGGCAGTTGACATCAAACATTCTCAGAAGTTTCCAAGATGTCCGAAAGATCTTTTCAAGAATCCACCCATGGTAAACTAATTTCTCTATGGCAAAATATGAAGCTACAATGCCTTTACAGTTTCTTCTTATGCTATTTTCTTCTGCTTCACAAATTGACTGTATACTCGACTGATGAGTTTCATTTAGCCGAAGCATTTTCCATGGAAGGAAATGGGTTCTAATGATAACTGTTGTTTTTGGCAGAGTATTCTTTCTGGTTTTGGAAGTGGTGCTGGTCGCCACCAAGAACCTCCACAGTTAAAGCTCATATCTGCAGCATTTCGGAATATCTTTCCATCTATTGATGTTAACACTGTGAGTCTGAAAAAAAAGATATTAACTTGTTTCTGTTGAAAAAACTTGTCTCCCACTCACAATGGTCTTGATGTGAATGTTTCAGGTGAAACTTTCTTCCTGCCAGAGAATATTGTTGCTTCATTACAATGAAGACACAAAACTAATTGATTTTCGGCATTACTCTATAAGATTAGCGCCTGTTGGTGTTTCCCGCAGAATAAGAAAATTTGTTCAGAAGCATGAAGTACCTGATTTGAGGAATCTTCAAGACGTGAGTGACTTTGTCACAAAGTAAGGCACTTTCTTGTGATTTAATTATCTTGTTGTATACTAACGGATTTGAGACATTTTATTTCACTTCAAAGAGAATGAAAGCATGCATTTTGAGTTTTGAGGTGTTTGATTGAACTGCCTCATGTGGTCTGATTAGTGTGGATCAGGTTTATGAAAACTGGAAAACACTGTATTGCTAGAGTTGGTGGTTAGAAACCCTAAACACGGTAGCTGGAAGAATGGATATAATGTGATCAGTTCAGCCTGATTTTGCATTAGGTTATATTTGTTTCAACGAGTCTGTTGAAATAGAAAATCATGATAAAGTCCATTAGATAGATGATAACTAACAAAAAAGTTAGATTTCTATATTTTATGGTTGTATCTGATTCAGTTTCTCCTTCTCAAGGGCTGGGTATGGATCAGAAAGTGAAGGAGATGAAGAAGCAGCAACGGTAACTTTGGCTAGTGATCTAGGTAGGGTTAATCGGGCTTCTTCAAAAAGTGCTATTAAGCTCCAAGAGATAGGACCCAGGATGACTCTTCGCCTGATTAAGGTTGAGAATGGATTGTGTCAAGGCGCAGTCCTTTTCAGTGAGTATGGTAAGTGGATCTCATTCTTTGTTTCCCCTTTTGCACTATTTTATATCAGTAGGGAGTCATGGATAACATCTGAAGAACTATCCACTTCTCCTTCAGGTGATGGAAAGAAAAATGAAGACAACCACGAAGATGCTGAAAATGAGGAAGATGGCGATGAGGAGGAAGATGATGAAAATGAGGAAACTGATAGTGAGGACGAGGAAGAAGATGACTAGGATATGGAGGAAAACTAGCAACTCAGTCAGTGAGTTGAGATGAAGTAGATTGGAGTTGGTCTGATCTTTTTTGTATGAGGTCAGATATATGCAATTGTGATAGCGAGGGCAACCTTTGTAGCTATGTTTGTAACACCAATGACATTATATTACCTGTTTTTATTTTATTTTTCAAGTTGGGAAAATCAGTAGGTTGAGTTTGAACAATATATGATGTCCATTTATAACATGTTTTCTTCTTCCAAAACTAGCATCTTCTTGAATGTCTCTCTCTGTTTTCTGGCACCTCTTGAAACTAGAAATGTGAACATAGTCAAGTCGAACCAAGGCAAACAATCACATTCGTTCTAGTAAGAGCACAATGTGAATATAGTGAAGCAAAACAAAGCCAAAGTATCAAGATCATTATATGGAAAACCATTCCATGAACTGAAAATGGTTTAAGCACAACAATGGTTACAGAAAGAAAAAAGAAAATGAAGTTTGGGAAATATAACCCTCTAAAGAGCAACGCCGCCATACATTGTAAACTTGTTTCTCAATAACAGTAAGACTAAGATTTGGGAAGGATTTCTTCAGAAGGAATCTCAAGCGTAGCTCCGGCATGGTCCTTTTCCGGCTTCACTTCTGCAACCATTTCAATGTCAAATCAGTTACAGCAAAACGAGCAGACAAGTTCCGAATTGTAACAGAAAAGGTAGTGAAAGGTTACCGTAGCCGCCGCGGGAATTGAGCTTGGCCTGGACGATCATTGTGGAGATGAAGCTGGAGGCCTCGCGAGCCTCGCCGAGGAGTCTTTCAATCTCCGCCTCTGACGTCACTCCCCTATTCTCTTCGAATTTCTGTCGGACCTCCGCCGCCGAACCCTTGAGCATCACCGTATCTCCGGCAAACGACTTCCGAGTCGCTCTGAGCAGCGATCTGTAGGCCTTTAGTGCTTCTGCTCTCGCCATCTCACTCTCACTGCCCTTCTTCTCAGCCCTTCTCTCAGTTGTACTTTTAAGCTAGCTTCCAGAAACGACACCGTTTTGGGCTTTTTGGTATTGGGCTTGTACCGAAGCTTCTAATTAATCTTTCTGCTTCAGCTGCTCACTGCTGCTGTACGCAATTTGCTCAGTTAGAAGGGTTGTTCAAGATGTTTCTTTTTCCAGTAATTGAAAGATAGTAGTTTAGATTTCGGAATTCGTAGCATAAGATATGAACATTGCCGTCCGTTACATTCATTTGATAACACAACGTATGTAGTAAAATGCCCACTCAGAATCCTTTGAAGCATAAAATGATAAGGATGTGACACAGTGGCATGAACCCAAAATTCCAAATCCAAATCCAATTGCTGATATGTACCGATAGCTCTCTCTCTCTCAAAATGGACCAACAAGGTAGACAGGATGTGGGACTTCATAAACAGATTCCCTCCGGCATCCAGGGAACAAATCCTTTCAAATAGGTAACTGAGGCCAAAGATGGTCAAAGAAGCCTTCTGTACCAAGTCTGTCCAACTGGTTTGGTCACCTCAGTGAATCGACAACCATTCTGCAATCGTGTTTCTTACGGCGACATCTGTGATGCGATTTTTGATCTGTGAAAGTATTCTCACCCACAACCTCCATCATTGTATCGCTATCTGGAACAGGAAACAGAAATATCAGTGTATATGCAGCTGAATCAAATGAATTTGGCAAACCAAAAGTTCAAATCTCATGCATGAACAATCCAAGCGCAAGGCCTAACAAAAATTGGTAGATGCTGTGAGCCTGCTCACATCCATAGTGCCACAACGACACTCATTTGCTTAGCATTACAACTTATAAACAATCTATCATATCAACAAGAGGAGAAGAGCAGAATTCAGCAGTTAACACCATGACAAAAGCAAGAGTAAAAAGCAGAATCCACTGAGAATGCCAAATCAAGAGTTCACAACCTGTGAATCAAGTATAACAGGGCCACAATCTTTCACTCAATCAAAACAGTCAAAAATCCTTCACTCCTGACTTACTGACCAAGTTCAACGGCACAGTCAATATCAAACTTCGATACTAAAACTAAACAACATTGCACAGATCCAAGACCTCTGGAACTAGAAGCATAGACAGCAGATAGCAGAACAGTATGCATCAAATATGTGATCCAAAAGAAATGTTAAGCTCATGTTACATTATAGATGACACTGAAATCAACATTAAAACAATAAGAACAAAATGTACCTCCAAATCGATTGCCCCAAAACAACAGACGAGCATCCTCCTCCTCCTCATCAAGTTCATCACCATACCCAAACTCGGCGTCCCCACGGTAACCCGGTTCGCTACCATACCCGGATTCATTTCCCTGAGCATCAAACCCCCCACCCGGCCCAAACCCGACACCCGGAGTAGTCTCCTTCTCTCCACTCCCAACTCCATCCCTCTCCTTCCTCAAATTCCTAGCCTCACTCACATCCGATGCCCAATTCGCATCCCCATTCCCAAACAGCTCCCCACTCGAGTCCGTCCCAATCGCCACCGGAAAATCCGAACACGTCCCGTGAGCAGCGGAAGCCCCGACGGAGCAGCACCTCCGGGTCCCGCTCCGATCGCTGCTCCGACCCGACACCGACCTGGACCCGTGCCGCCGCCTCTTCCTGGCAAGGAATCGGAAGCTCCCGTGCTTGTGGTGGTGCCCTCCGGAGATGGTCCGGTCGTCGTCGACCAGAGTCAGCCGGGACATGTCGATGGCGTCGATGGAAAACGACGACGTGGCTCGGTTGGAGAGGCATGGGCGCTTGGTGTGGTAGGGTTTGGGGTTGGCGGGATCGGAGTCTAGGGTTTTGGTTGGCTGTTGTTGAAGCTGAAAAGGTCTCCAGCTATGGAGTTGAAATGTACACGAATCTAAGGAGGGCCGTGAGTCCAGGGCTTTGTGGGACATTTTAGGGTTTTGGGAGAAATCCAATTAGGGTTTTAGGGGATTACAGTCTTATTTACAGAAGTGAAGATGAAGATGGACTACCTGGAGTTCCAGAATTTTCAGATTTTGGAGTAACAGAGGGACAGTTCATGTAATATAAGACCGCAATGTCTAGATGTAAACAGTGAGTAGAGGCAAAAGTAAATAAATAAATAACTGGTGTGAAAATTGACTTTTCACCTATGGGCTGTGGCGCGAGCCCCACACCTTAACACGTTCCACGTGTCCGGCCACTTTTTCTCTTTCTTTTATTTTTTTTGTCTAAGATTTCTAGCCAATAGAAAAAGGGAAAAGAAAATGACATCTCTGCCCATATAAATTTAACGGATACTGTTAAATCAGGAGTATAAATAAAGTTTAGGGAGATACTATTCTGCTGATCCTGAGATTCCAGTTCATTCAACTAGCAAGGGGAGCTAAAACGGTTCATCAAAGTTACAACATGAAAATCTACTAGAGGATGAAGAGTATCAGTAACCAGTGAAACGCCCTACAGAAGCGGAGAGCAAATCTAAAGCTTATGCACAAAGACCAGATAATGATGTTTCTTTCACACATATTGGTGGACATCGCGAAGAGATTCTTGAAGCAAGGTTGCGTAGTTACCAAACTGGAAGTCTGAAGGTGGGTGTAGGTCGAAAACATAAGAAGTTGGCCTTGATGCCATCATTGGCTTCTTTGTGTTGAGCTTGTCTGGCAACTCTCCGAAGCTAAACTCATCAAATGGGAATGACTCTGTTAGGAAGAAAAAGCAATCCCTGCCCAACTTCTCCACCTGAAAAAACAATCAAAATTCATTGTACTTGTCATATTACACATCACTATAAACCATCACTCTCCTACGTGTAAACAGCAAACCAAAGAGATCACACACCAAACCATGTTTCCAAGAGAATGAAAAGAAACATGTGAGTGCATGTGCAAACCAATGAAAAGGGTGTCGGTTATTGGTCTTAGCTAATTTTATTATCTTTTTATTTCGTATAACATTTAGTGCAGAATGTGAAGAATTTTGCAACATTAACTATTACCTGCAACTGTGAAAACCTGATA
This sequence comes from Fragaria vesca subsp. vesca, assembly GCF_000184155.1. NCBI lineage: Eukaryota > Viridiplantae > Streptophyta > Magnoliopsida > Rosales > Rosaceae > Fragaria > Fragaria vesca. The sequence goes on along the minus strand of NC_020492.1, from coordinate 18,082,848 downwards.
TTGTTCATGGTGAGAATGACTCGCATTTCCAGGGCATCACCCAACATTCGAACAGCAAGATACTCAAAGAAAATCTGTAAGTGAGCTTTTTGTCTATCCAAATTCTCACTGAAACTTTCAAGATTAGGAAACCAGAGCATGCACTTAACTTCTTTCCAAGGAATCTGGTTCCCTCCGTCTTTGGAAATGATGGTCTGATATGGGTGATGAAGACCCCAAAAGATTTTGACACCCGTCAGTGAAGGGTCAAATATAGATGTGTCTGACAAAGAAGTTGTAGTGATTATTTTGGATGGTTCATGAAAGCTTGCGAAATTTGAGGTAAAATGTAGATTGGTGTCATCCAGTAAAAGGAGGTATCCATCTGAAGAAATGGAAAACAGTTTTAATAGGGACAGAGATGTAGCTTCGCTTTCTTCTGGCACACAAAAGTTTGAGCTGGATAAGGTAGATGAGCTGGATGATGTTAGTAACGGACTCTCGTTATGAGAAAACAAGCATGACTCTCCGTTTCGACAACCCTGTAATAATTGCAAAGGAAACAAATATTATATGACAAGCAAATTCTGCAGTAAGCTTTTCAGAATGGCAAAAATTACTCAAATGGAATGGTATCAACTGGTGCTTGAAAAATTCATGAAATAATATATTTAATTGAAAGCATTCCAGTTTACTTGCCTAATTAAAATACACTTGCAGCCTTCATATGTAAAAGTTGGCATACAATACTCTTACAAAAAGTTAATGCAAATCCACATCGACATTATTCACAAGTTTTTAACTGGGAGTTCAACAAACTCAATAAACCAAAAGATGACTATATGTTAAGTGAATTATGTAGCAATGCAATCCTAAACATCCTATGACTCTAAATAAAGAGTACAATCTCAGAATAAGGTGTTCAAAACAACCACCACAGTTCAAACTGGAAGTCTTTATGTAATGCATCACCACAAACTTTTATAAGACAAACCTCAATAAACCATTCTCTATACAAATGACAAAAGTCCCATTCCTAAACTTTGCTTAATATTAACAGGAACTGCATCCTAAATAATAACTGATAGTGACTTCATGTTAACACTATTCACATCGCCCAACAAACCAAAGTTACCAAACAAAAAAAGTAAAAAACTACCAAACAGAAAGGAACACAGACATTTTAAGGGATACATAAAAATGACCAAGTGTGGTACCTGGAGAGTATAGAAAAATTTGCACGGGGTTCTTTGTCCTTTGAGTGAATGAGAAAACCTGCATTCACTGCCCCATTTGCAGAACCCATTAATATAATAAATACAAACAGGAGCCTCCCCATCAATATAATAATCATGATCAACATTTAAATCCTGATTACTCCATGCATCTTCGGTATGCTGCATTCTTATCTGTAATACATGAAAAGTAAATGAACAATCAATTTTTGTTAAATGAGCATAGGATCAATAAATCGTACACCAATAAATGATTTACTATTAAGCTAACCAAAAATCTCACATAATTACACAAGTACGCAGATAGACGACCTGTTTCACTATCGTTGTCAACTTTTTAGCCACATCATTCTTTCGGAAGTGATCTGAAGCAACAAAAGGTACAGCAACACATTTTGTTGTTTCACCAGATGGCTCAAGATGCCTATTGCCGGTATCAAGAGCATTTGTATCTCCATTTGGTTGTTGACAGGTAAGAATGCATGTATGCTCGTATTCGTACGGATCATAGTAGGGTGGTAGGCCATTAGATGTGGACAAAAACTTGGGCCGGAAGCGGTGCACTGAATGAAGAATGTCTTCATCTGGACACAAGATAGTTGAAAACATTAATGCCATTCTAGTATCGTTGAATAATCATAAAAATCACAGACTGAAATAATAACGAGCATTTCTTGTAAATAAAATACTAGTAAAGATAGTACTGATGAAGTAAAATCTACTACATACATATTTCAGAGACATGATTCAGTGATGAGTGCACAAGATTATGGAAAGAGCACCAGTCTTCCATCTTGGGGAGATCCGATTTAGTAGCTTTTGTCACATCGAACTGAAGAAGTTGCTTCAAATTCTCAACACGGAGCTTATCCTGCATGGCAACACAAAATATTTAAATAAAACGATACAAATCTACTTCCAAAGAGATTAGTGAATGTACATATACAACAATAGGATTTATATGAACCTTGAAGACACGTTGCCAAAATTGATATGCACACAAGTTTCCCATGAATGCTGTTTCCTTCTTTCCGGTTATGCGAGTAATGTAATCATCTCCATTAAAGTAGCTATCAGCATATTCCGAACACTGAATTATAAAATCAACAAAAGCGGAGGTCAATTTTCAACCTAACAAACTCATTTTAAAACATACATCATACAATTAACAGTTAATACCAGAAGTTCATCTCCAAAAGGACGAAGAATAGGCAGAGGTTGTGTATCCATCAAAATGCCCAGAAGAATGCCTTCGCGCAGCATTCCAACGTCTCCAAACTTAAGTACCACTACAGAGGCATCGAAAGACAATGAAAAACTGGCCAGCAATCGCCCATAAAATGTAGGCTCATACCGACCCCTCGGAGATATTCTTTCCAATGCATGCATATGAACCAGCAAATTCAACGCTTCTTCAACGACATCAGAAGGTGGTGGATCTAAGGCCTTCTGCAACAAGGCTGGCATTGAAGTTCTTATGTTAATGGACACAAATTTCTTGGGGAAAGAAACAATGTACATATGCAACTATGCAAGTATAACACATAGTATACCACATAAACTAATGATATCAAGTTGAAATCACATCTAGCTTGATCATGAATTCAGAGTGGCCTTACAAAATAAGGCTTCTAACAAGTACAGCATATGTATTACAACCAAATTGCATCACTTAGTTTCTTCAACTTAAAAATAAAAGACCTTTTACTTTTTATATATTCTGCAACCATACCAGATAAATTGATACTTAAGAATTTCACCAAATCTCATGAAAATATTGTATCATGTTCAAGAAGCACCATAGTCAATAATCAAAATAAAGCAAATCTGTCTTCCTGAACTTTCTCAATTTTTTGTTAGTAAATCCAGCCAAAAAAATTACTATCGGGGATCCCTCGATATACATGTCAGAATGGGTTTCTTACTTTCTTTCCACTTAGAGAAGAACCTCCAATCATAATGATCAAATTCAAAATAATTAAATAACGAAACAGCATACCCTTGGGATCATTAATAGCTTTGGAATCAGAGCAGCAAATGTGAAGCACTTGCATCCTTAATGATAACCTCAGTATCGAGGGACCTTCGTAATCCTCAAGCTTGCCGTAAAATGGTCGAGTAACCAACCGATAAATCTGGCCATCACATGTTCGACCCGTTCTCCCTCTACGCTGATCAGCCTGCAGCATAAATCAAAAGTAAGAAATCATGTGACAATAAAATTATCCATCTAGAAAGATTCCGTCAGTACCTGAGACTTAGAAACCCAAACAAGTTTTGCACATTCCTTTTTCTCATCAGCATTCCAGAAGACTTGTAAAGATCGGCATGAATCAATAACATAAGCCACCTGGGGAATTGTTACTGATGATTCAGCAATATTTGTGGCCAGTATCACCTGTGCAGATTACTCTATTAAGAACTGCTGCAAGTGTGACAAAAATATAATAGCAGAAAATCTTTGGGGCAGGGTGTGGCATCCTAAGAATCTTAAACTAACTCAATTGGTCATATCATTTGCCTGAGAGTAAACAACATACATATGTATAGAAAAACAACCACATTAAGCAAAATAATTGATGCAATCAATATCAAACTCACTTTGCGATGGGATTTCCAGATCTTCATGGTCATGAGAGCTTGTTCAGTATCAATGCTGCTATGTAAGATGTGAACTTTAAAAGATGAGCTGAGAGGCTTCAGAAGGAACCATTGCTGCTCCAGGGCATAGTATGTTGGAAGAAAAATCAAAATGCTCTTTTCAATGTCAGGCTCCTGCTTGTGTATATGCAACACCAGTTGATGAATAATACTATGTACTTCAGGCTCAATATCAGCTTTAGACAATGAAGGAGTTATTCCTGAACAATATCTCAAAGAAAGCGACTCCGGATCGATGTTGAGAAGATCGGCCACCTATTCAGGAAAAGAAACGATATTCATCATATAAACTATCTAGACGGTGTTGCAGATAAGATCATGTGCAGTTTCAAACACTAAAATCTGTCCCTTTGACCTGTGTAACCATATTTCTATGAGTGAACAGCAATGTCTTTGGAAGTTGACACGCGTTTAACAGGAGTTATACAATGATATCCTTCTAAAGCATATCTAATCAGTACGGTATCATATAGAGTTATCAAACGATGAAATTTTTTGTACCTTCTTTATTGAGACTGTTTTATACACTTACCTACCATATTATCGTCTTTTCAGACTTGCAAAGTTTCTCCAAAACATAAAAACACCATTATCTGGCACAAAAATTTGGTGTTTCCCTTTAATGCACAACCGCGATTAACTCTATTGCTTATTGTGCATAATGGATCAACACCAATAAGAGTACACAGACAAACAAGGCATGAAAAAGGAGCATTAATTGAGTTGGTAGTCTAAAAGTTCTAGAATAGAAAAGAAGTCATTGCCTCTTCGAGATAAGAAACCCTTTTCTGAAAAATGGTTTTCTGGCCGGAGTTAGGGATTGCAACCACTTCCACTCGTTCGTCCCTGCCAAGATCCTTAAAGTAATCCTTGTACCTTTGAATATCAGCAGTTGCAGACATCAACACCACCCTGAAAATTCAAAAATCTATTAGATCCCCATGTTACTAAAGTCCAAGGAGAGTATCCGTACATAACAATTTAAGCAGAACCAGACAAGCAAATTAGCTTAACATGTCAAAAAAAACAAAAACAACGTGTCAACCTCAAGTTATTGTTCTTCATCATAAACTGCTTCAGACAAACAAGAACAAGATCAGACTCCACAGATCTTTCATGCACTTCATCAAGAACAATGACCTTGTAATCAAGCGCATGCGTCCCCTTGTCCCGCATTTCGTCCAATAAAACTCCAGCAGTTTTGAAAACAATCACTGATCTGCACAAACACAAAAGGAAATAAAATCATCAGCACACCACCCAAACAGCTTCCGGAAAGAAAAAATTATCATCTCTGATTAAACATGGACCATAACGCACCTTGGTGACATGTGCTTTGAGTGGCCTATGTGATATCCAACCTCTCCACCAAGCTCACTGTTACGAGCTTGTGCAACCATTTTCGCAACAGCTACTACCGCAAATCGCCTAGGCTGTGTACATAGAATTGGCTTCACATTCGCTTCCAGTAGAAACTGCGGTATTTGCGAGCTTTTACCTTTCATTTACACAAGCAACAAGTAATCAGAAAACAAACAAAACAACAAGAAAAACAAAATCAACCGACTCGGTGAGTAACAATTCCTGATGAAGCAGCATCTAAAAGAACCAAACGGCAAATACATAAAGGTCAACAATTTCACGGCAAAAAGACAGCGAATAACGGCAAATACACGACGGAATACGACCGCTACAGTAAAATTCATCTCTAAGAAAACGGTTCAGGCAGTGGAGCAAGTAAAACCGCAACAACGAACAGTGAGAGCGATAGAGAGAGTGAGAAATGTACCGCAACCGGTCTCGCCGACGATTAGAGTGACGCGATTATCGAGGATTTTCTCGACGATCTTCTCCCGGAGCGCCGTCACCGGAAGGTCGGAGAATTTGTAGGACGCAAATGTCGACGAGCGCGCAGAGCTGCACGACGACGTTGGGGACGGCGGAGACGCCATGCTCTCTCTCTCTCAAACAACGAAAAGCGGGAGAGGATTGGAATTACCGGGAAAAAAGCGAAAAGGAGCTCAGTCGCTCAGGTCACTCCCGCCTCTATTTTTATTTGGGGGGAGCAAGAATCGGAGACGGTGAGGTTCACGTGGGCTCGGAGCCTCGGAGAAGGTAGGGCGTTAGGGACCCGTGAAGACTTTTTGAGTCAATGCTGTAAAGACTTTTTGAGTCAATGATATTTCTCTTTGGACCAATTGTGTGAGGGTTCAGGACACGTAAGATGGACGTCGGGTACGTGTGATCGCCTCTTGACCTTCCTCCACACGCCAAATTTGGAGGCCTGGGTCCACGTGGAGGAATCTCTGATGCGGATTGGGACCCTCGCCTGATGCGTCGTCGTTTCGAACCGTATTGAATATATGAATATTCATGATTTGGCTAGGATTTGCCATAATTAAGTTTCCTTGGTTTGGTATTGGAGATTTTTTGGCAACTTTTCAATTTTCATTGTTTTTTCTTTTTCTTCTGAGTAGCATTGTTCATTGTTTTGGCAACTTTTCAACGTTCATTGTTTTTCTTTTTTCTTCTGAATATCATTGTTCATTGTTCTTGTGAAATATTGAATGTTCATGAGGTCAAATGCACGTGTTTGTTGTAAATAAACATTTAGCTATTTACTCGAGTAAAGTATGAAAACATGGAGTTGAAACTCCACAAGAAATTGTTCTAGACTTTTCACATTTGTTTTCAATGAGTATAAAATTTAGCGTTTGCAAATGTAGATTCGAGAACTTTCGGCATGTTACATCTCACGAAAATAATGTAACGACCTTTTATAATATATTTTAGTACTTTGTTGAGAGTTGGAATTCTTTCTTTGACTCACTTCTTGTCCTCGTTTTGAAATTAATGCATTACCCGTTGACATGATTATTTGAATTATAATATGATATTATTCTTGTAAATCACACTAGGCCACATATCATGAATTTTTTTTTCTAATTATATGATGCATTATATGAAAATTTAAGTAGTATGCAACTCATAGGAAGTGTGTACTTCCCCCTTATGGGAGAATGATCGAAAGCACTCTCTCCTAGTCTTCACACGACCACAAAAGTCCACTTTCGGTTGTCACCGGTTCAAACGTTGTGGTCGATAGCCTGGCATAGCGGCTAGCCCACTCAGCATCGCTCTGAAGCTCTCCAAATTAGCCTTTGGGGGAATCTACAAAAATCCCATTGTTGCAGCCAATCTGCCTCTTGAGGAACTAATGTAACATTGGTGAGAGCTTACATGGTTCTCGCGAATATGCAAACTAATACAGGTGTCATCTTCCTAAGCATGTGTAACAGCCCAATCCATACTATTCAGATATTGTCCGCTTTGAGCCCACCGGCCCTCACAGTTTTGTTTTTGGGGTTTCACCTCAAAGCATGATATTGTCCGTTTTGAGCTCACCGGCCCTCACGATTTTGTTATTGGGGTTTCATCTCAAAACACGTCTCAATGTAAGGTGCTAGCTTTACACATATAAGCACATCAACTTATCTCCTCCGAGCGACTTGGGACGCGTGCACCTACTAGTCTGCTAATGCCATTTTTAGCACCCACCCAGTTAGGTCACCACAAATACACCCTCCATTAGGGGCTCGACGTCTGCGTTGGCACACTTCCGGCTAGGAACATACTCTGATACCATCTGTAACAACTCAGTCAATACCATTGATATATTGTCCGTTTTGGGTTCACCGACCCTGTAACATCATTTTTTTTTAAATTTCTCAAAATGTGTTTTTCTTTTTAGAATTAGAAACTAGATGTAGCTGTGAGTTCGCCGCATTTTTTAGTGAATTTTTTCGAGTCCCAAGCTATTTTTAACGATTTTTCGAAGTTTCGTCGAAACTTTTCCGAACTGTTGACATGACAGCTTCTTATTAGTCCAAAGGCTTACTTAGTGACCAAGACAATTTGACCAACATGTAAGATCATTTTTTTTTGGGTCTGAGTCAGATCATTTTCTTTGTTGAAACTTTTTCAAAAAGTTGACATGGCAACTTCCTATTGGTCTAAAGGCTTACTTAGTCATCAAAAATGTGTCACATGGTGGGAGTGGTGGTCTAGACCAATCAAATATGGACAAGTGTCCATTTTTCTTTATCAAAATCATGACCGACCGATGTATGCCGGCTTAACTATATATATGTATATCACCTGATCAAGATTCATAATCAATTAATCATCGTTAGATATAAATCAAATGATAGAGAGATTTATTTTTAAGTTGAGTTGTTTTGTTTTCAACTCTTGGATGTAAATCTAACGGTAACTGACTATGAATCTCTTAGTCAATTACTGACCAGGTGAACACTACTGATATATATATATATATATATATATATATAGTGCTGAGCTGATCAGTTTGTTTGGTATTCTTTTTTTAGATTTTCTTTTCGATCAAAACTTATGCGGATCATAATTTTTGATCCGTAACTCCAATTTCGAATCCGCGAAAGGCTACGAGTTCATATCGATACCCTCGTTTTATCCTTGAAGTTTGGGTTAGATCCAACGGTGAGTTCTAGATGACTCATTTTAGGAGGCTCAGTTTACGATCGATATTCTTGGTGGGAATTCGTATTGACGAGGTTAATGGATTTCTATAATATATTTCAAATATTCTTATTTGTTATCAAAATAGTTGAAAAACATGATTTTGATCTATTTATGAAAGATCTCTATACTTTCGAGTGAAACATGTCGATATTGCGAAATATTTGGAGTTTATATATAATTATGTGTTAGATCCATTGTTTGACTAGTCATGGAACTTGTGAACTTTTTGATTGATTATGCTGAAGTAAGGATGTGACACATGGATATATATGACTTGAATGTCATTAGGTTCCCGTGGAGATCACTAAATTGAAGGATATCCAATAAGAACGGATTGTGCGATATGATGAATTGTGTGACTCGATGTGTATACGATATACGTATTTGTAGCATGTGTAAAATGATATGGCTTTGCGGGCATATTACATTGGTCTACTCACTGAGCGCATGGTTTTTCTCACCCGCTCATCTCTAATAATTTTTGCAGAAAAGTACTTAAGTTGTACTGAGCTAGGAAAAAGGGTAGACGACGAGCCTAGAGTGAAGAGCCTAGAAAATAATATTTTGTTTACTTTCCGTTTTGTAACACTCGTTCACGCCTCAGAAATGGCATCCGGTGCCTAAAACCCACCGACGTTGGGATTGGGGTGTGACAGACCCTCACGATTTTGTTCTTAAGGTTTCACCCCAAAACGCGTCTCAATGTAAGGTGTTAGCTCTGCATATATAAGCACAACAACTTGTCTCCCCCAAGCGATGTGGGACGCGTGCACCTACTAGCCTGTTTTTTAAGCACCCGCTAGCCCAGTTAGGTCACCACAACATATGAGTAATAAACCATATGATTTGTATAAATGAATACTCAAATTTAGCTACGCTGCTATTTCCTTATATAGAATTTTGCCATAATTAAGTTTCCTTGGCTGTTGTTTCCTTTTATAGAAATTTCCATCAAACTTTTGCCACATTTGTTTTGAACGAGTAGAAAGTTTAGCGTTTGCAAATGAAGATTCGAGAACTTTCGGCATGTTACATCTCCCGAAAATAATGTAACAACCTTTTACCATATCTTTTAGTATTTTGTTGAGAGTTAGGAGTTGGATTTATTTATTTGACTCATTTTTTGTCATGATTTTGAAATTAATGTATTTCCTATTGACATGATTATTTGAATTGTAATGTGATACTATTCTTGTAAATCACACTAGGCCACATGTCATGAATGATTTTTTTCTAATTATATGATGCACTGTATGAAGATTTAAGTATAACACAACTCATAGGAAATGTGGACATCCCTTTTATGGGAGAATAATCGAAAGCACTCGCTCTTCACACGGCCACATAAGTCCACTTTTGGTCATCACCAGTTCAAAAGCAGTGGCCGATAGCCTTGCATGGTGGCTAGCCCGCTCATCATCGCTCTGAAGCTCTCCAAGTAGCCGTTGGGGAAATCTACAAAACTCCAATTATTGCAGCCAATTTGCCTCTTGGGGAACTAATGTAACATTGGTGAAAGCTTACACGGTTCCCATGAATATGCATACTAATGCAGGTGTCACTTTCCTAATCATGCGAGTAATAAACCATACCATATTTCGTACCTCTTACGTTGACTAAGCATCGAAGGGTTATAGGTCGTCAATCCTGGTCCATCTTATAATGAGAGTCGTCAACCCTAGTCTATCTTATGGTGAGAGTATTTAGTGCATGTATCAGGTAGTCGTCCCTGTACCAAAGATTCTATATACATGATCAGGCACCCGGAAGTATCCAAAAAACAGAAGTTAGAAAAATTTCTTACATAATAAAAAAAAAATACCTTGCTTTGTGGTTGGGACTTGCCCAACTTGTTTTGGTTTGCATAACCGAAGTATCACGAAAGAAAAAGTATTTGATTATCTATTGTGCATGAAATGGACAAAAAAGGGAAACATTTCTCTTAAAATAACATAAAACTATAACAATTCACAGTCTTAATGTGTGGATAAAAGTGTTTTTTTATTTTATAAAATAGGTCATACAATTTAACGATTTTATAGATCAATAAGAAGTACAAAAATGACATACCCCATAAGGTTGTTAGATAAAGTCGTTTTACAAAGAACTAAAAACCTATGCTACCAGAGCAAATAGGGTAAGACGATGATGTATATGCATCTCATGCATTAACTTTTTTTTTATTACTTTGAGGACTTAGTTAATATTTTAAAGACACATTTACCACTTTAAGGACACATTTACCGCTTGAGGACTAATGATGTAACTAAAAACATTATAACTTTAAGAACTCATGTTATAAATTTGAGGAGTGATATCACTACTTTGATGTTTGATGACTCGTTTTATAACTTTAAGATAAAGTTGATGCATGTCATGTCTTAACACATTATATATTATTGTTTTTCATCAACTTTCTATTTTCTAAAGCCCAAATATTCTAGTCCCTCAGAAAAAAGGTAGCCCACCAAGATCCCAGCCCGTTCGGCTCAAACCAAAACCCAAGAAGTAGGGTTAATGTTTAATGCAAGGCCCAGTTAGAGACAACAACAACAACCATTACATTATCGCAGCCAACCCGCCCCGCTATCGTGAAGTACCGATAAATAGTGACGCTAGCAATGCCACGAACCATAAACTCGTTACCAACAATTGCCTCATTCCCGACCCATTCCATCAGAGGCAAAGCCTTAACCTCGATAGCGGTAACTAGGGCTGCCACTCGGTCGGTTCGAATCGGTAATGGGCATTACCAACTTCAAAACCAAAGCTTTCGGTAATGAAATATGACTTTCAATTACCAAACCAAAAACTTCGGTATGAGATAAATCTTACCAACTTCGGATGTCGGTTTTTCGGTATTACCAAACTTCACAACAAATATATTTTCAAAATATAACAAAACAATACAAAACTATAAAATTTAAATATCACTTGAGTTTCTAGAGTCTGATAATACATATACAAAAGATAGTCATTTCAGTACACATTATCGAGTATGGTTTAATTTTCTACCGAAATAGTCAGGATGTAAATGTTTCCAAATTTTTATATGAACAAGTTATGTGTCATCTATGTGAAAGTACGTGTGTGGAAAAGTCGACCAAAATAAGTCACATAAGGGCAGTAAAAGCTTTTTCGTGTAATAAGTGACGTTAAATTATGGTTGACCGCTTTGATCAAGACCCGAGCATTATTGAGTACAATTGAATTTTCTATCATAATTGTATTATACTATAATGATCACATCAGACGGTCGAATTTTAATTTTGTGAATTGTAATCATTGGAACCACAACATGCCTGGTAATGTGGTATAACTTATTTAGTAAATTATATGCATATGTACATCTTTGTGAACCAACTACAAAGAGGAAGCAAAATTTTCAAAAACCTTGTGAACTATGATGTGATCAATATAGTGAAATACGACTATGGTAGAAAAATTAGGTATTTTTGATAATTTTTGGTCTTGATCAAGGCGGCTAACCCTATTTACCCTTGTGCTTCCTATGGAGAGCCTTATCATCAAGAGAGGTAAAAACATTCCTAAATTTTACATGGGCGGTTACATGTCATCTAAGTGGGTTTGTCTATGTGTGTGTGTGATGAATCGACTAAAACGGGTAGGTAAGAGCGTTTTTTATATAACAAGTAACATTGAATTAAAGTTGATCGCTTTAATTGAGACCCGAATGCTACCAAGTATAGTTGAATTTTTCTATTCATTGTCTTTTTTTTACTAAATGGTATATACAATTGAAAACGTGAGATAAGATTATTAGTCTGTGTGTTTTTAGAAATATAAGTCTTTAAATAATTAGAATTTCGGTAAATTCGGTATTTACCAAAAACCAAACCAACTTTTTCGGTATTTCTCGGTTTCGGTTTTTTTGATTTCGATTACCAAAATTCGGTTTACCAAATCATAAATTTTCGGTCGGTTTTCGATCGGTTTGGTATTTACCAAACCAAGTGGCAGCCCTAGCGGTAACACTAGCTCAACCCCCTCAGACTAGTAATCCCTTGAAATGGAGCACCAAGATAAGCCAAAAATAAAATATCCCGCCTTAAATACGGCGGCCACCCATTGTCGTCGAACACCAACGCAACTAACAAAAGGATGCCATTCCTTGCATCTACTCAAGCTCGAGGGAAAACCTCCCACATTAGAGCCATAAAGTCAATAGAGCAAGCAAACACAATCTCCACAAAAGAGGAAGATAAGGTAATATGTATGACGGATCTGAATCCCCATATAGTCATTAGTGAAGACTACTACCTGAATGGCCGACGACCATACTAAACCCTAGCAAAGCCAGGTCGAGAGAGTATAAGATTAGAGCTATAGTTTAACATAAAGTTAATGCGTGGATAAAGGTTAAACGACATTAGAAGACATTTCAAATAACTATTGCGTTTATTCATTACGACTCTAGAAATTACACACAAGCTTAAATAACAAGAGTTAAGGTCACTCACAAGTACAGCTAGGTCATGCCTCAAACCCATAGTCTTTATTGCCTAGACAACTACTATAACAGATGCGTGACATAATGCTTAACATTATAATTGCTCTAAAGATTTGGTGAAATGTGATTGCTCCTTCGAGAATTAAGAGTTTGGATTGACATGATTTCGAAGTTTGATCTTCAAAGACGGTTTTTATGTTGTTTGGCATCAGATGCCTCCAGTCATGCTCGCCGGGGTGAGGGAGAGAGAGAGAGAGTAGATAGGGGCTTCTCTGTCAATAAAAAATGAAAAAGTTATTTACTTTTAGAGAAATTTTAAATACACACCCCTATTCTCTTAATACACACATCTATTATTTTATGTTTCTATTAAGATTTTATAGGTAAGCTAAATGACCAAAACAAACATCTATTAATTTAAAAAAAAAAAAAAAATTCACGCTAAGAAGTATTCCTTTCAAATCTTTTACCCTAAAATCGTCGAAAGCACGTCTTCTCTCCTAACCCCAACTCTTCTCCACAATTCATTTGGGTTGTCTTTTTTATTTTTTTATTTTTTTATTTTTTATCTGTATCAGCTTTAGTTTGATCTTGGAGATCATATTGTCATGTACTGCATTTTTATCATGGCATGTTTTATCGAATAACTAGCTATCTATGTTTAATAGCTACTGTACTTCTACAGTTCTACTAGCTTGTGAATTCTGAAAACTTGTATTAGTGATTTGGAATTAGGATATAACAATAATCATTTGATTATAAATTGAACGATGATAACAAAAAATTTCTAGCAAAAATTAGACGAAATAATATGTAAAAAGAGGTATCAAATAGTAAATATATATTAATTAATTATTTCATAAATTAAGGGCATTTTAGGCAGTTTGGGATATGTATTAAGTATAATACTGAAATGAAAAACTTGATAGGTGGTGTATTAAACAAGGGATGTGTATTAAGATATTAGAGGTGTGTATTTAAAATTTCTCTTACTTTTATAGTTTTGTTTATCTCAAAAATAAAATAAAATACAACCGTAAATTTCCATTAGTCACAACAACCAGGACACCAGGCATTGGTAGAAGCGGGTAGAGCGAAGCAAACCCAAACCCCGATTAGTTCGTAACCCATCAATTAATCGCCGCCGATTCGAGAATGGCTTCCGGCTGGGGAATCACCGGCAACAAAGGGCGTTGCTACGATTTCTGGGTCGACTTCAGCGAGTGCATGTCTCGCTGCCGCGAGCCCAAGGACTGTTCTCTCCTCCGCGAGGACTACCTCGAGTGCCTCCACCACTCCAAAGAGGTCACTTCCTTTTTCTCTTTTCAATCTCACATATCTGCTATTCAGATCCAAGCTTGCAAGATTTAGGGTTTTGTTTTATTTGGTAATTCTGGTGTTTCTTGTTGAATCTAAATTTGAGTTGAAAACTATGGCTTGTTCTGATTTGAACTGAAATTGAGGAGACAAGTTGCATTGTTACTTAGAAATTCCCAAGTTAAACAAGTTGTCTTTAGTTACCAGATTGATTAGTTATTGGTATAGGTGACTTATACTTCTAACAACCAACAGCTTTGATACTGGCATCCATTCTTGCACTCTGACCCGTAGAGGTTATAACCGATAAGGGGCAGTAGTCGGTTTAGAGAAGTCAGGGCATGTTGCTCATTTGATCATAGTACCATCAGGCATGTGTTACCTGTAGAAATAATAGTCTTCATTCTTAAATGTGATAGAAAAACGAGTTTTCGAGAGTACAGTAAGATCATAATCTAAATAGATAGTTGGGCGCTGGGGGGGGAGGGCAATTCATTGATTTTTTCCCTTGTTGCAGACAAAGATGAACAGCTGTGGAGTTCCTGTAGCCCCCTGACACTAACTTCTTGACAATAACTTTGTATACTTGGATCATGATTGGCAGTGCTTCCATTTCTCCATGATTACTGCCACCTTTTAGGGCCACTTTCGTTGTAGTTTAGTTTCACTCTTTGCTTGCAGGAATAATGTGTCCTGGTTTCAAAGTAAACTAGCTTTGAATCATCAGTCATAACTACCTTGAGGATCTCCATGCATTTTGAACTACCTTTTTGGTTTGGTTTCTATTCTTCAGTTTATTTAGTAAACCTGACACTGTAAAACCACTTGGGAGTCATCATGATTAAATGCATGTTGCAGTCTATGTATCAATGATTTGGAATATGCAGACCTAGGAGGTGTTTGCATTTAGTTTACTTTATTCATCGTGTGTTAAGCTTGCCCTTTTGTGTCCTTATTGTGAATGACACAAATTCTAAGTTTCATCCACTGCAATATAATCAAATGCTAAATAAAATCGAGTTGAATGACTTGTACTTCTTTCTGTAACATTTGGAGAATAGGAGGTCAAACATGATAGTGAACTGAATGCATTAGTGGTGCAAATATAGAAATTGAGCGAAGGTATCTCCTAGAAAGTTTTGCACTGTGAATGAAGGTCCAAGGGATTAGGAAAAGACTGAATTTGATCAATAGTTTCCTTTCTAATCTACTTAATATCTTATTGTTCTTGAACATTATTCTCTATTATGGGTAGTTTGAGTGAAGTATCACACCATACCATATAAATTGATGTATGGCCTGATTTTAAAGACATATGGAACTATTGAATGAAGATGGTAATGCATCTCTCACCTGATTTAGCTCTCCCACTAAAAATACGTGCAATGGTTTCTTTCATTGGACCCATGTATCATTCATCTCAAGTTGTAGCTACATAAGTACTTCATACCAATTTTGGCTCAAATTGCTGCATGACTGTGGATTAATCTATTTTGTTCTGGGACATACCCAATTGGTATCGACATTCTCTCATTCAAAAACCCCAAATGTTGTAACTGATACAGTTTATTCTGCGTATCTATTGTAGACTGCTTTTTTATTTATTTCATCTGCTATTCTGCCTTGTAATACTGATTTCCATTGTGGTTTCGTTGCATATTTATTATTGCAGTTTCAACGAAGGAATCGAATTTACAAGGAGGAGCAGCGCAAAATAAGAGCTGCTGCACGGGCCAAGGAGGGTGGAGTTGTTAATGACCATCATTCGTAGCAGAAATGAACCCTCTACTGAACTCGAGAATTAATAAAATGTGTGGAGATCATGTTGTATTCTGTTTTTTGTCCAGACCGGCATTTTACTTGATTATGTTATCTGTTTTGTTTCTCCTGGAATGATGAGTGTAGCCCTCGTTGGTCTATGCAATAAGATTGTGGTCGCTCTGCCTTGCTTTGCAGTAGCTGTGCACCTTGTACATCGACCTTGTACATCGACTTGCTTGGTGTATTAGAATGCTGTTTCTGCTCTCCAGACTCATATGACTTGTGGAATATAAACCCATTTCTTCTCAAGTTTCTTTGTTTATTATTCTCTTTCAGGAAGTTATTGGTATATCGTATGACTCGATTGGATTCTGAATTCTCCTACACTTCCAGGTCTTTTAGATTCTGAACTTTCTTCCTCGTTCGCCTCCACTATCTCTCCCCTTTTCTCAAAAAGGTACGAGCTCATGGTGAAAAGATAAATTGAGGTGAAAAAAGTGAAACAAAAAGGTGTATTGGACTATTGGGTGAAAAAAGGAAAACCCAATTACGACGGCACGTGCGAGACCACACGGTTGAGTTTCAACGAACGGACGAGATGCAAATACGTAAAAAGCAGATAAGAGAGGAATTGTGAAAAATCATTTATAATCGAAAACCCTAAATCGAGAGGCGGATCCCAATTTCATCTTCATCGCAGGTAAATCTCTCTCGTCTCGTCGCGCCGACCTCCCGTGTGGAATTAGGATTCTTTGAGAATTTCTGATCCTCGTCTCTCTCTCTCAGGAAGAAGAGCCATGAGTAGCCGCGCAAGCAGAACTCTCTACGTCGGGAACCTCCCCGGTGACATACGCGAGAGAGAGGTCGAAGATTTGTTCTACAAGGTAATCAATCAATCGTCGCCGTTCGAAATTATTGAAGAATTATTATGGTTGATATTTGTTGGAATTGTTGTAGTATGGACGCATAGCTCATATCGACCTGAAGGTGCCGCCAAGGCCTCCCGGCTATGCGTTTGTTGAGGTGAGTGAGGTCTTAGGCTTTTTCTTTTTGTTCTTTCTGTTTTGGTGGATTTATCTAATCCAAGTTTTAATTTTACAGTTTGAAGATGCTCGTGATGCCGAAGATGCAATCCGCGGCCGTGATGGCTATGATTTTGATGGCCATCGCTTGAGGGTGGGCGGCTCAATCTTACTTGTCACTTTTGTATCGGAAATAATAATAATAATAATGATTAATAATGAAATTGGACGTCTCTGTAGGTCGAACTTGCACACGGTGGGCGTGGGCATTCTTCTGGTGGAGATCGGCATAGAGATAGCGGTGGTGGTGGTGGTGGTGGTCGAGGTGGACGTGGAATGTCTAGGCGCTCCGACTTTCGTGGTGTGTATTCTACATTACTTGATTCATGCAGTTTTGTTTTTAACGGTGGAATGCGATTGATATGCTCTAAACCTGTTTGTTTTCCGTACACAGTGTTGGTCAGTGGACTACCTTCTTCAGCTTCATGGCAAGATCTTAAGGTGAGCTTTACATATATCAGTTGGAGATGCTTCAATATTACCGTCTGTTTGTGTGTTGACTGACAACATACGCTGCATTTAATCAGGATCACATGCGCCGGGCTGGGGATGTCTGTTTCTCCCAAGTTTTCCGTGATGGTAGTGGTAAGATTTTTATACTTTATGAGAGTTTTTATGGTGTATTGTAATTATATCACGACTTTAGCATCAGAATATAGAATGATATTCATGACATCTGCAATATGGTGAAAATTGGAAGACTCATATCTTAAGCAGCTGTAGACAGTTCCTTGATTTTTTTTAATCTTTTGCCCATGTATGGTTCTGATTTGCTTGCACCGAGTTTGCTCTCTGTGTTCCAATATTTATACTCTAAAAGGCCTAGTTAATTTGATGTTGACTTTTTAACCTTCTGTACCACGATCGTTTCTGTAGGCACAACAGGAGTAGTGGACTACACTAACTATGAAGACATGAAGTATGCCGTAAGTCATTCTATACCTTATGAGTGAACCTCACGAGTGCTGGATGCTGAATTTGATTTTTGTTAATCATGTGATGTGTCTGAAGTTTTTATAGAGTATGAAGATATTGAACTCAAATTTTGATGAAACTATTGCTACAGATAAAGAAACTTGACGGCTCTGACTTTAGGAATGCTTTTTCCCGGTCCGCTGTTCGGGTATGACATCTTACAATTTGAAGATTGCTGTCTTCTTCCTCACTTTTTTCTTTTGAAAGTAATGAAGTCTTCTTCCTCACTTGTATATGCAAATCTTTTTTATCATTTTCATTTGTTATAGGTGAGGGAGTATGACGCGAAGCGGGATTCATCTATGAGCCCCGGTCGTGGTCGATCTCCTTCAAGAGGTAGAAGCTACAGTCGCAGTCGTAGTAGAAGTTATAGCCGGAGCAAAAGCAGGAGGTTTGGCCATTTTAAATTACACAACATAGTAAAATGTGGGTAATCATTCTTTTTCTCACATACTTACCCTAAACCTTAATTGCAGCAAGTCTCCTAAACCCAAATCTTCACGCCGCTCTCCTGGTAGATCTCGATCAAGGTCCAGGTCTCCACCTCGTTCACGATCAAAGTCTCGTTCTCTGTCGGGGTAAGCAAATATTTCCTCAGTCTTTGATGGTTTTAATGCAGTTCTTGATATTCCTGTTGTCTCGGTCTTCATTGTACCTTGAGTGTAGAAATTGCATTACAATAATTATATAATCAAATTGAGTTGCCTCAGTATGCTCTATTGGATCTTGCATCGAATTTGACCAATCGCTGTGCTGACTGGGGGATTGTCCTGTCCTCACCAGATTAACGAGGTTTTTGGTTATGACAATATATTTAACGGTTGTCTGCTGTTTTGGCTAGAGTCAATTGTCTAGAATAAAAAATATTATGTAAAAATAAAAATTTTCTTGAAGTTGTAAATTAACCGTGTCCTTTGATTTTCCATTTTATTTTCTTATTGCCTCGTTCCATGATTTGCTTGTAAAGTGCTTAAGCAATAGAGGCGTTGCTGAGGAAGTAGGTATCTGCCTACTTTTCATTATCTTTCCCTGTTTGCTTGCGTGAAAGTTACCTTTGTTTTTCTTTTAGATACGGATATGTGCGGCAAACTGGGGAATGGATATTAGGATCTTGATTGGATATGGTGAATTGCTTACAACTTTTTATGTGGAGGTATGCTGTTATTTAGATAGGCAGCTTTGGAAACCTTCGTGGTGCCGTTGTTCTAATGCTTTTAGCATTGTAAATGTCCATGGGTGCTAGATTGGGAACTATGGAGGTCTTGGATTGCAATAATAAAGCTGGATATCTGTGAACTAAGTGCCATTGGATTGGAAGTCATCAACAATGAGCAGTAGAGATTTGATTTTCATTTCCTGCTCCAACATTTTGCCAAGCTAATAGGGCGCACTATCTGGATTCTGCGTATTCTTATGTTACAGTAGGGAAGAACGCTCCCCTTCTTTCCACTGGTGTCTTGAAAATAATTTTGCTGCCTCTAATTTAACAATATTTTTGTTTCTGAATTTGTGTTGTGTTTTGGTGGGGAAGCTTTCTTACTTTCCATGTCATTGAAGTGCCAAATGTTTTATTCTCTTTCTTGTATCCTATTGGATATGTAACTCTCGCATGGAAGAGGCATCAAGGACCTTGGATCAAATTGGTAAAGGAACATGGTATTAAATTGGGTTGTTTCTGGAACTTTTGCAGATCACGATCGAGAAGCAGATCTCCATTGCCTTCGGTAAGCCTTTTCTTCCTCTCATTATGGAGGTGTTGCAACACATTGTTTAATTTCAGTTATTTTGGGCTATACTAAAAACATTAACCATTGAAATAATAAGTTTTAATTTGTGTAATTATTTGGTTCCTCCTTTAGGGGCACAAAATGCTTGTGAGGCTGAATTCCATTTAGTGACTCCTAAGAACGAGAATTCACTCCATTTAGTAGGTTCTTATGTGATGTTGTCAAATTAAGATGTTAGAGGCTGTATGGCAGCAGTTGAAATATATGGAAGCATACTTATCTTTTTTTCCCTTGATTGTGATAAGAATCTAATGGTTATATAGTTGACATGGCAGTCTATTTAATTCATTTGCTAAGGGATGGTTTTCTTGGAAAATGTTGTTGGATACGGATTTCGCCTTTTTTTATATCAAAATTTATTTCTTTGTCATCATCAGAAGCGCATAAGTAAAAGCCCGAAGAAAGACGCTAGTAAAAGTCCGAAGAAGCGCAGTGGCAGTCGAAGTCCAAGCCGTAGCAGGAGCAGGAGCAAGAGTTTGTCACGGTAATTATCTGTGTGCGGTATAGTTTTTTCTTCTAGTTTTGTTGTCTATATTTTTGGATTTTGATGAACATTTTGCTTCTAGATTATAACCTACTGCAAGTCTTTTCGGCAGGTGATAATTTTATCTCATAATTGAAGCGAGAAGTGGAAATGAATTCGACTTTCGTTGTTCGAGCAGGCTTTTATTACAAGACTTGCTAGCAGACTTTGATTTTAAGAATGGATAAAGTCTACTCTATTTTTTCTTTTTGGTATTCTTGTTTGTCAAAAAAAAATTTTTTATCTTCTTTGCACTTATGTATGCATTTGACTAATATTACTGTTGGTATGTTATATTCTCTTTCTGGTTCTAAATCGTTTATAATATCAATTTCGTGAACCTCAAGTCTTTTGGTAATATACTAGTTGTCGTACCATTACATTACATTGCGACACTAGAAACTGCACTTGGACTAATTTTTGGGGTACCAAAATAAATTGTGTCCAAGTGCTCCATACCTCAGCTATCTGATATGGTAGCTGGTATCACATGAAGATGTGATGAGTTATGCACGTGAGATGCAGTGATCTAGAATTCATTTTATCTTTTTATTCCATGAGGTATGGGGTTAACTTTATTTCAGTCTATGTTTTCTCAATTTTAAAAATCTATTCTCTAAAGTTTTTAATTTTTATAAATCATGTTTAATTGTTGAAATTATGTCCAATTTGGACATTAATTTTGATTTTATAAGTCATTTTAAGGGCTAAAACAGTCTTATAACAACAAAAAACGTTTTTTAAGATATTTTTTTTCTTCTAATATTTCATGTTAGCATTTAACATTCAAATTGGACGTTATAAATTCATCAATTGAGCATGATTTATAAAAAATGAAAACTTTAGGGGGTAAATTTCTAAAATTAAGAATATAGGGGCTGAAATAATGTTAACCCCACATGAAGAGGGGAAACTTAAATTAATTCTTATTTGAATGTTATTTTGAACCAGGTGTCTTTGTGTGGCCAAAATACATTGGCATCCAGTCAAGCCATTAGCTGTTTATACTTTTTCTTGCAAATTTTGATCTACATTGAAGAAGGATAGATGTTTTATCTTCAGCCATGTTCATCTGGCAATAATTGACCAAAAGATTCTTTGAATTTACATTCAATGACTGGGAGTTATTGGCTAAGTTTTTGTTGCGGTTGCATATGTGTCGACCTCCCTGTTTTCCTCAAAAACGTCTCAGTCGAAGTATATATAATGAGAAAGAACTGAAAGAACTTATCGACTCAATGTCTTGGTTCTTAATCTATCTCAAATCGTAATGGACGAGAGATGACTATATACGAGTTTATATAAAACCCCAAATGTGCAAATATTCCTTTATACGCATTTCACAACAATTAATTAATGTTATTATTATTTGGTTGGACCCTAAGATGTATTCAGGTACTTGATCTTATTGGCTCTGTTTACAGAAATAATGCTATTTACATATTCAACTGCCCCAATATATCTAGGTTTTTCTGCTCCATGAATTGGGAGACACTTGAGCGATCGGGTATCTAGATTATAGGAAACTATGTATCCATCGGCATCTCCCATAAGAATCTCGTTACTCTTCCAAAATGCTAACGGAATTACTGCTTCAATAGGATTGATAGCGAAGCATTTTGTCCATGACCCTTTCAAAAAATCAGGGTCTTCATTTTGCCATATGTCGAACCATTTAGGTGCGTCTCCCTCGTAAGTATACGTGATAAGATGAAGGGATTCTTTCCACACAATAAGGCTCCTGTCAATTGCAAAAGTATCCTCCTCCGGTTGAGATATCAAATAAAAGACCTCATTACTCATATCAAATGCAACTATGACAAACTCCAACGGAAGCCCAGAATAAGGAAGGGTGTCTTTCCAAACTCGATGTGTCTCTTTTTCCGAAAGAGGTTTACGAAACGCATTCCAATAATAAACTCCCTTGAAGTACTTATCAAAACCAGGTTCTGGGAGGACCTCATCAATCTCTACGTTAAACTCGATCTCTCTCCAACAATCTGTACCTAATTCGTACACCTCTGCTTTTAAATGTGAATAACAATAACTAAGAATATTGACAACCTTGTAAACCTTAGCTTTGGAATCATACCCAAAACCCACACTATTTGTTTTAGAACAGTCTTCATCCGGGAGAAGACAGGATTTCGGAACAAGATCGAATTCCTTGATTGAAGGGTTGCATAAAACAGTAGTATCCCCATCGCCACTAAGACAAATGATCCCGTCACAATGACCTACAATTCGAGAACATAGGCAATATTGGTATAGCCGTGAAGGTATAATGAGCTCGTCCTCAATAACACAAGAAAGCTCTTGGTCATCGCCATCAGGATCATCGCAAAGACTAAGTGACGAAAGTAAAAACTGCTTCTCTTCATCGTTTCCATGCATAATGATATTAACAATGTCCTTCTTATCTGTAATGCTATTGTCTTTGACGATAATATGCTTGGCAATGATGCGAGTGGAAGAGATGAATTTGTTGTTCATGGAATTTGAAAGATTCTGGGCCACGAAACTTGGACTGTTGATTAGATTGTACCATGACTTACGAATGCATTTGAATCGCATTAGTGCTTTAGGAGGCAATCTCGACAGAAATTGAGTAACCATCTCTTCCCCCATTTTGGAAAGCTGCGCCATTTTTCAGGCTGCACTACACTTTTTTTCGTCTTTCTTCTTTCTCTTACAGTTAGTACAATATGTAAAGATAACTAGAAAAATAATGACATCAAATAGATAGATGAGAAAGAAGATTGAATTGAGGTGGATCAGGTCCCAATTAACCTAAGGCTCGGAGAAAAAAGAGGAGGTGAAAACATTTCAATCTTTAACGGCCACACAACAATCGCAGAATTCCAAGACATATGTACGTACATGACTTAAGTCTAACTAACAACTGTGAAGGAAACAAATGTGGTAATCGCAACTACCAAAATAAATAAGGAAACGGTGGAATGAATCCCAAAATGTCCAACATGGTCTTCACAATTTTCCCTAAATCTACTGGTAACAAATTTCAAATATTTGTGACATCTATTAAATTTGACAAATGATTTATAAGTTTCCTCTATTAGTCCCTGCTTTGTATTGTGACAGTGAGAATTTGACTCCAGTGGCAGCAGCTGGGGGTGGAGCTGGATACAGCCCCATTACCCAAATTGTGGTGGATAGGAGGTTGATTTAGGTGGTTTCATTGAAAGAAAAAGGGTACTATTGTGCAGAAACCAATATCAGAGAGTGGAGCTATAAACTTAAAATCCAACAAGAGGACACAGTTAATGTTAAGAGAGTATGGTTCGTAATAGTTAAGATCTGATTTGATTGGATGTGAGTTGCAGGTTGGGACAAGCAAAAAGTTTCATAGCAAATCTTCAGGGTGATTTCTATGTGTAATCATTCATGTAACTTTTGAAATTTAAGTACAAGAGTCAGGATCATGTATATGACTTGCTTAATGTAAGTACATGTGTACTTAATTGTGAAATTTAAGTATTTAAGTGTATCAAATTGAACAAGTTCCAACGTACTCTAGCCTTCCACCTTTATATGTGTCAGACTTACCATGATGATTATTAGCCTCATTAACCACGGAATGGTTAGATTCATTACATGATAAAAGAGAAAGTCAGCAGTAAAATCATACCGTTGAAAATAACTAATACAATAATTAAAGAAATAAATTTAATTTTAAAGTTTGAAATTTCTAACACATGATGTAATACTTTCATTATTATTTTTATGAGTCAAAAATGTGTGTTTTGTCTAGTACTATTTGGTTTAGTGACGTAGACTTAGACTAAAGTTTGTATTTGAGATATGTGAATACAAATGCGACATGACAATACAAAAAGTTTATTAGCTTTTATTGCTCATACTTAAAGCTGCTTGAGATATTGATCGAGCCCAATATAAAATAGTTTGAAAGATAAAATAGTAATCTAAAAACTGTCAAGGAAAGTAAAATCCGTCCGTGCAGGTGGATGGACCGACACAATCGATCAGACTAGTTCCATTGTGTGCATAGCAAATTATAATTTCAGTTAATACTTCATCGTGAGGTGTGGATCTTTTGTTTTTACAACGGAGGAGTGGTTTTTTTTCCGTTGCAGTTACCTTTTGAATCAGGTTTTCTATATCTGCGACGTTCCGTTGTAGACTGTTTCCTTTGATAAGGTTGCCAAAGGTGTTGGTCAAGTCCGTTTCCATCCACATGTTGTGTGACCGCTCGAAATATTGTCTTTGGTCGTACGTCTGCGAGGAACATCTTCCGTGTTTGTCCCATTCTTCTTTCCAAAACTTGCGATCAATTCCTTTCAGATTTGGCTAAGAGGTCAACAGCTTGTTTACCAGACTCGCATCATTAAGGATCTAAGTAAAAAACACACAATAAATACATGAGAAATTTTAAATACACACCCCTAATATCTTAATACACACCCCTTACTTAATACACCACCTATCAAGTTTTTCATTTCAGTATTATACTTAATACACATCCCAAACTACCTAAAATGTCCTTAATTTATGAAATATTCAGTTATTTAATATAATTAATATATATTTACTATTTGGTACCTCTTTTTACATATTATTTCGTCTAATTTTTGCTAGAAATTTTTGATTATCATCGCTCAATTTATAATCAAATGATTATTGTTATATTCCAACTCCAAATCACCAATACAAGTTTTCAAAATTCACAAGCTAGCTAGTACAACTGTAGAAGTACAGTAGCTATTAAACATAGATAGCTAGTTATTCGATAAAACATGTCATGATAAAGATGCAGTACTTGGCAATATAATCTCTAAGATCAAACTAAAGCTGATAAAGATGCAGTACTTGACAATATGATCTGTAAGATCAAACTAAAGCTGATACGGATACAAAAAAAAAAAAAAAAAAACAAAACCAAA
>NC_020492.1:18047841-18057555 GCF_000184155.1 Fragaria vesca subsp. vesca | reverse complement strand
AAAAAAAAACAAACCCAAATGAATTGTGGAGAAGAATTGGGGTTAAAGGAGAATACGTGTTTTCGACGATTTTAAAGTAAAAGACGTTAGAAAGAATACTTCTAGCGCGAATTT
This sequence comes from Fragaria vesca subsp. vesca, assembly GCF_000184155.1. Taxonomy (NCBI): domain Eukaryota; kingdom Viridiplantae; phylum Streptophyta; class Magnoliopsida; order Rosales; family Rosaceae; genus Fragaria; species Fragaria vesca. Next base: position 18,057,441 of record NC_020492.1, on the reverse strand, counting down.
TTTTTTTTAATAATAGATGTATATTTTGGTTATTTAACTTACCTATTACATCTCAATAGAAACATAAAATAATAGAGGTGTGTATTCAGATATTAAGGGTGTGTATTTAAAATTTCTCTAAATACATAGTAAATTCTTGACCAAAAAAATACATAGTAAATAATACAAGAAAAACTCTCTCAAAGGAAAATTCTTCGTTCGGCGGCGGCTCAGGCTGATGGCTTGGTCGTTTGGCCTCGCCGACGCCTTGAGTTTTTGTCTGCCGGGCAGGGATCGATGGCTATCCATTCACATCAAGGAGGTAAGGCAATTCGGCTGTGGTATGCATATTCTTTGATTTTGATCTATCGTTCTACCTCTGGGAGTTGAATGGCGGTTGTGTGAGGCCTAGATCTGCGTTGTTCTTTGGCGAGTCGGGGTGGTGCAGATTGATTGAAGGTGGTGGCCTTCACTCGACGGCAGAAGCGCTTGATGTTGCTGAGGTTGTGGATCAGACGGGCTGCAAACAAGGAGAGAAGCGGTCCCATAGTTGTGGTTGTGGTTCCTTGGGTGGGGCAGCATGCAATCAACGGCGGCGACGCGACACTGGTTTGGAGGGTGGTGTGGAGGTGGAAGATGGTGATCAGTCAAATGGGCTTGTGGGCCTCGAATGGGTCTTCTCTTGGATCAGATGGATTAGCAGCTATTATGGGTCGGAGATTAGCCTCAGCTCATAGCTCTCTTTAGCTTTTGTCTAGATTCTATTTTCTTCTATGTTTTTCTTTTAGTCTAGTTTTGTTCACCCTTAGGATATTATATAGGTCTTATGGGCTCTATGAATGCGGTTATTAAAGAGTAGTCTATCATATGGATGAGGTATGCCTCACAACTACTTGTCTATCTATGGATGATAACGGTAAAGTATGTAATGACTACTTCTGGCCTTCACTTTACCTAAATTATATGAAAGTCGTAACTGACTATTTCAAAAAGGGAAAATACTTATTTGGTACTAATTTAAACCCTTTTTTTTGAACTTAATGACAATTTTGTCATTAGAATCAAGTAATTAGAGGGTACAATACAAATCGATCCGTTGCCATGCGTACAGAAGACAAACAAGATCATCTAATTCGTATGAGGGTTATATCCTCATTACAAATTGAGGCTCACAAGGAGCCTATAATCTAATATCAAATAGATCACAAATGTTTCTAACTAAACTAGAGCAAGAAAATAAAGCTCCCCCATGTGAAAAGCATGGACCAAGAGCAATTGTTCCGAAAAACAGGAAAACTTAAAAATTAATGGGCTAAAAGAGTAAGCCCCATTTATTGGGCCCTGAAGAAAGCAGCCCCATTTAGATGGCCCTAAGGTAGCAGCCCCATAACAGAGGCCCAGGACCCAAGGTTCAACCCGAAATGGCCTGAGGAAGCCTAGCCGCCATCTTCAACCCGAGTAGCCTCCTGCGTAGGTGCTCCTCCTTCCCGTCTCGCCGTCGAGTTTTCCAAGTTGATCCATGCGTCGCCCAGATCCACTCTGCTAAGGCCACACGACTCCGCCAAAAGCGCAAAACTGAGAGACCACCACATCTTGAAGAAACCCTACCGGTCACCCAACACAAAATAGCCACCATGCCTGAAGTAGCACCCAAACTCATCTCAGCCACCAAGCCAAACCTTGAGCCAAAGCACCCAGATCTTAGAACTCCTTAGCAATTGAAAATTCAGATCCCGTCCGACAACAACTCATACAGGCAAGGAGAAAGACTCCTGCCATGAGCGCTGCCGGACGAGTTTGGTTTGACAGAGAGGGAGGCCGTCGCTCTTTCCCTTGGGGTTTTTGAGAGAGAATGCTCTGTACTTTTAAAAGAAAATTGAATATGATTAATTTTTACTTGACAGTTCTTTGTTTGTGAGGATGACGCATTGTTCAAAGTTACTAATTTAAACCCTTATTGCCTATTCCAATGAATTTATTAGACATAAGCCCATTCCAATATAAAGTGTTCTTATTTGTACCCAAATACACAAATATGTATTAAAGTCATAATAAAATAATAATTTTTATATATTTTTAAGACAATTTTATCCTTGCCACTTCAACATGTATAAGGAGAGAGAAAGTGAAAGAGTGAGAAGATTTTGTCGCAACCTCACTGGAATCTGGACGTTGGACGCCGGACTCCGGTTATCGGTTGCCGGAATTTCTTCGGTCGTCGGTTATTGACCCCTAGTAACTCAGATTTTCTCCAGCCGCTGGATTTTAGTCACCGGTTACTCAGTTACTGACCCTCAATAATCAATTACTGACCCTAATAATCAGTTACTGACCCCTAATAATCTTAGTTACTGACCCTCAATAATCAGTTACTGACCCCAACAATCTTGGTTACTGACCCTCAATAATCAGTTTGGCCTCTATAATCAATTACTGACCCTAATAATCAGTTACTGAACCCAACAATCTTGGTTACTGACTCCTAATAATCAGTTACTGGCCTCTAGTAACTCAATTACTAACCTCTAGTGACTCAATTACGAGACAACAATTGAACAATATAACCACTTCACATGCATTTTAAACAAACATACAAGCTTATTAAATAACCGAATTGAAGAATTCAAAAAAGAAAAAAAGAGACCGATGAAAAAATATGAGAACATCACAAGCATTTGGACATAGGGAGGCTCGACTTTATCGGCGTTTCGTGCCAAGCTGAAGGACTCCGACGCCGTCTCAGTCGTGAAAATGATCACAGACATCGATCTAATTCCAAAGCAACAGCCTGATTTCCTCCAATCATCATCATCGTCAATTGCTCACCACTAAATCATCATCACCACATTAACTAATCTCTCTCACCACCGAATCATTATCATATGTGAATCGTCTTACATCACCGAACCATTGTCGAGAGAGGAAGAAGCCGGAACAAGGGTGATCTCCAAAGATCACTTCGACTTGGGCGGCGAAGAGCCAGGTAGCATCGCCTCAGGTCGAGGTAATCAACACATGGACCCGATCTGTAATCAACACATGGTCTACCCCTGTAATCAACACATGGTCTACCCACTGCATCTCTTCCCTCCTTTAGATCCGACCCGGTCTTCACCAAAGACGATCTTGACAGCAGCAGTGGAGGATTTGGATCTGCCGCAGGACTCAGTCGACAAAAATGGCTTGCAAGGAATGTATTGCGGAGAATTCAAGTGCTTCGCTGACTGTGGAACTGCCCACACTAATCGAACCTTGTAAAATTTCAAAGATATCTGTGCCAACAGTTATCATATGAAAACCAACTGTGGAATGAAATGGAATGGAATTACCTCACATAAATGTGAACAGAAACACACGAGTGACCTACAGTGAAATGTAGGATATTGACTCACACAGGCTTTCGCATGACCGCCTAGAAATACCTTGGTCATGACACGATGGTGCATATTTTAAAGAACTCACATGGACATCCCTTAATTTGAGTCAATAGTAAAATGGGACAAAAGTTCGTCACACTGCAAGGTGACGGCACCGACTCTGAGTGCCAGACACTGGTTGGTTCGGCTAGTGCTGCTTCAAAGCAGTCATTGCATTCTAAAACACTTGATACACAACATGCTTCCCATTATGCCTTATTAACTAGTTCAAAGGCACATCACTCATTTTGCAAAGCCTGTTCTTTAGCAAAAACAAGATCGAGACCTCCCTATGCTAAAGATAACCAAAATATTTCATTCTTACGAAGAATACAACATGATATGTGGACTTATCTATCCAGAAATGCGGACCATTAAAGTATTTTATGGTTTTGGAGGACATTTCGACACTGGTCACATGTCTAATAATTATCCACAAGAAATGCTGCATTTGCAAACTCTTAGCACATTGTATACATGTAAAGGTCCACCACCCAGATCATCAAGCCTATAAAACTTGACAATGCCAAGAGTTCACATCAAAAGGACTTGATGCTTATTGCATGACCATCAAGATTGATGTAAAACATCTTGACGCCCCATATGCATACTCAAAATGGTCTCGCAAAAGGGTTATGCGCACTAATCTGCCTATATCTGCTTGGGGTTCTACAATATTGCACGCAGACTTACTTATTCGTTTTTTTTAGACCCACAGCTAGCTTACCATTTAATGCGTATCAGTTGGTAACTAGACATGAGCTTGAGATTTACGTATATTTGGTTGTGCAACATCTGTGCCTATTGCGCCCCCATAGCGTGTCAACCATGGGTACTCAAAAACGAATATGTATGTATGTTGGATACGCACCTCCAACAATTATCCGCTATTTGGAACCCTTACAGGCGATCTCACCTCTCGATTTGCGAACTGTCACTTTGATGAGACAGTATTCCCGTCGTTAGGGGGAGATAAGAAAATTGATTTTCTATGGGAACGACAAGAATTGTCGTGGTTGTCCCCACTCTGTCTCATCCTGATCCCCACATAATTGATATCTAGAACGTAACAGTTTCGATGCCTGATATGTTTATAGATATTGTTGAAGTGACGAGATCACACATGTTAGCTGCAAATGTCTGCAAGGTTAAAAGTCCACAATAAGGGGCAAGTCGCCGCAGATAGAGGCGATGCAACCACACTTACTGGAGGTGTGGTTGAGGCCATGGCTCCCTAAAGGAATAGGGGGAGGCCACTTGGTTCAATCAATACTTGCCCAAAGGAATCGGGCGAGTAAGGCACAACTTCATCAATGTACGGAATCTCTCTCATAAGATTGTCTCTAATTACAGTTATGTCCATGAATTAATACTGGAGGACGCTTCGATGTTTACAATGATTCCAGAGACAAAATCTCAACGAATTACGAGAGTACTTACACATTGATAATTCACACTATTGCTCAAGGAATCATATAAAGCACGAAGGTATCAAACCACGCTTTGTTGAAAAATGTCAACAAAGAGCATATTGGCCTACATAAAAGTACGATCCAGGAAGAGCTAGATTCTCTGACAAAGAGACAAGTATTTGGTTTGGTAAAGCCTGTAGGACATAAATAAGTATTTGTCATAAAGCGTAATGAGAAGAATGAAGCCTTAAAGGACAAGGTTCACCTTGTGGCGCTAAAGTTTCTCGCAACGTTTTAATTGACTACGAGAAGACATAATCTCCCATAATGGAAATGTAGCTCATTGATGTGGTTACTATTTATCTCCATGGGGATCTTGATTGGGAGATATTCATAAAAGTGCCTAATGGCCTTAAATTATCCAACTCAAGTAACTTTAAACCACGAAGTGCGTTTGCAATTAGAATTGAAACACTCACTTTATAGAAGTAACTACTTGGTTGGGAAGGGATACAAGATGGTGAACTATGCTCTTGCGCACTCATAAAGGAAATAAGTTCCGGATTTGCAATCATAGCTCATATGTCAATGATAGGAACATAGTAGGTACTCTTGATGAAATAAGAGAAACTGCGAGCTACATGAAATCCAAATTGAGATGAATAATCTTGGGAAACTCGGTTAACAACGAGTTTGTGGAATACTAATCCACCAGTCTGCATGTGTCCAAAAGATTGTCAGGCAATTTACATGGACGAATTGCATACTGTTAGCACTCCCAATGATCAGTCGATGTTTGGATGTATAGGAATAATCCATTTCGTCCAAACGAAGATGACTAAGAAGGGTTGAGAATCGAAATTCATTCTCTAAAGTGCAATAGGCGCAATATTGTACTTAGCCCGTTGAACTCGACTACATATAACATTCTCAAAAAACTTGTAGCTAAACTTAGCTCAACGCCAACACAGTGTCATTAGAAGGTACAAAGAACGTATCATGATACCTAAATAAACTATTGACTTGGGTTCATCTTATCCCTATAGAAAGACAAAGGGAATGCAGACAAAACTGCAACCCTCTACATCAACACCTCAAACGATGCTTTGGTTGGGGTTCACTAATGTCAGTTATCTATGGTCAACTTGTCGTTCCTAAACTAGTTATGTAATCATCATTGGGAACACGACGATACCTTATGAGAAACATCAAACTCTCCTCAAGATTCAAGTGAATCAAGTAAGGTTCAAGGAGAATAGGAAAGACTTGTTTCTCAAATCGCAGCCTACGGCTATATCTGAAAGACATGTGAGAAACATAGGAATGTAAAGATGTTCCTAGCTCTATTGATTGATGTAAGGATCAGGGGGAGTGTAGACTTCAGGGAGAGTCTAACACACATATGTGCGTTGTGCTCTTTTTCCCTTCGACCAAGATTTATTTTATCCCACTGGATTTTGTTACTTGACAAGGTTTTTAATGAGGCAACTCTCATGCACCACTTTAACTTTGACTTGTCACAAGGAGGAGTGTTGAGGGAAAAATACATTGATGCGCCTTCATCAGTAACTGACGAAGAGGGAATCATGTGATTATATGTAATTGAGCAATCAGACATTATTAGGTTTCATTACCTTGTAATTACCATTTGTAACTGCTGTATTCATCCCTTATATAAGGGAGTTATCTAATGAGAATAAGTAGACAAGTTCCAATTGTCATATTTCCTGTATCAATAAAAAGATTAATCATGCATACCTGACGGCCTGCAAACAACGGTAAAAGGGCACGACAAGGCACATAAGTTTTATTATCTGGCCAGAGACCATGGATAGTGAACATTAACATCTGTTTTGCCCCTGGTTTACAGCGATTCGTGGCACAGAAGGCCGGTGGCCATTGTTGTACAAATTTGAAATGATCATAAGATCCTCGAGACATTATAGTGCTAGAAACAAGAAACAACAACAATAACACAGCTTATTAGATTCTATATGCATGCACTTACTAGATCATTAACCACAAAGTCGCAAATCATAGCAAGGTATGTAGTGATCAGGAGTAAATAATGCTATTAAGGTGCATTATTTGACGAAAGATCGACTTATAGAGAACGAAACTCACCTCCAAAACAGAATGAAAATAAGAGCCAGACTTTTGATCGTCATGTTTTGAATGAAATATGTGTTTTATCTCAAAAAGACTCACGAATCTCATGCTTGTTATATAGATAGACCTTTCCTTCGGCAAACCGACGTCAACAATATATAGAAACATACCATGCATCCTGCCTTTGAAAAATTCAACTATTGGTATTCAACATGCCATCTTATGGAATGAACATGCCATAGATCTTGTCCGTTTTCTCCCGCTCAATTCATCAACCTCCCATGAGTTCCTTCCTTTTAATTCCATTTTCAGTTTCATCAAAATCAAACTTTCTCGAATTGGCAAGGTAGAGCACATGGTGAGGTATTGGGAATTAATTCGGGGGAAGGAGAAGCAGCTGGCAGTAATGGCTAATGATAACAATGATGGAAGCTAAGATGGAGGAGGCCGCTATAGGTAACGTTAAGGTGGATGCAAATGTTAGGTTCAGAAACCCTGAATTGCTGAGCATGAGTCAGAAATTAAGGGGGAGATTGTTGGAGTTAATTCGCTGCTCATGCTAGACATCTAATTAAATGAGTGTTTTAGCCCAAGTTGGACTCTATCTTGGAGAAAGAAAAAAAAGGGTCGTTTCAGTTTTCCAAAAAGAAGGCGTGCTTCTGCTGTAACTCGTTTTTGGTGTATTTCTCATTCTCTCAAGAAGACTAGAAGAGTCTGTGTGTTTTATGTATTCAGCTCTCAGTAACCTTGGTGAGAGTGAGAAGAGTGTTTTACTGTGATAGGAGAGAAAGAGGACAGCAATCCCTTCTCTGATAAGTCTTCTTGTGTTTGTGTATCCAAGAGTGTTTCTCTTGAGAGTTTTCCTCTAGTGATCTAGAGAGATTGGTGGCTGTAATCCCATTTATCATAATGGAAGTTCTTCGGAGATTGTCCCGTGGTTTTTCCCTTCACATTGAAGGGTTTTCACGTTAAAATTGGTGTCTCTCTGCTGCTGTTATTTGTTTATGTTCTTGTTGTGTTTTTGCTGTGCAATTTTGGTTCATATATTTTGCTGCATAATCTGGTTCCTCTCCCAACAATGACCTGCAATTCGGAACCATAAGCGACATCGGTCTAGCCATAAAGGTATAATGAGCTCGTCCTCAATAACACAAGAAAGCTCTTGGTCATCACCATTAGGATCATCGCAAAGACTAAGTGATGAAAGCAAAATTTGCTTCTTATCATCGTTTCCATGCACAATGATATTAATAATTTCATTCTTATCTGTAATGCTACTGTCTTTGAGGATAATATGCTTGGAAATTATGCGAGTGGAAGAGGTGAATTTGTTGTTCATGGAATTTGAAAGATTCTGGGCCACGAAACTTGGACTATTGATTAGATTGTACTTTAGGAGGTAATCTCGACAAAAATTGAGCAACCATATCTCTTCTGCCATTTTTCAGGCTGCACTCCTTTTGTATTTCTACTTTCTCTTACAGTACAATATGTAAAGATAACTAGAAAAATAATAATATCAAATGGATAGATGAGAAAGAAGATTAACCTGAGGTGGATCATGTCCCAATTAAGCTAAGGTTGAGAGAAAAAGAGGAGGCGGAAACATTTCAATTTTCAACAGCCACACTCTTAAGATATCAATTCCATATTGAAAATATGAAACATTGTCTGTGAGTTTATAAGAGTTTGGATCACTCCACCCATAACCATTAACCAATTTATTTTGGATGTGAACCTCGTACTACTTTATCTTTATCACACACAACAATCACAAAATTGCTTATTTGTGTAAGAGGCCTCCAATGCCATATGTACATTCCTTTAGTCTAGCCAACAAGTGTGAAGGAAACAGATAAATCAATAAGGAAAGGGTGGATTCAATCCCAAAATTACTAGTGAGCAAAATGTCAAAATGGTCTTCACAATTTTTCCTAAATCTACTCGTAAATAAAAAGTACGTAACAAATTTTACATATTTGTGACATCTATTAAAGTTGACAAAATAATTTCTATTTCTACATTCAAGGCATCCCAAAAACTTTTTAGACCCATAAATTAATCCCTAGAACACATGTGAAATGCTCTATCTTTCCATTCCAACATATTGTTTGGCCACTTGGATTTTCGTGAATCAAACTCAAGTTGTTGAGTGTTCCTCACTTGACTCTCGAGTCATGACCAAATTGATTATTGGCTAAGTTTATCTTGCGATTGCCTATGTACCTCCGACTACCTCCTCCCCTATTCAATAGCATTTGTAGCGAATTTGAACAAGCGGGTAAGTTGATATATATGAGACGGTAATTTAGGTATGTAGGGTATGAAATTGAATTAGAAAATAAATTTAAATTTCACACACATAAATTGTATACAAAAATTGTATTAGCCAAAAGGCCAAAACACACACAGTGATAAAGGATAAAATGTAGAGACAAAGAGATAACAAGAGAGTCATCATCTTATTCATTGATAGGAGCCTTTTATATAGGGAATTACACAATACCAATATGGTAAGGATATGAATACATAGATCTAGTCTAATTACATATCCTATTGGCATAAGGCCAAGGCACACATAGAGAATATCCTAGAACACTCCCCCTTATGCCGCGCGCTGATATGCCGATGGTGCTGATCTGTTGCCTCGTCAAAAACCTCGTCAAGTCACAAAAACCATGTGG
>NC_020492.1:18043477-18044869 GCF_000184155.1 Fragaria vesca subsp. vesca | reverse complement strand
GCATGAATGTCTTTAAAGCTCATAACATGGTTCCTTAGAATGTTGTGGATAGTTCCACTATCTGCGAAGCACCCAATGTCTCTATGAGACATAACTACAAGGAGTAGATAGGCGAGTAAATAGTTCTACTTGAACCATTTAGAAGGATTGAAAGAAGCTACGAAAAGCTGCAATCCCGAGAGTGCATAAAAATTTCCTCGCAGAATGACCTTTGCGCACTAGAACAGCCATAACTTCTTCGTTAAAATAGATATGGACGAACCGTGAAAAGTTCTGAAAACTAGACTCATAGAGCTTTCCAATGATATAAAGCTCATTGTCTGATTCGTCCGGAGCTGTTCACAAAGCTTAAACGAAGTTGACTGTCCAAAAAGGACAGATTGCTGTTTTTCGCAGATTTGGCATGTGCGAAGCTGTGAAGCTTGCAGGTGGCGTGTAGGCTTTTGCCTTAGCCAAAAGTGACGTGTGTATGATCAAAAACAAGTCCTTTCGATCGTTCTACGGTCGTAAACTCCATGACTAGTTAGCAAAAGCTGCCTGACATGAACATAAACTAACTCAGAGGACCTAGAGGATCCGATTATGATGATAATTTTCCAGCTTTGATAAGTCTTCAACGTCTTTTGCAAGACGGCAATTGGTTTAATAGCGCAGGGGGATCCAAAATCAAAAGCTTTCGGTAACTCCAAGTCAGTATGACCAGGCATGTCCGTGGAGGGTCGGTAGTGCGAGGCACACTTAAAACGACTATCTCCTTAATTTTGGACAATTCTAAGACATCACACTGAGCTTGGATGAGCCTAGTTAAACAATTGATGATGAACAATCCGCTATAGGGTAGAAGACTTAACCGGAAACACGTGGGCGATCCTCCTTGAGGATGCAGCGCCATGAGTCACCTTCAAAAGAAGAGACCAAAATCGGCACAATATGCCATGTTTCTAAGGACGATGTAAGTGTACATCTTGATTGTAAATCAATATGAACCATAAGAGGAGAATAGTTTCACTTCGAAAAATTCTCAAGGCATTCGTTATTGCTAATGTGAGTACATCGAGGTCTCAAATAGACAAAGGACGTCGATACAACGCCTTAGTACATATAACTTGGAACGAAAATCAATGTCTAGCCGATGACATCAAAGTCATGGGTAGCTAGAGCAGGATCTGAATCTTTGAAATTCGCGATCATGAGGATGACGTTCTTGTCCTCATATTGATTTTCCATACCTTTTTGTATGCATTCACAATTTAAAGGAGCTTGACAATCTTGAACCAGTGATCCGAAGATCCACAACGGTTGCATTAATGTCATGAGCTGACGTGAGTAGTTTTGACAAAATAGTGTCTAGACCGGGAGTGTCGCTATTAGAGCCGGCAACACCTCCCCCTC
>NC_020492.1:18004551-18043457 GCF_000184155.1 Fragaria vesca subsp. vesca | reverse complement strand
AAATAAGTTTATCACATTAGCGTATATACAATTCTCGTTTGTATGATCAAAATCAAGTCTTGTTGGTAATTCCACACCAACTTGGAGGACCTAGAGAACTTGATGATGATCGAATCCGCTAAAGATTATGGATCATGATGCCACAAAAGATCATCGACAATATGTAGTCAATTAAGGTGGTAAGCAATCCACTTGACTAATAGCTCAACGAGTAGAGTTACATGAACGTTTCGAGAAATGCTCCATAAGTGCATTCCACAGTACTTTGTGGTCATTACTTTTTGCACAGATTGCTATTGAAGGCTTTTGTTGATGTGGCGCGTCAAAGACTTTGAGCGCATGAGATGTGAAATCTCGGCATCTAGGCTTGTTAGCCTGGGGGTCAAAACATGTGGTTTAATCCTTTCCAATGAAAGGTTCCACAGAAACCAAGCGAAGATCCGCCTTAGGCATCTAGTACGTCAAAACTCAAATGAGCAGAATGTTACATTGCTCTTGCATATAAAACCAAGCTGTTATGAGACTCGATAGAGGTCACAAACGATGCTTTTAATGGTTTGTCCTTCGGATTGATCATACACAATCCGGAAAAGTCGCGAATTGATCAAACACAATTAGGAAAAAGGTCTCGGATTGATCAAACACAATCCGGTGAAAGGTCGGGGTTGATCAAACACAACCCGGACAAAGAAACAAGAGTGATCAAACACACTCTTGACCCGCGAATAAAATTCCGGGATTTGGGTACCTGCACGCACAAAATCCCAAGCATAGAATGGAGATGGAGAAGGGAGGAAAGAATTTTATCCTCCCCGAGTTATTGAACTTGGAAAAGTTTAAGGTTTCAAAAAACATACATTTCTAGAGGCTGCCGAGAGGAGAAATAACGGTTCGCCTACTTATACTTCGAATTTGGGGCTGAAAATTTGATAGGAGGAGCAGCTCTGGATGGGGAAGCTGCTGTCACAATTTCAGGTTGATCGGAGCAAGGGAAGGTGGTGAACCGGTGGTCGGTAGAGGCGGCGGTCTGGAATCTTCCGGCAGCCGGTTCGGAGACTTTCCGGCCGGTTCTCAGGGTGAGACCGGCGGCGTTGGATCCGGGGCGGAGAGAGCTTTCTGGGGATATAAAATTCCAGCGGAGGGCAGTCGGAATTTTGGTCGGAAATCGGGAAAAACAAGGCTGCCCGATTTTAGGGTTTTGGTTTTTAGGGTTTAGAAAAAAATGGTGGGCTATTGGCTCTAGGGTTAGAACAAAGTGCTGATAACGTGATAAAGGATAAAGTGTAGAGACAAAGAGATAGCAAGAGAGTCATCATCTTATTCATTGATAAGAGCCCTTTATATAGGGAATTACACAATACCAATATGGTAAGGATATGAATACATAGATCTAGTCTAACTACATATCCTATTGGCATAAGACCAAAGCACACATTGAGAATATCCTAAAACACGAACATATCTTATCTAATATTTTTGGTAGTGTGTAATATTGATGGTCTAAAATAGGCGAGTGGTTCGTGAAGGACGAGAGCCACATGTTTTTCCAAGACAAAAAAAAATATCCCATACAACAAAAACAAGAAAGCAAAACGTAGCAGCAGGCCAGTAGATCGAATCGAAGAAGAAAGAAGAAAGCAGAGAGATAATAATGTTCTCGACGCTCCCGGACGACGTCGTTCTGAACGTGTTCTACAAGCTGGACGACGACCCTCGCCACTGGGCCCGCCTCGCCTGCGCCTGCACCAAATTCTCCTCCCTCATTCGCAACGTCTGCTGGAAGACCAAGTGCCGCGCCGTCCTCCCCTCCCTCGTCTCCGCCGACGATCCCCCCGCCGGCTTTTCCTCCCTCCACAAGCTCGCCGTCTGCTGCCCCGGCCTCCTCCACTCCGGCGTCCTCTTCGACCACTCCGATTTCGGCCTCGAACGCGAGCTCGGCCCCGACCACCAGTCCTCCTCCTCCTCCTCTTCCACCCAAATCATCCACCACCAACCGCCGCCGCCTCCTCCGCCGCCAGATTGCGCTTGGTCTCTCTATGACGATCTGTATTTCGACACGGTTTACGACGCCTCCGAGGCCGCCGTAGCCTCTGAACCCCAAAGCGGCGGCGTGGTGGTCTCCGGTGAGTTCCCGGTCGGGAAAAGGCGGAAGATCTGCAGATCGATGAGGTCACATCTGGCCTCCGGGGTCTGGAATCTGAACCGGGAGCAAGGCAACAAGCTTCTCCACAGCCGCTTCCGCGGCGACTCCCTGTACATCTCCGACTGGCCCGGCTGCGTCCACGTGGAAGAGAAGCGCAACTATATGCTGTTCAGAGGGGTGTTCAAGGACTTCAAGGGGTCTCAGGTTTGGCGGAACATCAAGGACGGCAGGAGGAGCAGAGTCGAGCTCTGTTGCGCTTATTGCAGCTGCGACCACACTTGGGATCTCCATTCCGCCTTCTGTTTGCGACGCGGCTTCGGCTACCATGATGATGGCGAGCCCGTCGTCAGGGCTTATGTGTGCGACAATGGTCATGTTTCCGGGGCCTGGACCGACCTGCCTTTGTACGCTTAATCTAGCTTTGCAACTTCAATCGTTTGTCTTTGTTGCTGTTTTCGTTTCAATAAGAAAGTTGTAAGATTTGGTTGAAAAACTTCAGTGTTTATGCTCAATTGATTTGAATTCAGTTCTCTAGCGAAACATCCCCCTAAAGCTCTTGTTCGTGCTCATTGTATGTGTATGTTTCGATTACATTACTCCACAGAGTTGGCATTGTTGTGAATGGAATCACAGGTGCAAATCTTCTTTTCTTTTCTGAATGGACAGGTTCAAATCTTAGGGAGAGCAAGAACAGCCCTCTTCTTTTAAGATCTATCTGCCTTGGTCTTTTTTCTGTAAGAAGAAACCAGCATTGGCCAGCAAAAATATTATTGGTTGAGACTTGAGAGACTCTTATCTCATCCAGAACTTGTTTGGAAATGAAGACGAGTCAGTACTAAATGGGCCTGCTAAACCAGGTTGGAGTGGGCCCAACAAGGAAAATTTACGTGGGGAGCAAGAAGAGTGACAGAGGATGAGAATGAGTAATAAAGACACAATCTTTGATCCAAAAATTACAGAACAAGTTCAAGGAAGCCCTTTGCTCGGAGAATTCAAAGGTCCAGCATCATCAAGATTTGAGCTTTCAGGTCAGATTCAACAACCAGGTTCTGTCCTCCTTTTTCCAATTTCGCCGTGTTCGTTGTTCTTTCTCTTTTTCTTTTAGAGGGTGAATTTTCCTGTGTAATGGATAAAGAGGGCAATGCTAGTTGTGATCATGATGAAGGTCCAAAGTATGTGTTTGATTTGGGTGTTGAGGATGGCATTGTAGAAGATGAGAGAGAAGAAGAGGATGATGATTATGAAGAAGAATCAGAAGGAGACGATGCGGATGATGATGAAGAAGATGACACCTTTGATGTTATGGATTCTGTAGACGATGGTACTTTTGCAGACCAATATTACCCAGATTTTGTGGGGAAGGAGTATGAGACTTTAGCTAGGAAAAAAAGAAAACCACTTGGGGATAATCGTCCTAAAGGCTCAGTTAAGAAGGCCAGGAAAGATGATGGTTCTAAAGGAAGCTTAGAGGAGGAATTGATGGAGTTCATGATGGGCTGGCGGGGAAGGAGATCAAGGAAGACTAAGAAAAAAGGTAGAAGAAAAGGATCAAAGAACCAGTGCAGCCCTGAAATTAGTAGACTTCATAGTAAGGCTCGAAATTGCTATGCGTTTGGGGATTACAAAAAGGCCATACCCATCTTAAAAGAAGTAATTAAGCAAGCACCGCATTTGCCGGATGCTTATCAGACACTTGGAGATGTCCATAGTGCTCTTGGTGATAAATGTAGAGCCTTGAATTGCTACCATGTTGCTGCACAATTAGCACCCAAAAACCCATCTTTGTGGACACTGCTGTTCACAAAGTTCATGGAAGTAGGGAACATTTCTGGAGCTTCAAATAGCCTTTCAAGAGCAATATCAGCTGATCCTGAAGCTGAAAATGTGGTTGCTCTGAAGTTGGATCGTGCTTCACTCCATGTTCAGCTTAAAGATTTTGAAAAGGCTGCTGCTTTGTATGAAGAAATAGTCCAAACCTGTCCTGGTAATGTGAAGGCACTCAAGTCAGGAGCAGAGATGTATGCAAAATGCGGTCAGACTGAACACTCTATCCATATGCTGGAGGATTATCTCAGAGCTCATCCAACTGATGCTGACTTGAGTGTCATTGATTTGTTAGTTTCTCTGCTTATGGAAAATAATGCACATAATGAAGCTCTTCAGCATATTGAGCATGCACAACTGACACTCTATTCCGGAAAAGAGCCGCCTCTTGAGATCAAAGTTAAAGCAGGAATTTGCCATGCTAACCTTGGAAACATGCGCAAGGCAGCTAGTCTGTTCACTGAATTTGCAGCGGGTAACACTAAATTTAATAGAGGTTTTTTACATTTGAAAATTGCTAGATGTTATATGTCCTTGAAGTATAGAGTACAAGCAATTTTCTACTTCTACCAAGCTTTAAAGACACTTGAAGACCATATTGAGGCACGTTTGACTTTGGCTTCTGTACTCCTTGAAGAATCTAGAGACGATGAAGCTATATCGCTGCTGTCTCCCCCGAGAAATCTAGATTGTGTTCCCCTCCCAACTTATAAAGCAAGATCATGGTGGCGTGATGGAAAAGTGAAGTTGAAGCTTTGCAGCATTTTCAGAGCTAAAGGGATGCACAAGGAACTTGTGGACGCAATCTATGATTTGGTACACGAGTCATTAAAGATTATATCACTTGGGAGAAGGGTGAAAAGGAAGCTTTTGAAAAAGGAATTGTTCCAAAGAATCAAAACCTTGGATGATCAGCAAACAGGTAACGTTTTTTCCAGAAATAGATCACGAGCACTTCCTTTATCAGATCATCGGAGAGTTAACAGAGAAAAGAAGCGACTTGAGGAAAAGGCAAAATTAAAGAAAGAAAAGAGAGCTGAGGCAATGGCTGCTGGACATGACGGACAAAGTGATGATTATTCAGATTCAGATGATGATCCTGAAATTGATCCACAAGAAATACTGAAAGGGCCTCCCCTGCCGGATCTAGTCAAGGAAAAAGATAATCATGACCTCATATTAGATTTGTGTAAGTCACTCACTTCCTTGAATAGACACTCTGAAGCATTGAAGATTATTAAGCTTGCTTTGAAATCAACTAAAGGCATGGCAGCTTTCCGGGGGGAACTTCGAACTCTTGGAGCTCAAATAGCTTACACAGCTCTGGATCCTGAGCAGGGGTTGAATTATGTAAAGTACATTGCAGACCAGAATCCGTACAGCAATGCTGTCTGGAATTGCTATTACAAAGTAATCTCCAGATTTAAGGAGGACTGGTATCGCGAGAAGCATTATAAATTTGTGCGCCACAGGCGCCATAGGCGCAACAGATTAAAAGACTGTGCACCACCCAGTATCATAACTGGCCATCATTATACTAGGAAAAGTCGCCATCAGGATGCTGCAAGAGAATACCTTGAAGCTTATAAGTTATTGCCAGAGAATCCCCTGGTTAATCTGTGTGCTGGTACTGCCTTAATCAACTTGGCCCATGGACATAGACTTCAGAACAAGCACCACTGTATTGCTCAGGGCTTTGCATTCCTCTACAACAATTTACGGGTTTGCAAAAGCAGCCAGGAGGCTATGTACAACATAGCCAGGGCATTCCATCAAGTTGGCCTTGTGACTCTTGCAGCTTCCTACTACGAAAAAGTTCTTGGCATTCATGTGAAAGACTACCCCATACCAAAACTTCCCCATGAGAATCCACACTCTAATCCAAATCAATCACCAGGTTACTGTGATCTTCGCAGAGAAGCAGCTTTTAATCTACATCTTATCTACAAACAGAGTGGATCGTTTGATCTAGCTCGACAAGTCTTGAGAGATCACTGCACTTTTTGAGTTTTCAACCGACTTGTTACTGTGTCTGTTAATCAGGGAAGTTGTAAGTCAAAGACATTTCCATTCAGGCAGTTACTGTGTTTGAAATATTGTGAATATATGGCAACACAAAATTCTTGTTTCATCTTATACTGTCCTTTCAAGTTCCCGACACACAAACCATTTAGGGTACTTTCAGCATCAGAACAAGCTCAACTCTTGCAATTTATTGTATATTGATAAACTAATCATCTTACTAACAAAGTTGAAGATATGTGCTAATTTCACTAAAACATTTAGTAAGAAGCAGTCCTTTGAAAAGAAGTTTAAGTTATGTTGGCATACACAGCAGCTGCTGCAATATGTATGTTTTTACATCTTCTCAGGTATTTGAGGCAGGTAATGTTATTTATTCTCTATGGCTTCTTAACAATCATGAAGGTGCAGTGATCATGATGAACACAGTCATCACTTACACTACCCACAAGGCCAAACAGCTCTACATTCACTTGATCAAAATTTAGTGTGAAAATTCTCATATATCAGAAAAGAATAAAAATATGCAGTAGGGCTGGGAATTCTGTTTACAGCACAGTACTGGATCTTCTACATTAAGAAAGCAAGGTTATCCTTGAGAAGCAAAAGATAAAATATTATCAGATTTTGTAATTCTATTGATATTTTGAACCAGTTAAATCAAAATTATACTACAATGTGACAGATGGATGAGCTCCTCCTTGCATCTCAAAAAATCTTTTTTCTTTGTTCATTTTTCTTTTTTAAATTATGTTTTTGGCAGCATAGTCTTGGTGTTTACTTGACCACTGACAGTCACTTGATTATGAAAATGAGAATTTCTATTGCAGTTGGTGTGACATACTTTGGAAGTTTTCCTGAATTTACTTCTCCAACGGATCATATATATATATATATATATATATGAAAAATGCAGAGGATGAAAGGAAAAATCCAGAGTATGATAGAACTTTTGTTTGAAAATCTTGAAGTTTCCGGTTCAAAAGGTAAAGAGGTTATTACATAGAAGGTCCTCTATTACTTGTGCAGCAAGCCATAAATTGCAACTGGTTGTACAAAAGTACTTGTTTATACAGATGTTTGAGGTTTAATCCTCAACTATATGTTACATACCAAAACAATATTTTAGAGTTTGAACTATCACACTATTTAAACTGGAGTAATCCAATTTATTCTAGGTAGCGTAATTTCGCAGACACAATGATCAGCACAAGGCAATCAGCTAGGAGCCTTCAGTGTTTGGTTTTAGGCCTCTTCACGATCATAACACTGCAGTGAGCGTGATGAGCACAATAGTCACTTACACTTCCCAAAACCGCCCTGCACCAAAATCAAACAGAACATTAACATTTCTGCACAATGATGTATACTATTTTGTGCAGCTAATTAATCCAATAAACACTCGAGCTAAGCCATGATGTTAAGCACTTTGATCTTCTCGTTTTCATTCTCAAGAAAGTAAACCAATCAATCAAAGAAGCTACCATACAACTGAACTCTAAAACCTGGCAACAATTGGAATAGGGTCCGACGAATATACCTTTTGATGGCTCCATAGCCATGACTACCCACAACCAAGACGGATGCATGGTGTCTTTCAACAGCCTCACAGAGAACATTCCTGGCATCGCCTTCTATCACCTCTATGACCACATCTTTTACCTGCATAGTGAATGAAAAGTTCAGAAAATCACCATATCGATCACCTTAGATCTTGTCATAACATATAGAACACAACGTCATTACTGTTTTGTTATATGGATAAAAGACAAAGACTAACTACGATGTTAACATGAACCCTTTCTTATTCGTAAAACTTGGATTCAACTCTATGTCCATTTCTGCTTAATCATGTTAACAGCAAAACCAAGTCCATTTCTGCGTAATCATGTTAACAGCAAAACCAAGTCCATGCCGAGATAAAATGGAAAAAGAAAAACATGATTAATCCCTCTCTTCTTCTTCTAGCTCTCTCTTCTTTTCCCTGTGGTCTTTGATTATTCAAGTGAAAGAAACCACATAATGAATTCTGATAGAAAAATTAATCCCAAAACGAAAATAAAATAAAATCACATCTATACAATAACAATCATATAAAGATAAGGTGCCAGAGACTTGCATGATCGAGAAGTAAGTCCCTCTCAATTTCAATTTCAGGAACATGAAACACAAGACAATAAATAAATCTGTGGATCGAATACATACCGATTTAGAAGCACAAAACTCCTTGGCCTTCTCACTAACGCGAGCAGCCTGCTTCTTCAAATCAGCATCCACAATCGGCATAACCTCAGCAGCCCCTGCAGTTGATTCAACAACCAATTAAGATATAAATAACCAATAATCACCACCACAACCATGCATATATAATCAATTAATTAATCCATGAAAATTAAGGCTTACCGGGACCGGCGAGGCCGACGACGGAGGACGGCGTAGGCTTGGCGTGGACGATGACGAGCTTGAACGGCGTGTTGGAGCCGAACGGCGCGAAGAAATGCTCCACAGTCCACTGCAGCGCGTAGGCGCTGTGCTCGCTGTCGTCCGCCGCCAAAATCATCACTTGCTTCTCTGCCATTGATGAAATCTAACCTAGCTACTTGTCTCTTGTCTTTCTCTCACTCTTCACAAAACAAAAACAAAAACCAAAACCTGAAAACCCTTTTCTTCTGCTGCTTCTTCTTCTTAATTTCCAGTGTGTTTGTGTTTGAATTGATCACTGTCTAATATAGAAGGAGAGAGAGCTGGAATATTAAGGGGGTGACAGCGACGGCGTCGTTTGGCGCGTGGCGGTTATGAGTTAGCGTCAGGCCCAAGGATTCGCGTGGCCTCTAGAAAGGGCGAGAGCCCCCGCCCACAGATTTCTACGGATAACGGGAATGTAGGAGACCATGCTACTAACCCCGTACTTCGCAAACCAAGGTACATGAATCTAGGAATCCTCGTTAATCTAGTCATTTTGATCTGTTAACGAATTAGTACAAAACTCTGATTCTTCGATTTTCATTTACATAATCTAGTCATTTTGACATGTTAGCAAATGAGTACAAAACTCGTTAAGGTGATTTTCATTTACAAATATAAGAGTGTGACAGAGTTTCGGGTTTCTTTTTGTTTTCAATAATTACTTGGATGCATTACGTACGCTACCATCTATTATTTTTCAGATATAAATATCCACATTGATTGAGTTAAGGAATCGTTAAATCTGTAGTTCATAAAAAATTATGCTTTTTGCTAGGAAGGTCTAGGATAATTTTTTTCCTTTTTAGGATCTTTTATGTAGTGGAGGACACACTTGGAGTTGCATTAGATGATTAGTTACTGTGGAAAAGTTCTCCGACACAAATATCTCAAATCATGATCTAAAATGCTCTTGGAATTTCATTCTGTTTTGCATTACATTTGTTACCTAAGATGCTCTGCGATTTTTGGATCAAATTGTCGGTCTGTTTAATACTTTAATTTTCAAAAAAATTGATAACTTTAAAAATATGTAAATATTATATCTATCAACACCAAATGTCGAGATTTTCATAAAACAAAAGAACGAATAATTTAACGTACATAAGGTAAATTCAACACCCCTGATTTGATTTTCTAGATCTGTCCTTGCCATTTGTTGTAGGCAATTGGTGGTGAATTGGAGAAATGACGAGGCTGACGAGTGGGCATGAATCATGCCGAGGCATAACCACCATTCTTGCACGGAACCAATGTTCAAAACGTTAAATCAATGGAGGTGGTACCAATCAAACAAATAAACTGATTATCGATCTAGTATTAACGATTATGAGGAATTTTAAGTATCATGTCATGTCATCGAATATGAAATGCACGTACATATGGCAAATTAATATCCCATCCTCTATTTTTCTTTTCCTGTTTGGGTTTGCATTTGCGTGAAAGTTAACATCAGAACAGATTCTCATTAAGCTAAGAATTACTTATGCCATACTGCATACATATTACATGTATGTCATGAAATATATGAAGCTGTTTTGAGTATTCATTTTGATGATAAATGAGAGAGAAATTTTAAATACACACCCCTAATCTCTTAATACACACTTTATTGTTTTATATTTCTATTGAGATTTTATAGGTAAGCTAAATGACCAAAACATACATCTATTATTAAAAAAAAAAAAATCATGCTAGAAGTATTCTTTTCAACGTCTTCTACCCTAAAATAGTCGAAAGCACGTCTTCTCCCCTAACCTTAATTCTTCTCCACAATTCATTTTGGGTTGTTGTTTTTTTTTTTTTGTTATCCGTATCAGCTTTAGTTTGATCTTACAGATCATATTGTCAAGTACTACATCCTTTATCAGCTATAGTTTGATCTTGCAGATCATATTGTCAAGTACTGCATCTTTATCATGACATGTTTTATCGAATAACTAGCTATTTATGTTTAATAGCTACTGTACTTCTACACTTGTACTAGCTTGTGAATTTTGAAAACTTGTATTGGTGATTTGGAGTTGAAATATAATAATAATCATTTGATTATAAATTGAACGATGTTAACCACAAATTTCTAGCAAAAATTAGACAAAATAATATGTAAAAAGAGGTACCAAATAGTAAATATATATATTAATTATATTAAATAACGGAATATCTCATAAATTCAGGGCATTTTAGGCAGTTTAGGATGTGTATTAAGTATAATACTGAAATGAAAAACTTGATAGGTGGTGTATTAACTAAAGGGGTGTGTATTAAGATATTAGGGGTGTGTATTTAAAATTTCTCTAAATGAGAAGCACCTTAGAAAAAAAAAAAAAAAAAAAAAAAAAAATTAGATTAGACAGCCTCACCGCTACGCATAGGTTTGCTCGAGAAATACAAAGTTCAACATATATTTTTTTCCTATTCGTTAAAGAAAATGAAAAATCAAGCAGATTCAATACCCAAAACATTAGAGAAATTCTGGAGTGGGAGAGAATGGTCCAATAAGCAGATTCAAATAATCAAGCAGCCCAACACCGTCTAGGTTTTGTACTTTTTACATGGTTCAATGGGCTCTGGGCTCATTCGCAATGGGCCAACGGCTCCTCAATTTTGTTAATTGAAGAGGTATATATGAGATAATCAATAGATCAATTATCAAGTTAGGATTTGGTTATTGACTAAACCAGAGGTAATATCTCAATCCCATGAAATTAAAAACGCAGGTCATACTCACACCTCTACTGATGGCTTAGTTGCAAGTTGGCTTAGTTAATCTCTTAAAAATGATTGAAATGGTCTAATTAATCAGAACTTATGGATCTTGCTAGCTGTTTAAGACTTTAAGCTTGATTTCATCACGCCAACCAGAACATAGGGTCGATCAATACATTAACTAAAAACCCCAGCCTGCATCCTTGTCCTTTACCATCTCTTTGATACATTTGAATCTTTTTAGAATCTTTTTAGTCTTATATATGCGTTTTTAATTTCTAGTCAATTATGTTCTCATACATTCTTTTAGAACGAAATAAATATGAGAAATTTGAGAATCTTTCTTTGCTGGTTTTGCACGATGCTATGGTAACTCATCGATCACCACAGCCCTAGCTAAGCTAGCTATTTGAGTACGTAAGTGCTCGACAACACTTGGTGCCTTTTCCACTCGAAAATGCTAGCTTTTCTAATTAAAGTGATTCACAACCATCCGACCAAAAAGAAAAAGAAAAGAAAAAAAAGAAGTGATTCACAACCATCCATCATCTGCAACATTGATTTGAGGTTGTGAAGCTAGAAGTTTGAAATACGTACCTAAAGAGAGAAATCAATCATGGAAAGGCAAAGCATTATGCAATATTGCAATGCATCATGTTCCAATAGGAACAGCTTCGTTGAAAATAAATAAATATCATAGAGATTAAATCTATATTTCAAATATAAAATCCCAAAGGGCATAGATGATCCCATTCCCAGTTTTGGCCTTTTGGGTTGGAGTAAAGAAGCATTTTGTACAAAGTTAATTCTGATGCAAATTATCTGCTTTGGCTTAATTCGTACTTCTAAGAATTGGTTGGTCAATAGATTAGGCTGCCCAGAAATGATATTGTTAGTTTGACCTAGCCTAGTTTTAACTTATGATCGATAAGCATGCTTATAGTATATATGCACCATCGATCTCACTGAAAGAAGGATATACAGTATTATATTTAGTATTTCTAACAAAATCCATATATAGTTTTCTAACTCTATTATTTGTGTGTTTTAGGTTTGATGCTGTGACTTGCTAACAGTTTTTGCAGTTTAATTTAATCAACGGTTTAGGTTCATCATTGACATATACAAATTAAAGACATAAAATATGACGATCACTAATTCGATCAGGGTGAGATTGTGATAGCACAAAGGGTTTAGGAGTGTAGTCATACGCAAAACCAACG
The DNA here is from genome assembly GCF_000184155.1 of Fragaria vesca subsp. vesca. Taxonomy (NCBI): domain Eukaryota; kingdom Viridiplantae; phylum Streptophyta; class Magnoliopsida; order Rosales; family Rosaceae; genus Fragaria; species Fragaria vesca. Next base: position 18,031,073 of record NC_020492.1, on the reverse strand, counting down.
AGACTAGCTAGGAATATTGTTAATCAAGTCATAATCCTGATGATTACTTGCTTGGCTTTCGCTTTAAACATCATCATCATACAGTACGTATTTAACGGCGGAGATAGAAGCTAACCAGGGTGGCGGTGCTGTCGTAGACGACAAGCAATGTTGGTGTGGCAACGCTTCCAGACCTCCCGATAGAACCCTTTACCATTTTTGACCTCTCTCTTTAAAAACAAGATCCGCCGTCAAATGAGCCACCACAGAAGCAAAAGAAGGCGTCAGCCACCAGCTTTGATCCATATATAGAATAGAACACGTAAGGCAGCTAGCCCTAGTTTCCGCGTTGGAAGCTCTTAGCTGTCCGATGAAGATAGATTTTTGGACTAGCTGCTATCTATAGTTTATAGGAATCGGATTTGCCAACCAGCAAAGATCGATGGTCATGGAGACCAACCAATCAAAAGAGAGAGAGAGAGAAAAGAGAGAGAGAGAGAGTTGATTGGTTGGTCTCCATGACCACCAACCTTTGCTGGTTGGCAAATCCGGATCTTAGTTTATATCGGTATAATTTCTTGACTGTGAAACCGTGAAAGGGAGAGACCTGAATAACGACAGGTCCGATGGCCGGAAGCCCGGAAAGGCTAGTCGCATTGAGAACGATAACCGATATAGAATGTATGCGTGTTTACGTACTTGGATCCATGAGTAAACTTGCATGTTTAAGAGTATTGTGTTATGTAATTCTATCAAATTGGCTTTCATCGTGTACCTTACCGAAATACCTAATGAACCGCATCATGATGAGTTGAAATTGGTTTGTCGATCATAGCTAGAAATGACGCATTTGATATCACTCGTTAGGGATAACCATTGCAAGAATATCTTTACCAACGTCCCATTCAATCAAAATTTTATTGTCTTTCTATCTGACTTTGGCCTTCAGCAATATTGATCATGCTAATAAAACTATCATAGATTCATACTATTTTGCGTGGTGCGTATTAGGATTATTGGAACAATATGTCGATCGAGTTTGGTCGTATTAGGATTGAAATGGAACCAAAAGAACTTCAAACATTGGTTATGATTATGGTACACATATATAATTCTCGCCAACCAAACATTGCTGGTGGGAGGGTGACTCCAACCAACTTCCCGTTGGTAGCAAATTCACATGTATCCTGGTTTTTTTTCCAGATTTGACTTGCGCACACTGAATAGTGAATACAAACACATGTGATGCTTATCCTCTTTTTCCTTTCAAGATTTCTTAAAATAATACACTAGTTTAGTAGATTTCAAAATTACTTTCAAAATATTAGTTTTAGAAAGAGCCCTATTACCATTGAAACCCCCACAGTACACCGTGAATATTTTTTATTAGCTGTAATATTTTCTATTAATGGATATATTCTTAAATATTTGTAAGCTGGTAAATAAGGGTCACATATACCCACGAATGGTATTGTATTTGGTACAGTCTTATTTTAGACCCTGCCCAAAAATAATAATAATCATCTTCATTAGGAAATGTCAATCCAACTTGAATATCTTTTCCCAAAAAGAAAAGGAACTGATAGCAAAATCTGGGCCGAGTCAAATTGGTATTCCAAGTTGGTTAAACTTTCCGAGAAAATCTTAAAATTTCTTGGGAATTAAGTATTATTCACAATATTTGTCCTTTTTATACACATCTCATCCAGATGCGTGGCAGAAACCGTTGCATCTTTTTTGAGCAACACCGAAACAAAAACCAGAGACAATATTGTTTTGTTCTTAGGTTTCAGAAAAGCTCATCTCAGGATAAGTGATACACGTATATTTCTCTTGTTAAAATTGTTAGTTCTTTCGTTTCTGTCACACACCCATCTCAGCTTTTGTCAGCAAAGTTTGAATTCTGTGTGAGGTTTTCAAAAAAGAGAGGGAATTGAAGGAGATATTTGATGATCAGAAAATGAAGTTCTGCAAGAAATACGAGGAGTACATGCAAGGCCAAGAGAAGAAGCTACCTGAGGTTGGCTTCAAGAAGCTTAAGAAGATCTTGAAGAAATGCCGAAAGGATTTTCATTCGGAAGACGACATTAATAATCTTGCCGTACATGACCCCAGAACATGCCCTGACCATTGCCCAGGTCCCGAATCTAATATAGTCTCTGTTTTCTGATATTAGAGTCCTTAACTTTGATCCGTAAATTTTATAAAATTCTTTTTGGGTCTGTTTTGGTTTCATGGTTACGAAATTGTTGTGGTGATTTTGATTTGAAAATTTGGTGTTGTGCAGTGTGTGATGGATCGTTTTTCCCTTCGCTGCTCAATGAAATGTCTGATGTGGTAGGCTTTTTCAATCAGAAAGCACAGAAATTGCTCGAGTACCATTTGGCTTCTGGGTTTCGCAAGTACATGCTTTTGTTCAAAGGCAAGCCTCAAGGAAACCATGTGGCTTTAATCCAAGAAGGCAAGGACCTTGTTACCTATGCACTCATCAACGCCATTGCGATCCGAAAAATACTCAAAAAATATGATAAGGTAACTACAGCATCCGAGTTTGGATGAATGCATGGTTTGTTTTGGTTGTTGTTGTTGTGCTTAAATGTGTTTCAATGAATTTTTGGTAACAGATTCATTACTCGAAGCAAGGGCAGGCCTTTAAGTCACAAGCGCAAAGTATGCACATTGAAATCCTTCAAAGTCCTTGGCTCTGCGAGCTTATGGCTTTCCACATCAATTTAAGGCGATCGAATATCAAATCGAGAAAGAGACCGGCCTTGTTTGAGGGATGCTCTCTTATAATGAATGATGAGAAGCCGACTCTCACCTGTGAACTCTTTGATTCTGTCAAGGTTGATATTGATTTGACATGTTCAATATGCCTGGTGAGTTTCCAAGGTTACATTTGTTTTAAGAGTGTCCTGCATATCATGCATTCTTGACTGCATATTTTTGTTGACTTGACTTGTTCTATATGCTTGGTGAGTATGGTGGTGGCTTTTCTCGTTTGGTTGCCCCTTTTGCAGTCTCTTTGAGGCATTTGGTCGAATATCTCGGAACGCAGTCAGAATTGTGCTCTGTTGACAAGTCTTAGTAATTAATGTGCTCAATTTGCAGGACACAGTTTTTGATCCAGTTGCTCTCACTTGCGGTCATATATTCTGCTATATGTGTGCTTGCTCGGCTGCATCTGTGACCATTGTGGATGGGTTAAAGGCTGCCGAGTCTAAAGAAAAATGCCCTTTATGCCGAGAGGTCAGTAATGGATATCCTCAATTTCACAATATGTATTTCCTAGAAAGTTTACAGCCTTGAATTGTAATCACATATTGGTTTGTAATGTGATTGTGTATTCCATTTCAGGCAAAAGTGTACCAAGGTGCTGTACACCTGGATGAGCTTAGCTTTTTAATCAGCAGAAGGTATGTTTATGTCCAGAGTCCATTATGTGCAACATTCTTCATAAATATAATGCAAAGTATCATCCTAATTGTTCAATTTTCAACAGCTGTCGCGAATACTGGGAGCAGCGCATTCAGACAGAAAAGGTGGAGAGGGTTCAGCAAGCAAAGCAGCACTGGGAATCACAATGTCGGTTATTCATGGGCGTTTGATATGATTATCTTGTTAATTCATTTTAGAGCTAGTCTTAGTTTGTGAAAATCCACAAACTTCTTGTTTTTTGGATGTTGTACTGCTTACTTCTTCACCTGTAGTCTTATTGATTCTGTTTTAACTCAATTGTTTTGAGGTGCTTAAGGTTAATCCCATTTGCATTACTCAACATCTGTACTTTTTCTCTCAAGCAACGGCAACAAACCAAGCTAGCTTCTTGCAAGTACATCAGCTTATCAAGCTGTCATGTAAGCTGATTATCATTCTCAGTAGTCTCAGCGCCCTTTTGATTGTGCAATTGTACTGTGTATTTCTAGAGTTAATTGTTTAGGATATGAGTTTGTAACAACTTAGTTGAACATATATACTTGCAATAAAGTTCTTAACCTCTCTGAGTTAATCTAATTTTTGCATCATCCACTACTCAAATTTCGTGATCAGAACCAGGTCACTCGACATGTTTTGAATTGCATCATCATCATATATCTGTCGACCTTTGGCCTTCAAAGTTGGCACCATAACAATGGCTTCATCAACAGTTTCAGGGCAGAGATTGCCGAGAACACAAAGCTCAAACTCAGGTGAACATAATTATTGAGGGTTTTTTGTCCTTGTTTAACGTCAGGGATTCTTGTACCGGCTAAAGCCCTTAGATACTGTAGTGACTTGTCAAATGCTCTATCCTATATTCAAGAATGAAGGATACTTCGCAAAATCATCAAACATTTTGCCTTTTAAGAACTCGTCTCCGATTTTGAGCACATTTCTTCCTCCTTGTTTGAAACTTTGAATGAATGTATGATTTACTATCAATAGAGTATGAAAATCCCAAATATTATACAACTAGGAAACCTACTCCATATGACTCAGAGATAATTATCAGATACAAAGAGAACTCTAAAAACAATTGATTTAGAAAAAATTAAAATTAAAAAAATGCGACAAAAGACATCTAGTCCGACCGCACTCGATGCACGCTAGTGAGGCTAGAAGCCTATGCTGGGGCTGTAGTACACAAGTTTCATAGGCTTAAGACACGTGAAACGAAATTTTAATCAAATAAACGATTCAAGCACAACAACTAACTAGCCTATCAATTTCGCACATATCAATTTTTTTAGTTAATTTCAGTTTTATGTATAATTTCAGTTTTATCTTTTGATTTAAAAAATATTATACTATTGCATAGAATAAACCATGGGTAATATCGAATTTTCAAAAACTAATTATTAGAAAAGTCAAGAAGCCTACTGGCTTTATTATTGAGATCTATTTAGAATTTTCGTTGGAAATAAAAAATAAACCGACCTTTGACAGTTCCCGACTATAAATAACATTTCGTTGTTGATATTCCCAGATCATAACAATCCCTGAACCTGAAAAAATAAACCTTGATGGCAGAAGACAACCACGAGTGCGGAAAACGCAGGAGGCAAGACGGCAACGTCGATGGCCTTGGTCTCACTGCCGGAATCGGGATGAAGATGCTGAAGAACATGGGCTACAAAGGAGGCGGTCTTGGCAAGAACGAACAGGGAATGCTCAACCCCATTCAACCCAAATTGAGGCCAAAGAATTTAGGCATGGGTTTCCACGATTACAAGGACACCAAAACCGACCTACCCAATTCGCAAGAAGCATTTGTTGAGGTCCAAAAGCCTCCACTCGCCAAGACTGACATGCCAATTTGGAAGAAGAACGTTATTAACAAGCAGCACAAGGATTTCTGTTTGGCGGAGTTCTTGGCCCAGAAGATGGAACAAGAACAGGGTGTTGTTGTTGATGAGCTTTCCAATTTGGACAATGAGATTAATGCTGTTTTGAACCGACTGAAGGAAGCAAATTACATGGGAGAATTGACATTGGAATCGCTGGCCGATGAGTTTGGTGACATTCGGAGGAGGTACACTGACGATTGTAAGTTACTTGACTTGTCTCGAATTGTGTTTTCATTTGCAAAGCCTTTGTTTAACGAGATGTTTCAGGGTTGGGATCCTCTGCAGAATCCTTGGCTTGGTTTCGACATTGTGTCCGCCTGGAAGGGTTTGCTGCATGAAGAGAAATGTTATTATACCGAGTTAATTAGAGAGATTGTGTTATCTGAAGTGAGGATGACTGGCCTCAATAGTTGGCAGGCTGAGGAGCCTGAACCGATGCTCGCGTTTTTGGAGGCCTGGAAGGAGTTGCTGCCCGGTTCTGTTGTTCATGACATATTGGATATGGTGGTCTTGCCTGAATTGAGGGTTTCTATACAGTTGTGGGAACCAAACTTGGGAAGTGTTCCTATCCATTTGTGGGTGCATCCATGGCTGCCATTACTGTTTGAGTTGGGAAATGAGTATCAATTGGAGTTGGAGGAGTTGTTTGGAACAATGAGGTTGAAGTTGTGTAACTTTCTTAGCTCATGGCACCCGAGTGATGGGTATGGTTATAACATAGCGTCACCGTGGAAAGCAGTGTTTGATTCTACCACTTGGGAGTTGCTTATGTTTAGATATGTAGTTCCCAAGTTGGAGCTGGTGCTACTAGAAGATTTTGAAGTGAACCCTGCCAATCAGAAGCTTGATCAGTTTAATTGGGTCATGAGGTGGGCGTCTGCTATTCCTATGCATCTGATGGTCAATGTGATGGTGAAGGGTTTCTTCCCAAAGTGGATAGAGGGTTTGCATTTATGGTTGAAAACCAATCCAAAGTTTGAAGATGTTGCCAATTGGTATAGGGATTGGAAGGAACTTATCCCTAAAGAGTTTTATGCGAATGAAAGTATTGGTCGTCAGCTTGAGTTTGGTCTTGGTATGATGAACCAGGCTGTTGAGGAGATGGAGGTTGCCCGACCTGGTTTGGAAGAGAAGTCTAGGGTAGCTGGAAAAAGGCAGGATAAAGCAGTACCAGCAACCCAAACAAACTTGGAGGCCCAAACCAACATGGATGACATTGATCATGAGTTGAATTTGAAAGAGAAGGGTAAGATTGATCAAGTGCAATTTGAGGCAAAGAAGAGAGCAGTAGCTTTTTTAGCCAATGCGAAATTGGGCAGCACAACTGATGTGGATGACATTAGTCATCAAATGACCCTGAAAGATGTTATTGAAGCAGAAGCACAGGAACATGGCTTGCTATTTAGGCCTAAACCTGGGCGAATGTATGATGGTCACCAGGTATATGGGTTTGGTAGCGTAAGCATAATGGTGGACTTTCGAAAAGAAAAGATATATGCTCAAACAGAAGAGACTTGGTCTCTTGTGTCCCTTGAGAGGCTACTTGAGTTGCACAAGAACAAGGAGACGATGAGTTCCCGAATGAGGCCTCTACACACTTGATGGAATAGGAGGAACTCAGTTTTTGTCAATACCAGCATTTGTTAAGAGTCGCTCGTTTATCATGGTGGTGTAAAACATACATAATATGATAAAGGTTTAATAATTTCATATGATTTTGGATTATTTGTGCCCTGCCTCTGGCAAATACATGAGAATTGATCAACTGTTTACTTTAGTTTCTTGATAGTTGATGAAACATGATGGCCTTTGTTGGATCCTGTTGCTGAAACTTCTGCCATTTTTCTGTTCATAACATGTGGAATTGGATTGTTCATGTGTCGGAATAACACTATACTGGCCTGCTTTACTGTTAGACTATCAAGAAGCTTGATTTTGGCCCTCTATTGAAGCTCCTTTCTGTTGCGGTCCTTGATGAGCAGCTTCAATGTCCAATCCCCTGTGCAAACAAGCTGCTACTGGGTGATAAATTAACTATCTGGCTCAAATTTTTGCTTTGGATTATTCATACGAATGCATGCACTTATGCAGGTTCTTTTGAAGCGGCTCTGGTAGATGCATCTGTTAATAGAGAACCTCTGGTAAGGTTTTCTGTCAACTTCTGCTCACCCTTTCTCTCAAATGATGCTGAACAGCTGAAGCCTGTAAATGGAGTCCGATAGGGGCCATTAGCATTTCTCTAAGATTGAGAACTTCAATAGGCCACGTTTTAAGGCAAAATGCTTACAATTCTGCATGGGTGCAGAAGGAAGGTAGCTTCTGATCCAAGCGTCCCTTAGTGCATACTTCATCTGGAATCATGAGATGGTTACTTAGATTTGAACTTTCTTTCAGCTTCATATTGGTTATTGGTTATGCTACTATGTTATTTATAAGCTCTGAGGTGATCATCTACCAATTTCAAGGCTAGGGAGTGAAATCTTTCAACTCCTTGGTACCTCAACTATTCATCAAGTCTTCGGTTCATTTGGAAGTGTTTGTAATGTTGTGTTTGTTTAAGCTGCAACAATGGTTGCTTTTGTTGCTCTCATCCTCATACTATTAGTCTATGGTGTACACAAGTAGTGTCCGCAATCAATGGATGTCCTTGTTGTGGGAACCTCTCACACCCCAAAACGTTCCATTGGTACAAGGATTATTAGGAATGAGATGATTTCGTCTCAACCGATTTATCTCAGCCTCTCAGGGCCAGATTTAAGTACAGATTTTAGATGACTGTCTAGCTATGTCTGTGTAACTTGCAATAGAAGCTACCATTCTCGGAGGTATGATATCGAATTTATGGTTATGGTTTAGAAATTGTGTTTCGAGGTGAATTTTTTTTATTAAAAAAAAAAATAAAAAAACTTTAACCTATTCGTGAGGTTTGAACCTATAACCTCAAAGTTATCAGTGATCAAGCCATGACCCACCAACTATTTCGAAGTGAAATTGATTTGTTAACCGTTCATACATTATGCAACTTTGTACTCGTTCGGAACTAGATTGTCCTTAAAGATGCCGAGGGGCACAGATCAGCTACAAATTAACACAAGAAAATAACATACGATTTAGTCTCTACACATCATAATAATCAATTTCTATTTCGTCGTAGGGTTGCACATCCTCATTCAAAGCAGCAATCTCTTCCCCCTGCTCCTCATGTCCCTCAAAGTCTCCCAAATCATCGACATTGTAAACCTTGATCCCGTAGGGATATAAAAACAGCTCAATGTTGTTTCGAACAGTCTGCATTATGAATTCTGGGGTCAAAACCTGTTCCATGGTCATTAAGGAGGCAAGAGCAAGAGTCCACTGCTGGATGATAGATTCGATGAACTCCCTTACAGTGCTTACTTGGAGGGACTGGTTGTCGAGGGAAGTGAGCAGCACGGCGTACTTCCTGATGGCGTCCACATCGTTGGCGCGAGGGCCGATTGTGAAGTTGGTTGTAATGGTGAATGGATGGTTCTCGATGCTCAAGGCATGGACTTGGAAGTTGTAGTTGACAGGGGAGAGGTCGATGAGCATGTAGGAGATATACAAGCCACGGAAAACACTGGTCTTCTTTTGGATCTGCATGTCATCGTGAGCTCCGGCACCGGTGGTCACCAGATACTCATTTGAAGTGACTGCTTCCTTAACCATGGTTACCGTCTTTGACAAGAAAGAAAACATGGTTGTCAATTGGTGATCGTTTAGGGTTAACAAAAGGAACAGGTGAAGTTCAAAGGTCGACTAAAGAGGGATTTCAGTGTATATGGAGAATTTTTAAACCCGGATGAGATCGAACTCTTGTTTGTGCAGAAATTGGACTCCTATTAGACTTAGGAACGAAGCAGATCAATAACATTGCAGAATAATGAAAATTGTGAAAGGTAAAAATAAAAAGAATGAAGTTAACTTTTATATTTCATTCCTTTTGCATTTCCTGTTGTACAGGAGAATAATACAGCGTACATGATTTCGCATGATCCATGAGAGCCGGATATATATAACTGGAATTCTGGAAATAGGACGAATGCTAATTTCCACTTGGAATACTGAAGCTAAGAAGTTGAGGTGAGTATGAGTTTCATGATTGCATATGGTCAAATTTATTACATGATTAATTATTCTAAAACAAGTTATATGATTTAAGATATTAGATGGAACTAATGGAACTAATAAGAAACAGTACACAATGATAGTGTAATACGAGATCCAGATGTGCCATAGCTAGGTAGATTATGATTAAAAGATAATCTCTCACATAATAAGTTCAATGTCGTGATTCGTATTTTATAAATGAAAAATGTGACAAATGTGTTCATCGAATATAATGTCGATTTTAATTTGTCTAATTCTCTAAATATTGCAATGTCATGTTGTCAAAGTCATATATTTGTTTCAATGCATATTTTGTTTTAGGATGGTGTTATTAACACACCTCTTTTTTATATTAACACACCCCTTATACAGTGAGAACCAATCATAAATCAAATTCAGTTTGTAAACAAAATAAAAATGTGTGGATATGAAAATAGACGGTGTGAGTTAACAAAAAAAATCATTTTAACAATAACACTACATAATTCATTAGCGTGCGTACCGTTTACATCAAGGGGCACAAGTCGATACAAAGATGCATGAGCTGATTCACATAAGCTTCAACAGTCTTACAAAAGACATTAGAATTACAGCTTGTTCTACTCAATTGGGTAACTCCAAAGTCCAAAACGTGAACATATCGGGGTGCCACCCAGTTGGCTACACCTCCACAGAATACTAGTTTTCAATGACCGAGATACTCAACACTTTCAAAAGTTATCCATCTCCGGCTACCATGCGCCTCCCCTAGAGGATTTTGAAATACTAGTATATATTCTATTTAAATGTAAATAAACAAAGAACAACAATAATCAACCAAAGTCTTTATATGAGTGAGTAGAAATGTAGCATACGCATTGAAAAGGATAAATTATCTTGGGTTCACATGACTACCAGCATCATCATACAAAACATGACTACCAACATCACCATACAAAACAGAACCTTTCTCAACGGGTCAATATCAAGGGATTTCGATCTTTATACATATGATACCTTCTGCATAACTTCTCCAAAGTTGCAACAGAATGCTGCATTGCATTTAGTTTTGTATCCATGAACATTCTCTGCAAATGCAAAAGTCAAAGATAATGAGAAATTAAACAATTTCACAACTTAAGCTTCACAAACAAAATGAAATCTTGTATTTCACCTGATAGTCATCTCCATATTTCTCAATAAGCCGACTGACATGAACACGTTGGATGGTGGTTAACGGTAGTAACGAAGCAGGTCTCCCATCTCTCCGTTTCTTTCCCAGAGTAGTTTTTAAATCTGAATGTAGTCCAAAGTACCAACCATCAGTTTCGCAACTTAGAAAGAGAAGCATAGAAAAGGCCAAGTTCCAAACATATGCGATACATGAGCAGAGACTTTAGAGTAATGGTAAACCCTTATCAAACAAGTGCAGCAGTCTATAAGGGCAGAATGCAGATAACTTTTGTTCCTGGAATCCAGACAAGCCATCACATTTTTATATGCTAAGATTCTTTATACATCAGTGAAATAGCACCCTCACCTACTAGAAATTTACCACTCAATATATGTCTTAAATCAAAGATGTCCTCACCATAGCTACAGTTTTGAGCTAATAGATACGTCCAATCAATTAAGTAATCACATTTTCGGCATGAACCTACTTACAGAAATGGATCAGAAGCTAAAACGAACGCAATTTTACAGAAGAATCTAGCTTCACATTACAGTCTCCACATTCTTATTTTCTGTTAATACTTGTCGACACCGCTGAATAGGCAATAATCCAAGACAAACAACTGTAAGAAATGAGGGTCTAGCTCTAAACCCAAATTCAAACTGAACAACACCTCTAAAACAAACCAATTCGAACATTTCACTATCGAAACTATGTGTCATATCATATTCAGTCACACCATTCCAAACTCCTTAAAATTAAAATTCACAAATTGAAAATTCCGAACAAACAAACAGAGAGAGATTGGAACTAACCGTCCTCTTCGAGATCACTACCGTCGTCGTTGGGGTCTACGAGCTCGGCGGGGTCAGGCTGATCAGGAGTGACCTGGAGAGAGTTAGGGTTGGAGAGGACGCCGAACGACTTGTAGTTTTGGATGACGGTGCCTTCGGGGTCCCACTTAGGGCGAGAGGCAGGGTCTGCTTGGTCGATCAAGGCCCGGAGCTTCGGAGGGAGACAGAAGGCCGGCTTGAAGACGTTGGGCTTACGCTTCGGCAGCGCCACCCGCACCTTGGTCCGAGATCGCTTGTACTTTCTTCTTGAACCTCCCATCTCTGCGTTTGGCGGCAGAGGATTGATTTAGGGTTTATGTGTTTTGGGGTTTTAGAGTAGAGACGACGCTGTGTCTTTTTATCAAAATTTCTCTTTTTATTTCCTCTAAACGCTGCGTTTCACGCCATCTCTCCCTATTTATTTATGAGGTTTTATTAAGAAATGCTGAAGGGTAAGTGGTATAACATGTAATAATCTTGTGAGTTCGATTCATGAAAAATTAGTTATAGTATTTAATTAAGAATTTTATTGTTTAGATTTTTATGATTTTAAAATTTCTATAGAAATTGAAATTATTTTATCTAAACACAACGTCACAACGTAAATACAACAACTAATTTTTTATAAATTTAAATTCTATTAATTGAGAATTTCATAATTTGAATTTCATAATCTAAAGTTTATAAATGACAAGAATTTGTATTTTTTTTTTAACAGAAAAGGTCAACACTTTATTATAATCAAAAAATTACATAGAGACGATGTAAAAATACATCGAGAGAAATACGAAAAACATCTACAAATAACGAGTGTCAGCACTAAACAATAACACTTAGACTCAGTGTTACACTCACGAATTGCAACCGTTGAGCGAAATGAGTAGTCGATGATTTGACTACCCATGCAAATCCAATGCTCAAAATGATAAAAATCACTTCGGCACCAGGCTGAGAGTAATCTTCCACCTGAGGAATCGAAGCCGGTCAAGGGTGATTTCAGACATGACCGTGATGGTAGACGATCCTTAACAAACAAGTACCAAAGCTGTGGGTCCATCAACCAATAGTAAAACCAGTGTAGAGGCCAAAACCAAAAACACTTGCAGTATTTCCAAGAGCAAAAAGAAATTGAATTGCAAGCCCAAAGCCCACAAAACCCACCCGGGTCCCAGACCCAAACCTTACCCCAAGCCCGGATCCAGATCCGACCCAGCATACACAGCTGAGCCTAGATCCGCCCCGACCTAGGTTCCAGTCGAAACGCCGTCGTCTTATGGAGTTGGAATGCCGCATCACTGCCTGAGCAACTTCCCAACCTTTGCCGAAGTCTACCATGCTGCACATCTCTTCCAGACAACTGCTCACCACCAAACTTTTGGATCGAACCACGACCCAACTCGACCACCAAAATGAATATGTTCCCCAACAACCAAATTCGTCGTTGCACATCCACCAGACGGAGCCTAGAACCGCAACCACCAATCCCGACTAGCCCTAAAAACACACCATCTTTCAAACGAGCCCTTTGTGGCCTTATCAGACTAGTCTCTCTTACCATCACCAAGCTTGATTCCCACCACCATGGTCGTGTACCACCCCCAACCTCTTCCTCTCTCCGTTTGATCTGAATGGAGGAAGTGACCACAGGCCAATAAGTTACCCACGACCAGAGTTTTGGCACAACAAAAGCTGTCCTAGATGTAATCGGCACTGACTGCGATGTCGAGACAGTTCTCCACCGATGAAGGAGGAGGGTGCAGAGAGGCCGGAGGCGGCGCACTCCCAACCCTAGCAGAGCGAGCTCTCTAGGCATTTTTTAATTATTAGCATTACTCATTACAAGAATTTGTATTTAGACTAACCTCAGTTAAAGGAATTGACAAATGACACCTATTTTGTGAGGAGTTCAAGTCGGGAATTTAAGCTCCCAAATTCCACGATTATTTTCCCGTAGAAATTGCTAATTTAACGGGATAAGAATCCAAACGGGAGAAACAGTCCTGAGAAATTAGGAATTCCTTATTTTTGATTAAATTCTCGGGAATTCACCCACATCTAACATACTGTTAGAGATCTATCATATACAAGTGTGATACTAAACTTCCTCAAGTTACATCTCATATATCAATTGTTTCGAATGAAATAGAAATTTTTCTCCAAATTGCAATATGAAATGTGTTACCTCTTTTAAGATAATGATAACAACAAATTATTAAAATTCTTTAACCTACTTCCACATTTACATCTGTAATGCAATATGAAATGAGTTACCTGTAATTACTTTAGCATTCTTGTCCTTCTTTAGCCAAAACCCAAATTTATACTTCTTGTTTAGTGGGATATCTTTTTCCTTAATTTTAATCCAAAGAAAGGCTGATGTTTTTTTTTNTTTTTTTTTTTTTTTTCAAAATTCATTCAATAGGGTTTAGGGTTTACACTTGCACAGTCAAGAAAAAGCCAAAGTTGTTACCTCAATTATTTATTATCTTTTACAAATTATAATTAACTGTTAACAAAAACCACTTGGAAGTCATGTACTAAAAGGAAGCAGACAGAAATCCAGTTGGGTAGAACAAAAGACTGCATCCATTAATTTCAGGTTCAGGACACTACTACAACTGAGATGTCCTTGTCATTTACCTAGAAGCATTTGATTCATAATTCCAGCACACGATTATGATTTTTTTCTAAGGATCTCAATGCATTCTACTCAAAATACACTACTGAATTTCACTTGGCTAGTAAGCTACAAGTCTAAGGTAGGCTTCACTTGAACTTTCTTCTTTATGTTGATATGTCAACGAATAATGTTATTCTTCCAGCAGCAATTCAGGCAGTGATGTTGAAAACTTGCCAAAGATTAGCATCAATGCAACCGCCTGAATCAGCGATAGAAAAACCGGGAAATGCACAGTTACTTGTTGCTTAAATTCCTTCTGAGCGGTTGGCATACTCCTGAACCAATGCCCCAAACAGCGACCGCCTCTCGAGCAGGTGTGATGGAGAGTCAAACTCTTTAGCCCTCCCTGTTAAAATAACAGAAACACATGAATTAATTAGAAACTTTGGACTTAGAAAATTCATTGTAAAGCAAAGCCAAGCATGACACTGATTATCAAACTCACCTGCATCTACTACTAACACTCTATTGCAGTCCATCACTGTTGGTATTCTGTGAGCAATGCTGATGATTGTACATGCAGCAAAGTCCTCTCTGATGATCTTTTGTATCGCAGCATCCGTCTGTGAATCAACTGAAGCCGTGGCCTCATCCATGAACAACAGCCTGCTGCGCTTTAACATAACTCGTCCCAAACAGAGAAGCTGTCTTTGCCCCACGCTCCAGTTATCTCCATCATCAGCCACTGTTTGAGTTTAATTCAATGGAAATGTTCAGTACCTAATACCACCAATGCTAGGATAATTTGTTAGGTGAGAGTCACATACCTAAAGCATTGAGTTTTTCAGTTTTTGCAGCAACAACATCTTTAAGTTGGCACCGCTCCAAGCTCTGTGAGGAAACATAACATTGATGCCAAATAAGCACTCAATAAAAGAGTGATGATGAAATAACAAGCACACAGCTTTCGTCAAGTTACCTTCCAAATCTCTTCATCTGAATACACCCCGATTGGATCAATGTTGCTTCTCACAGTGCCTTCGAAAAGGACAGGTTCTTGAGGAATGATCCCAAAGCTAGACCGGAGATCATGAAGCCCTATTGTGCATATGTCAATGCCATCAATGATAATTTTTCCCGCTGAAGGTTCCACCAGCCTAAAGAACACCTGGATTAAAGTGGATTTCCCACTCCCAGTTCGACCAACAACACCAACCTTCTCACCCCCATTAATGCTCAGACTAATGCCTTTCAGAACCAAGGGAGTATTCGGACGATATCTGACCTGCTCACCACAAAATTGAAACATCATCACAATGGAACAAACTACTCTAGGAAGCCAGTTTAGCTTGAGACAAAGTAATGCATTTGTCAAAACCACTTATTTGCCTATTTAAAGAAGTGAATGTTCTTTTACCTGCAAGTCTTTCAGCTCAACGTTTCCATGAGTTGGCCAATTCATAGGAGGGACACGATCTACTATCTTCCATGCTGCTTCTGATGGAATGTTACAGAACTGCTTTATCCTCTCAACTGACACCATCCTATTTTCAACGAAGCAGCTCATATATATGGCCCAAAATAGTACACCATTGAGGGACAATCCATAGGAGAGTGATAAGCCAATATTCTCTACATCATATGGAAATAAGAAGCTATGTCAAAACAAGTACTTCATCTGGCAAATCTTATCAAGTTTTGGCACAAGAAAAACAAAAGGAAGATTTAGGTACCAGGCTTTACTATACTGCTTGGCAGCAAGATCATGAACAAAGTGGAAATGCAGAGAATTAAGCTCCCAAGAAGTTCTAGACGAAATCCCAACCACTCATTGGAGCCATTATTGTGGAAATCCATACGCAAATTGGCATTCACTCTTCTAACATTTTCCTTGGTAAACTTGTTCTGGTTTCTGAAGGATCGGATTGTCATAACCCCAGATATGCTTTCTGAGAAATGATGGATAACAGGCGCCTTCGTGATTGAATCAAGTCGGGTTAATTCACGAGATGATGCAAGATAGTAACCCTAAAATCAGAACATCACAGGAGTAATCAGTATATATTTGAGACCATACCACAACTGACAGATGTTTTTATCAGTATAAAAAGTTTTGCCATCTAGTTTGACATTTTTGCATCCACTTATATCTTCATATTGTGTTGTTCTTACACTGATGATGCTAACAAGAGGATAAGATGAATGAACATACCCGGTACCATATATTAAGCCAAAGAAGTGGTATCAGTAAGAAAATTGTTGGCCACGAGTTTTGACATACGACGATGAAGATACTGAGCACAGTGATATACATGGCAATGGTAACGCCCAACATGAAGGGAAGGAATAAGTCGATATTCGTCTGATCAGTTGATGCCTGGTATAGAATAAATCCATAAATGAGTAAGACAATAAATCATGAATTTGGATTAAAAGAGAATATGCATGAGTTCTTACCCTACTCAGAATTCTTCCAGAAGGTGTAGTATCAAAGAATGACATGGGGGCATGAAGGATGCTGTGAAGAATTTGCTTGAAGAAAATTTGAGCTGTTGTAAGTCCCACAATTGTCACAGTAAATGCTCTCACCAATACCAGGAAGAATGAAACAACTGCGATAATAGCATAGACAGTAATGAACACAGAAGGGTCAAATGATGCTGCTCGCTTTGCAGAAGTTTCATAGGCCAGCCAATAATCACCAGCCATAAGTGATCCTTGCCACACAAGAGAGAGAGACAACACTAGAACCACACCCCACCATCCAAAAGCCTCTGTGCAATAAATTTTGTAATTCTGCAAGCTGACTTTGCCTGATTCTTTCTCCTCTTCTTTGATGAGCTTAGATGTTCCATCTTTGGACTTGGGTTCATCCAGCTGAGAGTTGTTTTCACCATTCGCTTCTCCATGTTTTGAAGAGGACTGCCGAGATATCTGTGGTTTGGGAGAAGTACTTTCACCAGGCATAGCTGTGCCCATTTCTACAAGCTCCATGGAGCTTTCATGCGCAACTACAAGTGCTTTGAAATCGAGGCTTAGCAAATCGTTGTACTTTCCTGCTTGTACTATCATTCCCTCTCTCATGACCTGATGCATCATACATGTATATATACATTATAGTTTCTTCAAGCAGTTAAACAGGCAATGAAATGAGAAAGAATGTTCTGACTACCTACCACTATAAGATCAACATTATGCAAGAAGTCAACTTGATGGGTTACTAGTAAAATGGTCTTGTTCTTAAGTGCTCCCCGCACACATTCCTGCAAAAGAAAAGCATTTACATGATAATGATGAGATCAAAGAACCAGTTCAGAACAAATGTAGATGAATATCTCTAATAATGTTACCTTGAATATTTCTGATCCGGTATGAGCATCAACAGCACTGAAGACATCATCAAGAAGATATATATCACAGTCCTGGTATACTGCCCTGGCAAGCTGTATCCTTTGTTTCTGTCCACCACTTAGGTTGATGCCACGCTCTCCTATCTCGGTTTGATCTCCATACTCCATCATTTCCATGTCTTTCTCCAAGCAACAGACCCTCATAACTTCCTGGTATCTCGCTCTGTCCATTGGCGAACCAAATAGGATGTTTTCTTCAATTGTCCCATTCTGAATCCATGATGTTTGAGCCACATAAGCAGTTGTCCCGCAAACTTTTACCTGTCATGATGAATGCTTCTTAGTTCAACAAGTACTTGATTAAATTTAAATTTAATTTAAAGACATTTCTAAAACTATTCAGAGATGCATACCTTTCCAGACAATTTGTGCATCTCACCAAGGATTGAGGCCAGCAGGGAAGACTTTCCAGATCCTACTGTCCCAACAATCGCAGTTAGCTCGCCTTTGTTGACAGTCAAGTTTATATTCTTCAATACCGCTTCATTGCTTTCATCATCCCAGCTAAATGCACCATCCTTAACCTCCACAGCAACTCTACTGTCACAACCTTCTTCTCTCTCAACCGAACCCTCCACCAGCTCCCTACTACTCATATACCGGTCCAACCTCCCAAGCGAGATCATAGCTTGAGAAATCGAAATCATAGATTGTGGGAAAGTCCTAATAGGCTCCTGCAGAATTTTGAAAATGGTTGTGGTAGTGAACACCGTCCCAGCATCAAGTTTGACACCCAAAAACAAGGCAGTGGCGAATGTGACAGTTGATATAAGTAAGGGTGTGCACCACATGAGCACAACATTAGCCGAGATGGAGTACATAAACTTGGTCAGCCAGCTAAACTCAGATTCACGAAAAGTCTGAATCCTCTTGTTGAAGTGTTCCTCCCACGCCTGGAACTTGATGACCCTCATGTAATTAAGCATCTCATTCGTGGCCTTCATCCTCGAGTCCCTTTGCTTCATCAGATTGAACTGAAACCTATTGTTCCTCCTCGTCCCAAACACCACAAACACAAGCACACCAATGATCCCTATCATTGCTGTGATCACCGCTGCTCCGAGGTTGTTGTACAGCAGGACTAAAGCAATGATGAGCTGCACTGGCATCATCCATATGGCATGAAGCTGCAGCATCATGTCCGATAGCTGCTGCGCATCGACAGCCATGTAATTCACAATCTGTCCAACACCATGAGCCTGCCGCGCCGAGCAGGTCAGCCTCAGGCCCTTCTTGTACAAAGAAGTAATGAGAGTTGATCTTATGAGCATCCCCAGCTTCTGTGAGTTGAAGTTAAACTGGTGAGTGCACAACACCTCGACGAACTTCGCACACAGAAGAATCAACACCAAATAGTAGCCCTCAAACGGCGAGCTTCTTTTCCCAGCAGTGAAATCCACAAAGCTCTGGATCAGCACAGGACCTACATACATGACACACAGCCTGATCACCGCAAGAAAAGCAGTGAAAGCAATCTCTTTCCAGAAGCACCGCAGCAATGTGGTTCGAACCGGATGCTCCGACTTCTCCTCCGGTTTAGGCCAGTTGGATTCGAAAATGAGCGACATTCTCTCGGCTCTGTGCTCCGGCGCAAGCGTCGGAACTTCATCAACTTTCAAAGGGGACTTGTACCCTTTACGGAGCAGAGGATTCATCCAAATCCAAAACGTCTTACTAATGAACGAAGCTGAAGCGAAACCAGTCACATTGGACTTGCTCAGTAACGGCTCATACACTCCGTTAGACTCTTCTCCGTTAATCATCACTCGAATCCCAGTGGATCCTCTAACCGCAACAACAGCAAGAACAACAGATAACGGCAAAGACACAAAGGAAACCACATCATCCAATCTCATACTGCCTTCATTATGAACCAAACGAATCACACCAGAAGCTGTAAACAGAGAAACCGCAACGAAATTAGCCAGCCAGTAAATCCGAAGCGAAAGCGGGTGCTTCACAGCTTCGAATCTCTTCTCATGCGCCACCAGCACTGTAACAACCCCATGAGTTACAGCTTGCACCAGCCAGAACAACCCGTCCACGGTCTTCCATAGAGACTCGGTACTACTACTTCGTCTCGTGAAAGCTAAAATGCACACAATGGAGTAACATAGAGTCAAGAAAAGGCTCACGGTAAGCGAGAGCTTGAAGCAGAGCGTGGTGCTGGGACGGTGAGCTCGGCTGTTTGTTATCAACGGCTTGTCGAGCTCCGAAGCGCCGCCGCGGCTGGAGGTGAGCCTCGAGTAGAGCTTTTGGATTGCGAAAGCGAGGAGTGTGAGGAGGAACAAGAGATTGATGGAGGATAACAGAGCTCGCTGAGGGCAGGGGGAGAGGAAGACGAATCTCAGCCATTGAAAGATGGCCGGAGCTGATGATGAGGTGTCGTCTTGGGAGTGAATCACGGAGGAGGAACACGAGGTGGACGTGATCCACGACGCGGACGCCATTGTTTTGCAGAGGCCAAAGCTGCACTCTCTTTTTGTGGTTAATCTGTCATCATCGTCTTCTTCTTATATCACACACCTGAAAAATCAAGCAGAAATTCAGTGACACGTGGTCTGATAACAGCAACCAAATTGGAAGACGTTTGCGGTGAGAGTAACTACTAGGAAATCATGAGGAAAATCATGAAGGAAGACTTGTGAGGAGTCACATTTGACCAAAAAACTATTAATCATTTTTGAACTTTCTTCTATAGGAGGAAATTGACGAAGGGAAAACAACTGAGTTTTCGTGACTGGGTGGATTTGGAAAATTACCACCGTTCTTGTTTGACAAGAAACAATAAAGAAAACAGAGAGAACAGAACAGGAATAAAGGATGGTAAATGATGATTGAATAAAGTAGTTTTTTGAAAAGATTCACTGCAATAATTCAACTTTGATGCCAAAGACCAACAGTACCCAACAAAATTACTATTTCCAAGAAGGGATATGATTGCAGGGCAGGATTTGCAGGAGCGATTAAAGAAATGAAAGATTCACATCCACAGACAAAGCAATAAAAAAAAACCCAAGAAGGAAAAGAAGGTTTTTACTGTGTGCGAGAGAGAAGAAGGAAGATGAAAACTGCACCAGACTATATGAAGAATTTATGAATAGCCATTGAACAGTAGAAGACCCCGTGAAAGGGTTTTTCTTTATGTGGTTGAACCTTACTTGGGTTGAAAATGGATTCTGTGGCACTTGGCCTCCCTCTAGATGAGCACTGGTTGGTTCTGCAATGAAACCCAGATAGAGATTTGTGATTGAAGAGCAAAGCAAGTGTTATGGCTAAGCTCTATATATATATGTAATATATATTTATTTATACAAGAGTTGTAGTAGTCTTGGTTCTTGGACGAGAACCAAATGGCGTGAGCGAAAAGACGTGGAGGAATTGCAAGCAACTAATCTGTGAGAGTCTGCATTTGAGAGTGAGATACAGAGAAAGATGACACAGGATTTATTTGTCTCTTCTATATTGAACCATTTTGACCATTTGACCATTACTACCATTATTACCATTTATTTGTTTCCTTTTTATTTTTATTTGGCTAGTAAGTGTTATTAACACATTATTTTATATTATTAACACACTTTATTTATAATAAGAACTAATCATGAAACAAATTTCAACGGTAATTTATAAATAAAATTAAAATATGTTGATAAGAAAATAAATAAGGTGTTAACATTAACTTTTTTATTTTTGGTCAAATTTTGTTTTCTTTCCCTTATTAAGGTTTTGCCTCTTACCCACCTCGATCAGTTGTCTAGATCATGCTCCTCCGCCGTTAATGCGCGTGGGTTTCACGCGCTGTCACTATTTGGTGCAGTGATGACCTACAGCGCCACCGAGTACAAAATATCCAAATAAGTAGGAGAGTTTTGAGACGTCTTGTTTAGATGGGAGTTGAAGAGGCATCAAAGTGGAGAGTGGTGAAGTGGAAAGGTATCGAGCGCGTGGAGGTGGTAATGTTTATAACCGAAAAAAAAACAAAAAACCAAAAGGGACTGTTTTAAATTTTTTTTTTTTTTTTTCTATCGGAGGTGAGTACGTGAATAATTTCATACATTCTAAAATCATTGGACAAGGAGAGGTCTATTCAACTTACATCGACATATGTTTTTCTAAAAAAAGAAGAAAAAAAATATACAACGAATGTCAGCAAAACTAAACTTATCAATATATGGTAACGGAAAAGCAAGCATTTGTCAAATAATTGAGCCACCTCTTGAAGGTAAAAAGATTTTAGAAAGATCATGACTGTAAGAAGTGAAAGCATCGATAAGAAAATTGGAGAAGAAAATGCTCTTTAATTTCTTGAGTCTTGATCTATATCTTTGATAAAGACTTAATACATGATTAAGCTTGAATCGCCTTCAACTTCATGCTTCCGCGAGAACATAAACATCTCTATTCTCTAGCACTTCATTCACCTGCTACTATGAGCAAATAATCATGAGTGATCTGGTTTAGGCCAACTCATGTTTCCTTTGGAGTTTTTTGGACATTTAAATGTGTATTTAACTTCACTTAATTATAGATAACTAATTTTTGTTTTGGTCATATTAACAGTATGTACAAGTCAATTAAGTAACGTGAAGTTACGACGAACCACTATACAAGCAAAACACTTGTGAGGCAAAAGTGAATAGTCTTTGCGTAAGAATGTTTGTATAAGACCTCAAGTAATGCATAAATCTTATATCACACTAATAGATTTGTTGTTATATCCTCGTTGTTTCGCTAAATCATTTGAAGCAAGTAGATAATAATCGTTGTAAAATAATAGTCCAACAACTCAATAAAAGTCGGTACCAACTATCGTTTGATGTTGTTGTATTCCGATATTTATTCTTACATTGGGTATTTTGACTAGTTTCTCCTAGTACGTTGCACTTCACCTAATGTAGGGATCGCCGGCGTACACTCATTTATACGGAAGCAGACAAATTTCTATAGAAAATTGATTACAAAACCACCAACATTCGTCCTTGTGTGTAATTTGAGAAAGCCAAAAGGGTCCAGCCAGCAGAATTGCGGGTGGAAATGAATGCTTCTGTTATCAATTAACTTTGCTTAATTTGTGCATAAAAGGAGCTAATGGTGTCACTGATGACAATGTACATGTCGATGCTAGTACCCCTTAGATATTTTTTTTCTTTTTTATCTCCAAATATTTTAGTTTCTACCATGTGAATTTAACCGGAGTTGAATACAACTAAATATAAAATCAATTGAGTGGGTAAAATAGATTCATGAAATATATATACCTTTGGCAACATGGCTCATGAATATGTTCTATTATTCTAGTTGTGGAAGAGAACATATTCAATATGAATTCTCCATCTTCAATTGTAGAAGCATTTTCCATGGACAGTTGACAGTGATGTGAAGTTAAGTAATCCTACCTAGGTTTATAATTATGTTGTTGAAGCCCTATCTATGGTGTACAACAAGAGGAGAAAACTACAACATATGTACGTGGTGAAAGAAAACATCAATCATTTTATTCAAACCTCAAATAAGTCGGTGTCACATCAAATTCTTAAATACTATATAAGATCTTTATTTTATTCAAATGAATGAAATTTCGTCATCTACTTCTCTCACGCTACTTGATCATAGCTCAATTTGAGGACAAGAACATTGACGGTATAAAAACCAATAAATACGGTCGGCATATGCTAATTGACAAGGAAAAGAGTTAACAAAACATAAGTGAAAATGAACACCCAAGATCATTTATAAGAACCGTATGACTGTATGACAGTGAAACCTGCTTATTGTTAACAATTTACTTCCTCTTGATGTCTTGAACCAACCTGCCGAATTATTCCTCTATAAAGTAATGATTTTTCATTTAAATATATAGAAAAACAGAAAGCTCTCAACTTCAAACTCTAGATCCCTAAACAACACCTACCAAGTCCCCACCCAACCATCTAGATGAGCATATGTGAAGATGGACCAAAGAGAATGCATAACATCTAATATATGGTTGTTAATTCATTATAAGAATGTCATTAATCTAACTAATGAAGCATCATTAAGTGACCAAAATCCATACCTACGAGAAATGGTAAGCAACAATCAGATGACATGAGAAATATAAAGCCAACATTTTTCGACACTCAAATTAAAAAACCGTAACGATACTATCAACGTCATTGAACCACACAAATATATCGCACGTGCGAAATATGTTATCTAATGTTATCATGTGACCTCCCACGTCAAAATTAAAAGACAAGTCAAATAATATGACTGGTGTTATTTCCGGCAACATGCATATGTTGTAATTTTTCTCCTTAAGGTGTTCTGACTAATTTGCTTAAGTTGCTTGGTGTCCACGAATTCCATCTCCAATCATCCCAGAAACCTAACTAAGCGTATACGTCAGAGGTGAAGTCATCTGATGCAGAAAGCTTGGACACAACAAGTAGCAGAAGAAGAAGAACAAGTAGCAGTAAGCAAGTGATTAACCAGGAATTGACTAGGACAGGAATTTCACAGAGAAGAAAGATTACAATCAGAGCAAGACAAAAGTATTAACATAAGGCAAATTAAAGGACCAAGTTGTTTTGGGCGTTATATTGAAGATCTCACACACTGAGCTATCTCTATTATCTGATTGATTAGTTCATTAGTACGAATTCTTCCTCATTATTTTTTGTTTTGTCTATTTTGTGGAATTGGACGAAAGTGCTTTTTGCCGAAGCAGCCAAGTGAGAAGATGAACACTGAAATGTGTAAACAAAGAAGCATTTTGGATCTTATTGGTTTTCCATACAGCTTTGGGGCTTTTTCCCCCGATTAAAACAGCTTTGGGCCTCCGAACAATGTGATAAGGTCTTAAGGGATTATAAAAGGAACCTTATAAAAAAGAAACAATCTACAAGAAATTAGAATCTGCTTGTGACCAGTTTATCAGTTGATGTAAAGATATAAACGCGAGTTTACACACTCGCTCATAGAGGAGTGCTGGTGCAAAAAAAATTTGGGAGAGAGATTACCCAATATAAATCACTCTCATGTGATACTCGAGAAGCCTTTGACGCATTCATCTCGTCATCGATTATGGGGAGAAGGTACCTGCAAAACAAAAACACAATACGATGCCCTAGTCAATTTCGATTTAAGCATGTACAATAAAAAACATTGGTTTGATACATGTTACCGTTGTTACCCATGATTATTTCTCTTCCTTCTTCTCCATAAGTGAATGAATTTATAGACCTTCGATAAGTTCGACCTCACTTCACGTCGTAATGGGAGGAGCACGTTCTCCATGAACGATCATGTTTCACGTCGTTTACTTTATCTTGATGTTGTTCATCTTGAGCTTTGACCATCGGTTTCGGTTTAATGGGTGGGGGCCCAAAGCTGAAATTTTACACCACGCACCCATAAAGACAGACGACTAAAACCATACAAA
The DNA here is from genome assembly GCF_000184155.1 of Fragaria vesca subsp. vesca. Lineage (NCBI taxonomy): Eukaryota > Viridiplantae > Streptophyta > Magnoliopsida > Rosales > Rosaceae > Fragaria > Fragaria vesca. The sequence goes on along the minus strand of NC_020492.1, from coordinate 18,006,197 downwards.
CATACCAAGAAAACAAAATCCTAATAACATTGAAACCGAAATAAGTGCGACCTTAATACAATATTCCTATATATATATATATATATATCGACTCTTATTTTTATGTTATTACTAGTTTTGGACATTTGACACATACTTTTGGTCCAATATCATACTCGAAGTGTCAACTTATTCTAAGTTTTCAGTTGTTGCATTTGTTTTTCATCAATTAATAGAAAAAGAGACAAACACAATTCCGTGCATTTTTGTATTTTTATTAAATTTAAAGGGTAGGGAAAAGAATACAAACATTATCCCATATTTCATCTATTAGTAACTTTGGTATCTCATGTTTTAGAAATATCAGATTGGTATCTCACGGATTTGTTTTCACATGGGTATCTAAAACGCATTCTGATGTTACGGCGTTAACCCAAATTGAAACTGCAAAGGGTATTTGGTTCTTTTCACGATTCCACTAACTGACTCTAACCCTATTTTTTATTTTTTATTTTTTATTTTTTAGTAAACTACATATTAGTTACTAACCAAATTTCGCTTTACAAATACATCCTTTACGCATTATCTTATACAGTTAAGGACAAAAATTAACAAATTAGGACAATTTAATGTGCACATGCCATTTGTCACTACAATTTTACCAGAAAACCCTTCACTACATATTATGTTGCTACTGTCGACAGAATGTGCTACTGTCGATCAATAGGTGCTACTGCCGATCAAAAGGTGCTACTGCAGATGCTATTGCAGTATTTTTTCGGCTATTCTATGATTGCTAGCGCGCTGCTACTGCCAACTCTTATGCTAGCACACTGCTACTGCCGACTCTTATGCTAGCACACTGCTACTGCTGACTCTATGATGTTAACGCGCTGCTACTGTCGATGCTAGCGTGCTGCTACTGTCGATTCCCAGGCATAATAACATTAATGTGCTACTGCCGAGTATAAAGGTGCTACTGCCGAGTATAAAGGTGCTACTGCCGATCAAAAGGTGCTACTGTTGGTGCAATAGTTGGTGCTATTGCAATTTTTTTCGGCAATTCTCTGATAGCTAGCGTGCTGCTACTGCTGACTATGATGCTTACGCACTGCTACTGCCGACTATGATGCTAGCGCGCTGCTACTGTTGAAAAAAAAAACCTGCAACTTCAACATAAACCTCCATCAATCCACAGAGCCTGATCTTCTTGTTCCTAAGATACTCCCTCACAACCTCCATTTTCAATCACTACCTCAATTCAACAACCTGAAATCAAACTGCTCAAATTCCCCTAATCACAAAGGCACAAAACTGATTCAATCCCCAAAAATCCACCGAAATTACCTTAGAGGCCGCAATCAAATCATGACCGACGAGACATCGATGATGTTGTGATTGATTCGACGTTGTTTGGCAAGTGAGATCGAGGATCTAGGACGACGAGGTTGGTGAAACCCGGAGCGTGCCGATGACGGCGGATCTTACAAGGCAATGGTGGCCGGCGAGGACGAAGAATGAGAGATAGATCTGAGAATCATCCTTCTATTCAAAAGCCATGGCGTCGATCTCCACCATAGCCGTCAATCTCTACCATCGTTGTCGAACTCAATCCATGGGAGGAGCTCCGATGCTTCGAAAGTTGACCAGGCCAGAATGAAGGAGGC
>NC_020492.1:17971118-18004531 GCF_000184155.1 Fragaria vesca subsp. vesca | reverse complement strand
AGAGAGAGAGAGAGAGAGAGAGAGAGAGAGAGAGAGAGAGGATTTGTGACGGTGGGTGAAAGAAAGAAGATCTGTGAGGGTGGAGAGAGAAAGAAGGATACGTGGCATGGGAAGTGTAAATTTGCTGCGAAGTTGGACATTTTGGTCATTTACTAGTGCAAATTTGGATCAGGCTCTGTATTATTAGATTGTGGGCCTTATGCTCATGTCCTAATTTGTATAAGAAATATGAGAAATGGTTTTTTTGTGTTTTTAAATTTGGTCATGTGTTAGTATGTAATTTACTCTTTATTTTTCTGTAAAACATCAACTCCTTTCTCTCTTCCTCAGTTATTCTTTCTCCCTTATTCCAGACCAAAGACTCATCATCATCCTAAATGTATTGTGTAAGGTCACAAATTAAAGATGGTGATAGTATTATGGATGTGTTTGCGGATAGGTATCACTAATTCACTATCTCTGTACATTGCTAAGAAATATAAGAACTGCAAGGTTACTGGGATTTGCAATTCACCGACCGAGAAGGCTTATAGAAGAGCATTGTAGGAATCATCAGCTGGAGAATTTAGAGATCAATATGCACAAACAAGTGAAGAGTGGCTGAAGACAATGGGCCAAATCGAAGTCCAGAGCTCGATCGGCGGCCATGAAACCAATTATGGAGTGAACCTATGCTATTTAATGTTTTCCATACCCATCTCACCTTCATTTGCCACTTCTAAATTAGGTCTCCCAGTAAAACCCTAACCAATTTAATTAAGAACAGAGGGAGGGCGTTGAGGTGGTGTTGATGTAGGTGGCGATTCGGAGGATGGTGAAAGGGACGCCACAGAGGAGGTCGTGAGGGGGTGGAGGAGGGGACAAATTTAGGAGAACTGTCGGAGGAGAAAGGGGTAGGAGGCGATGAGGAGGAGGAGGAGGTCGATGTAGATTGGGTTGGAGATGCCGAGTTTCAGTTTGAAGTCGCCGAACTTGAAGGATGAATCTCAGAACAAAGACAAATGTAGAACAATGCAAGGACGAAAGTAGCCTTGAAATACTGTCAGTTAACGACGTCGTGACGACAAGATGAGTTCTAGATACCGATGATATTTTCACAACGTGAGATACTTAAGTTACTAATCACTTTTTCCCCTAAAGGGCACAGCAGGAAATCTTATGTTATAAGAAGAGATATTTTGTAGCAGAGTAAAAATTACCGCACCGTAATTTTATTGTGAAATGGTAAACGGGAATTGAAGGAGTGAAGCGATTCCCATTATCTCGACCAAAAAAAGACGAAGGCATTCCCATTCCCACAACTTTACTGCCGCCACAACCGAGTTACCCAAAATGGGAATTACTGAAATGTACTGCTGTCAATCCCTGTCATAAAGTCTGGAAGGGTCTGGAACTGGCAGAGTCATAGCCCAGAAGAGGCCGTATTTAAAAGCCTCACAGGCCCATTCCGGATCACTACTCACTCTCCCACAGCTCTCGTCTCTCTCAACAAGAAGAACAAGAGGGGTTTTATTTCCAGCTTGCTAGGGTTTTACGCTCTCTCTCTCTCTTCTTCCGTTTCCACCTAAATCATGAGGTAATCTCTTCTCTCTTCTCCTCATTTCTTCTGATTCCTCTTTACATGTATCCAATTTCGTATTTTCGTATTCAATTTCACTACTCTGTATGATCCCCAGTGCTCTATATGCATCGTAAAGTTGCTTGTTTCTATGTGATGTTCTCAATTTGTGCTGGGCTGATTCTGATCAAAAGCATATGGAATTTGATTTCGATTCGATTATGAAGTTTCGGTTGTTTTGTGTTCTTTCACTGAAGTTTTGCTATTTTGTTGTGATGATTGCTTTCAATTTGTTTGTAGTCGTCATCCTGAGGTGAAGTGGGCCCAGAGGGAGGACAAGGTCTTCCTTACCGTGGTTCTGCCCGACGCGAAGGACGCCAAGGTTAAGCTTGAGCCTGAAGGTGTTTTCATCTTCTCTGCTAGTGCCGGCGCAGAGAATCACCAGTATGAGCTGAAACTCGACCTTTTCGACAAGGTTAATGTAGAGGTGAGAAGTGACAACTCGTGTATATGATCAATGTAAGACTATAATCGATGGATTTGATGCTTTCTTGTTCAGTTGTGTGACATTTTTGTTCGTCGTCGTGTTTTAGGAAAGCAAAATAAGTATAGGAGTGAGGAGTATAGTCTGTATTGTGGAGAAGGCAGAGAAAGTTTGGTGGAGTAAGCTACTGAAAGGAGATGGCAAGACACCGCATTATGTCAAAGTAGATTGGGACAAATGGGTGGACGAAGACGAGGATCCTCGTATGCAACATACTAATTTGTTCTGTTTATTGGCATATTTCTTTAATATTGTGTGATTAATTTTTACCACTTCTTGATTCTTAGCAGCAGCGGGTGCTGATGACATGGGCATGGGAGGCATGGATTTCTCGGTTAGTACATGAAAAGTTGGGAGATATTTCAACTTCTGAATTGGTTTATCATATTGGTTCATTTTTTTCTAACTCGTCACACCTTCTGCAGAAATTTGGTGGCATGGGAGGTGATGATGCAATGGGAGGGATGGGCGGACTGGGCGGTATGGGTGGAATGGGCGGAATGGGTGGTATGGGTGGAATGGGCGGTATGGGTGGAATGGGCGGGATGGATTTCTCGGTCAGTATATAAGCTTCGAGTTTCTGCATTTTCTGAAGTACTTTAAATCATCAGATCCTTGTTCTAACTCTTAAACTGTATGATGCAGAAACTTGCTGGCATGGGAGGTGAAGGTGGAATGGGTGGAATGGATTTCTCGGTTAGTATATTTTGACTTGCTTCATTTTCCACTATCTGAAATAATGTTTGATTACCAGTTCAATTGGTCTAACTCGCTTACACTGCAGAAATTTGCTGGCATGGGAGGTGACGGTGCAATGGGCGACCTTGATGATAGTGATGATGGTAAGACGAGTTCGCTTAATCATAATCTATTTGTGCAAGTTGAGAACCTCATAGGAGTCATATGTATAGAATTTAAAACACCAGCTCTCCCAATGTTTATTTAAGGCAACTCCCAAGGTCGGATGTGTGCTGTATTTCTGGTGCATCACTTGGGAGCAAGCCTGAGATCTCCCAAAATTCACTATCTTCCACAACCAAGTCATGTACTATAAAACTTGGATTCTTAGGAAACAAACATGAAGTAGTTAGTTTTACTGGGATTTCGGTGCCTATCGATTGCATGCATGTAGCTGCAACAAAGGTATACTCAGTGTATATAGTTTGTTCTAGTAAAGTAGGATTCCTATGATCTGGCATCAAATTCTGCATCAAGTTGATTGTCAGTTTTTGTGTTAGAATAGAATGCATGAGCATAACTAGAGCTGCATACCAATGAGATTAGGTTTTGGCATTAAGTCTGTTAAAAGAAACTTTAATACGGAAAATTGGGATTAGTTGACAGGAACTGTTTCAGTATACCAGGATATAGGTGGTTATTTACTTATTTGGTTGCAAGTACATGTAATATATGTTGGTTACTTAAGTGAGAAGTGTCGATTAGCATTGAAGCTTTGTTAGTCAGAAGTGGTTAATATGTTGTCAAGAGATTTAAGTGAACTGCAGGGCAAGGAGGTGACTCCTACGTGGCTTAGGTTTAGATGTTTGAGTGTCTAGAAATGTGGAATTTCGGTTAGAATTACTTGCACCATATTTGTATTCTTGGCAAGTCTGATTCTTTTATTGCCAGTGGTCAAGTTAATGCTATACCTACTTTTCTGTAAGGGGATCATAAATTGCTTGAAGTTATCTCACTTGTTTACAAAGATGGGAATTAAACATTTGCTGAAATTTTGATTGTCCTTCTTTTGTAGACCAAGAAGTGTCCAAGCCAGGTGAATCAGATGCCGGCAAGAGTGAAGTTGATTCCTCAGGAGAGAAAAAGGAAGCTACATCGAGTGCATGATTTCAATGTTTCTTTCCGGATTGGTTTGCATTACTGATGCCCGCTTCATGGCTGAGGCCGGTAGTTTTTCCAGCATTAGTTACTGCGTGTGTTTGATCTAACTATGTGGAGCTATTCTGCTAGATCATGCTTATAGACCGACAGATGCTTATGTATTTTTACAAAGTCATGTCTTTTTCATCTCTTTAGATTGGTGGATATCCGTCTGCCTCTGTCATGTTAATCTGTTAATACCTCGTTTAAAAAAGTATAATGAATCTGAAAGAACCTAAAAAGATCTTCACTGTGTTCAAGGCTCATGACCGAAATCTGTCGTCAGTCCTCTCTCAGCAATCACATTGACAGGGTGTGGATTATTTTTGGTTAGCTGCTCATGGACATGGCATCGGAGTCGTATTAAGCTTCGTGGATAACGGAAATGACTTCAGAAGTTCATATCGATGAGCTTGTGGTCTCATAAAAATGGAGTAATTTCGTAAACGATTTGTATCCCTTTTGGTATTTGCTTTGTTAAATTCGTATCTCTGTGAATTATTGTGGATACAATTCCCGTTCTACTTTGTCTCAGTAACCGGTCTAATTAGTATGAACTTGTTTATTTCACTTCTTAATTTTATCAAAGTAAAATAAAAAAGTGTGACGAGCATAGAACTACGCTTTTGTGATAAACATGAGAGTTTTATCTAAAACAGATCACGACTAAGGTAGTAACACAACTTATTTATTTCATTGTTTGAGATGAGAGTTGTAGTACACGCATTGCAACCATTTTTTCCAACTTAAAGAAGGAAAAGATTGGAAAGGGAAAGAATCTCATTCCTCAAAAATCCTGGTCGAGTAATAAGAAAAGAAATACCAAAAATAGAGAATGAGTAGAACTCACTCCAATTCCGGGTAATAAAGACATCATAAAAAGTCCCGATGACGCATTGCCTTTCCTTGTCTATTTAAACCGAGAGAGAGTGTTTTAGGTCACGACGCTCAAAGAGGGGTTTTCATTTGCTTCTCTAGGGTTTTTCACTCTCTCTGAGTCTCTCTTTCCCTTTCCAACCCTAAATCATCATGAGGTACATCTCTTCTCTCTTCCTCTTCTTATTATTGCCCATATCTCCGATCTCCTTTCCGTTTTCAATTTCGCGTATTCATATTCAATGTTGTTTGATTCGAGTTGAGCCGTGGATTTTGGTTCGATTATGAATTTCTCGGTAATTGAATGCTTCGAATTTGTTTGCAGTCGTCATCCTGAGGTGAAGTGGGCCCAGAGGGAGGACAAGGTCTTCCTTACTGTGCTTCTCCCCGACGCCAAGGACGCCAAGGTCAAGCTCGAGCCTGAAGGTACTTTCATCTTCTCTGCTTGCGCCGGCGCCGGGGATAACCAGTATGAGCTGAAGCTCGACCTTTTCGACAAGGTTGATGTCGAGGTATGGATTAGTTATAGCTTTGTTTGATGAATTAGTGACTGAGATGTTTGTTTTGAAATTGACGGGTTTTTTTTATGGGGTTGTTGTTTGTGTTGTAGGAGAGCAAAATAAGTATCGGTGTGAGGAGTATCGTGTGTATTGTGGAGAAGGCGGAGAAGGTTTGGTGGAGTAGGCTGTTGAAAGAACAGGGAAGGACACCGCATTATGTCAAGATAGATTGGGACAAGTGGGTCGACGAAGATGAGGATCCTCGTATGTAACATGTTACAGTTTTTTTTTTATTTGCAGTTTTTAGTTTTGACTAAGATGGGTTGTTTTGTGTGATTGAGCCATTTTAACACTTGGTGTTTCTCAGCAGCAGCTGGTGCTGATGACATGGGTATGGGAGGCATGGATTTCTCGGTTAGTAACACTACACACTAGCTACAGGCATTTTAACTACTGAATTAGTTTGTTTTATGTATTGGTGTGCTGTTCTAATATCTGTGTTGTGCAGAAATTTGGTGGCATGGGAGGTGATGATGCAATGGGAGGCATGGGTGGACTTGGCGGCATGGGCGGAATGGGCGGCATGGGTGGAATGGGGGGCATGGATTTCTCTGTGAGTATATATCAGCTTGTGGGATATCTCTTATTTTGAAGTAGTTTCATTTATCAGTTCAGTTCTAACTGTCACTTTTATCTACAGAAACTTGCTGGCATGGGAGGTGAAGGTGGAATGGGCGGGATGGATTTCTCTGTGAGTAATAGCGTTTATATCATCTCATGAGTTTTTAATTTATTTTATTTTATTCTGAAGTAGTTTCATTACCAGATCATTATTCTGACTCTTAACTGCATTTTACAGAAACTTGCTGGCATGGGAGGTGAAGGTGGAATGGGTGGGATGGATTTCTCGGTTAGTATATATTCATTATTTTGATTTGTTGTATTTTCCACTATCTGATTAGTTCAACTACCTGCTCAATTGTTTTAACTCACTTGTACTGTAGAAATTTGCTGGCATGGGAGGTGATGGTGCACCGGGTGACTTTGATGATAGTGATGATGGTAAGAAGACTATTAGTTTAATGATTAGTTGAGTACTTAATAGTGATCATATATCTACTATATACAATCCTGGTTTTGTATTGGCTTCCTTGAGGCAACCACCAATGTCCAATTTATGCATCACTATGGAAAGCCTGTATGGGTGCTATGTCTTGGGAAACTTCTTAAGCCTTAAAGACAAAGCATCATGAGCGTTTTATCAGTCAAATGAAGAGTGTTGATCAGATCAGCATTTGCATTTGTTATTCAAAAGTTCTTACATCGTCAAAAACATCAAATGTTAAGCCGGAATGACTTGTACTTGGGCATTCCTTTGGTTGTTTCTAGGACAGTGGTATTTGACCTTCACAATATTTTATACTATAAATGGAGTTCCCATGTGTGATCTCAGAAGTGCTATACATAATACTTATCTTAGGATCTTCTAAATTATCTTAAGTTTAGGTACTTATAAAATATCGTAATTCCCATAAACAAGTTGCTGATCTCATCATTCTTGTTTTTTTATTATAGATCAAGAAGTTTCCAAGCCAGGAGAATCAGATGCTGCAAAGAGTGAAGCTGTTCCCTCAGGAGAGAAAAAGGAAGCTGCATCAAGCACATGATTTCGTATTGGTTAGCATTACTGATGCGGTCAACAAACAATGGCTTTTCAGCTTTTTGGTTAGGAGCTGATTTTCCTGCCTCTAAGGCTAGATCATGCTCAGACTTCTGACAGATGTATTTTAGTTAATTTTGTTTCAGTTTTCATGGAGTTGAGCTATGGATTTCTATGGTTTTTATCAAGTCAATTCCTTATTCCCTTTTTCGGCTCTTAAGATTGATGGATATATCATATTTGTTTACACCTTGATTTCAGATTTTCTGTTTGCTGAAAGTAAAATGTAGCAAAAGAGAATGTGTTGAAAATATGATTCAGACTGATGATTATTGTTTAACGTATTTTGTGAGGAATTTGAACGTAGGTCAACTGTTGAATAAGTCGGTTTGTTGAACCAAGAAGAAAGAAGAGACTAGCCAAAAATGGTTATCATCTGTTTGAACTTCATATTTCACCTGGACCCATAACATGTCTCTGAAAGAGTCGATGTGACGGATTTCGTGGAAGAGATTGTAGTGGCGGTAGGAGAGGCGGCATTGGTGGTGGAGAGGAAACCGATCAAGCAATGAAGGAGAGATATGCATTTAAGGTTGATCGATCTCGTAGGGGACAACAATGGCAATGAATGGGTTTTCTCGAACGACGTGTTCATTTCCGGCAAAGGTCGGTGATCGCTCTCGATTAATTTTCTTGTTCTCTGCACTCGTCTCAAACTAACAAAATCATACAAGACTAAACTCGCAAGAGTATGAGATGAACACAATTAAAAGTGGTCCGGACCATGTTCGAGAGCTAATCTTTGAAGAAGCAAAACGTCCAGCCAAAATGGAAACTGATTTTTCACAAGTATAGGGTAGGCGAGCTTCTCCGGGGACTTGGCTTAAAGGGTAGTCAAGGGTATTTTTAAAAGACAGTAAATGACATGGCAACACCCAATTGGTTGACTAAAAATGCCTAAAACCCTAAAACCCAGATTTCTGGTTTTAGCCGACTCAAACTAATAAGCGCGAAAGAGAGGGACGGAGAGATGGAAGCCATGGACTTGGATATGGAGCCAAAACCTCAACCTGAGTCTTCATCCAATCCAAACTCCTTCAAACGTTTCGGCCTCAAAACCTCCATCCAAACCAACTTTGGAGACGATTACGTCTTCCAAATTGTCCCCAAGTAAGTGTTTTTCTAGCTTCTCTCTGAAATTGAGACCCAAAACATGAAACCCACTACTGAAAAACACAAAATTTCAATTGGGTTTTGCTGTTCTTACTAAACCCATTACTTTATTTTAATATCCCAACATTTTATGGAGACCAAATAATTTACTGCAAGTGGTTTTGTAATTTGGTCTTGTTGTGGGGTTTGAAGGGATGACTGGACAGCAATGGCGGTGTCATTGTCAACGAACGCAGTGAAGCTCTACTCACCGGTGACGGGTCAGTACTATGGAGAGTGCAAAGGCCACTCTGCAACAATCAATCACATCTCATTTGCAGACTCATCATCCCCACATGTTCTGCACTCTTGCTCTTCCGACGGAACCATTAGGCTTTGGGACACCCGCACATTCCAACAGGTTCGATTCACCATTGGCATTTGCATATGGCAGAGTGCTTCCTGGCATTGTGTTCATTGTTTTGATTTTGATGGCTTGTTTGTGCTGCAGGTGTCGTCTTTTCCTTCTGGTTCGGGTGCTGAGATATTCAGCTTTTCGTTTGGAGGATCATCTAATAATCTTCTAGCTGCAGGATGTAATTCTCAGGTGCTGGAAGTTATTATAAGGGCTTTAATCGAATTGGTTGTTACTTGTTGCTTGAAGGAATTTTCAAGATTTTTAGCACATTGATAATGACATCAAATATCACTAGTGTATTGTTTTAGGTTCACTTTTTGGATTGCTAAAACTGATTCGTTTTGTTTTATCTTACTATACTCAGATACTATTGTGGGATTGGAGGAACGACAAACAAGTAGCCTGCTTAGAGGACTCTCATGTGGAAGATGTTACTCAGGCAGGCTCTTATGCATTTGCGATCATCGAATTGTTAGTTTAGCTGTAGCTGTTGTAGCACTTTGTTCTTTTATAAACTTCAAAAAAGATTGTGTGTGCGTGTGCGTGTGATCAATGGATGTGGATTTACCTGGGCGAATTATTAAACTTGAGCTACATTGTGTATTTTGATAGGTTCACTTCATTCCTGACCATCAAAGCAAGCTCCTTTCTGCTTCTGTAGATGGATTGATATGTATATTTGATACAGATGGAGATATCAACGAAGATGATCATCTTGAGTCGGTAAGTTCATGTTTGAAGAGCGCTGTAAACAATAATATCTTACTATCCTAGAACATTTCTATTTAACCTTTCAGTTTTCAATATTCTAGGTCCTAAATGTGGGCACCTCCATCGGGAAGGTGGGGTTTTTTGGTGAGACATATCAAAAGCTTTGGTGTCTGACCCATATTGAAACCTTAAGGTACATCTTTCCATCCACTAATCATGATTTTACTCGTATTCGTTTTTGCACAACCGCTGTCTGTAGCCTTATAATCATGGTGGACCATTGAGTGATTTGCATAGGCTTGAAGTTGCGGTCTCTGAACAACTGATCCTTACATTTAAACGTGTGATTAGAGATTACTGAAAGTGATGCTTATATGTTTTACTCTACTTTTTGGCCTAACTGTTAATTGATGCTCCTGATGTAGTATCTGGGACTGGAAGGATGCAACTCAAACAAATTTCCAGGACGCTCGTTCTTTGGCTTCTAAAAGTTGGAGTCTAGGTGATGTGAGTTCTCTAACAGATTATTTAGTCACATAACAAGACTTGATCAAAATTTTCATACCCTTCTTTTGAAAGGGAGTGTGATAATTATGGTAGTGGATATTGTCCTGCTGTTGAATAAGCACTCCGAAACCAAAATTGTCTGGAGTAGTGATTTAAAAGAGCACTAAAGATCTTGGTAATACTGCAAATAATTTTTAAAGACTTGGTTGAGGCATATCGATGTTTTATTAAGCGTGATTCTACTGTTAGCTAGGCCACTGACCGGGTAATACTGCAGGTTGATTACTTTGTTGATTGCCACTACTCAAGAGAAGCAGAACGCTTATGGCTTATTGGTGGTGCTAACACTGGTGCTTTAGGCTACTTCCCTGTAAGTTATTCAGGAACGCAGGCCATAGGTACCGCTGAAGCAATTTTTGAAGGTGGCCATACGGGTGTTGTTCGAAGTGTGTTGCCTATGTCAAACATGCCAGGTCCCCAAGGCCAGAGTTTTTTTGGATGGACTGGTGGTGAAGATGGCCGTTTATGTTGCTGGCTATCAGATGGTTCTGTGGACACCATAAACCGATCATGGATTTCAAGCGAACTCGTTTTGAGATCACCAAAGATCCGCAAGTCAAAAAGGCATAGCCCTTACTAGCAGAGCAGGCTATACTGCTACAGAGAAGATATCTCGACTACAAGTTTCTTGGCATCACCTTGTAATATTAATCTCTGTATGGGAGTTGATTCCCAGTGAATGGGAATTTTTGTTTGATCTATCCTCCATAATTTTTGTTTTGTTAGGATCCAGGATATCGTCTGTCTATTTGACAAAGAAAAAGCATTCCCAGCTTCTGAATTTCTCGCATCATTGCTCCTCTATTTAGGGTTAACGCACAAAACTAGCTCAAAGCACTCTTACAGTTAATGCACAAGGTCCAATAAGTATCACCAGACAAAGGAAATAGCGACAATATTTGCTCAAGAAAAAAAAACAAAACTGGAACACAGGTATCTCAAGCAATATATGCTCACCAAGGGAGATTGTGACACCAAACCAAAAACTGCGGAAATATGGATATAATGTTGGCATAAACTTTCAAATCCAATAGAGTAATACGATTTCCTTAAGACAAACACCAGGCCAACAAAGGTGAAAAGACCCATTCCAACTACATCACATTACCATACATAAGAAATACTGTCATAACTATAAAACCCCAAGATTCCACAAAAGCATCGGGCCACAAATGCCATTAAAAGTAGCAAACTTGCCCATCTACGTTGTTCCACAATATAAGCGAATCAAGCTCAGATGAATCAAGCTCGGCCTCGGCCTCCACCTGAAAGCAAAACCAGATATTACCGTTGTGTTAGTTTGGAAACCTACATGTATCGATCAAACTTTTACAAAGACGCATTTTCTCTTAACAGAGCAAAAATAAGAACATTTTATACTTGATGAAAATAGGTATATTAGTTAGCAAGTTTACCTCTTCCACCAGCCTTTCCACCTGGTCCACCTCTGCCTCGACCTCCACCAGCACCCTTAGCACCATCATCAAGGCCACGTCCAATGCCTTTTGGCTGTCGTCCACCAGGAGCATCCTCCCTACCTCCTCTTCCTCTTCCACGCCCTACTCCAGGAGGTTTCCTATCTGAAGAAGTTTATCAAAGCACAAAACATTAGAGCTATTTCTACTCATCTCAATGAACAAAAACCTGAGTCCAATGTCAGTAGACATAAACTGAAAAGACACTAAAGATCTACTTTCCAGGTCACAAATAATCATCGAGATCACAAACCCAATCCCAGTTTTAAAGAGTTCACTATACCTGTTCTCTTGGTTTCTTCCTGAACCTTGTCAATCACCTGATAAACAAAGGCAAGAGCACCTAGATTAGACCCTAATGCAATGTACTGGTATTGAAATCACTAGAAATAAAAGAATGCTTAAATGACAACTTCTATTACAACTTAAGTCTATGGGACTCATATATTAAAGAAGCCAAACTGATGATGTTGCATTGGGAAGTAACTATGAAAAATGCATCCTTAGCATTATCAAGGTGCACATGGCTCCCCCCAGAACGCGTGATAGAAATCTATCAAGGCTTTACTGTCATGACAGGACAACATGAACCAAACTGAAAGCCTGCTTATGGAAATCACAATATGATATGACTTCCCTTGGAAAGAACAAATTAAAATAATAATCCGAAAGCATACCTCATCAGGCACTCGCAGATACTTAATAGTATTCCCACGGATGTAGCACTCAGGCATCCTCCAAAACCTGTCTCCATCCTACACAGTACCGTAACAACACTCGATGAGTACACATACAAGAGCTTCATCTCTCTATTTTTACAAATCCAGCTTTACAAACATACAAACAAATACTCACTTTGGAAGTGCAGATGACTTCTCGAAGATGGATGTTCATCCAAGTATCACAGTTCACCAAATGCCCATTGTAAGTCTCCCCATTCTTGAGCTCCACCAACTGTTACAGCACGCCACAACACGCAAATCATAAATCTGATAGCACACCAAAACCAAACCATGATGGTGCATTGACTAGTAAATTTCATCTCCAAATATAACAGCAGAGGACCACGGATCTTACCATGGGGTGCCCTTGGGCAGTCTTGAGCAGAGAAAGCGGAAGCTGCAATTGCGAAAATGTCACAGTCAAAAACAAAAAAAGAAAACAAAATCCGAACCCTAAATTATGAACACATCCTTTCCAGCTCCAAAGGAGAAATCGGAGAGGTGTTTCGCTACAGTTTCCTAAATTCTCATAAACCACAAATAGACGGTAACGGAAACTATCTGAGAGAAGAGGAACGTACCATGGTTTAGGGTTTGGAGCTCGCCGCGAAAAGCACAAGGGACCTGAAACGAAGCCAGAGGAGATTTTAGAGGACGGAGAATACAAAACCCTAGAAGATTTTGGTGTTTGAGAAAGTATTGTAGTAGCTTAGATGAAGGATGAAGAGGATTTACCGGAAAATAAAGTCGGATCGCGAACTTTACGGCGCTTTGCTTAGCTCAGCCCTCCTCTTCTTCTTTCTTCGTTTCTACGAGTGAGCGGGGTGTTCTTCTGCTTTTAGTCTTTTTTACGAAGTTGAAAAATAGTGTCCTTGAGCCCTGTTTCGACTCGGACAATTATTGAGGGTTAAATTGTTTTTTTATATTTTTTATTATAGTTTTTTTTTTTTGGCACTTTTGAAAATTGTGGAAAACAATCCATTAAGAGCAGCAAATCAATCAATGTGTTCTTTCGGAAAAAAAAATGATTAAAATCCATCAATGTGTATGATGTAATGACTAAAATTCGTGTTTTTTTTTTGAATAAAAGGCTGATACGGCTGTTCTTAAACCTTGATTAATAAAACTTCTGAATACAAGGCAATACATTGACAGGCATTCGACGTATGATTAAACTGATGTTTTATAATCAACAGATTTGAGTGCTGTTATGCAAGCTTTTTTTTACTATATAAGATGAAAAATTAGAATATCCTAAAAGCTTATTGAGCCTAATTACCATGTGGAATGCTACAATTGTGAATTGCAGTACATTGACAGTCACTCAGAATTACTGTAAAACACATGTGAAACGCTTTGAACGCGCATTGCAACACAATATTGTGTTTGGACACTTTAACAGCTTCATAATACAAAACACAGGTTGGAAGCCTTTACGCTCTACCACTAGACCACTTGATTTAACAACTTTTCACTTATACTCTTAATTTTTCACATTGACAACAAATGAACACTTGTATTCAAAATTACTGAGATTAGAGCTAGACAACTTGGTGAAAAAGTTAAAGCCTTAACAAGAACAAAAGAAACGCACGCAGCGCGCCCCAAGAGACAGATGGCGGGAATCTGGAATGACAAAAAGAAAAAGAAAAAAAAGTGATAATTGCATATTCGAGGCGTAACGAAATCCAAATACTGATTTGTGGGACTGTCCAATGCAAAAGTGACAGAAGAGTTGAAAGTCTCCGGCATCCGCAGACCATACAAATTCCAACACTCGGGGCCGCACAGGGTTAAAACATTTACAGAGGACCTGCCCAAGCCTCAGATATAATATGTACACAAGTGTGCCGGACTTGGCAGGGGTTACTGTTATCACAAACTCGTGAGGTCTATACAGGATAAGTTAAGCGCCTCGAAAGGTTCGGAAGATCCATCAAGACTCTGCTTCATCGTTTTCTTCAGACCTGCGTATGGTTTTCAAGTCGATCAAATGTCGCATGGTTGGCCTGCCATGAGGACAATTCCAAGGAGACTTCAGACCTGCCAGATGCTCAAGAATCTGAAACAGCCGATTATCAAGTCAGCATTTTCATGTGTATTTACAAAGACAACTTCCCCAAAAGAGTGAGGACCAGATAGATGTTAGAAGTGGAAACACCATTCCTGAGAACTTAAGCATTTTAGAATCAAGGTTCACTATGCAACAAAAAAAACAGATGCATAAACTTGAAGTTCATTTTTAATAATCAAAGATTCTGATTAACAAGAAGGGTCGAAAGGGTAGTAGGGGTGGTTGTGTATCAGGTGGAGGATCAAAACAAATAAAAAGTTATGAGATGTGGTTACCTTCCGCATCTCATTTCTTCCAAGGGCATCTCCAATCATAACAGATGATCTGCATGCACGTGATGCCAGCATTGCTCGAACTCTAGAAGGGCAAACAGAATCAACAGTGTCCATCTTATAACTACCGATGATTGCACATTCCCCATGACTATCAGCAAGAGTGGAAATCAAGTCCTTAACATCTGTTCAAACAACAGTAAGTTACTGTCTGAGGAAAGAGCATGCTGATATAACTTGATTAGGCTGAATAAGGAACGTCCAATATGAACACGGACATTTCTGAACTCAAGGAGTGCTTATTTCTCTCCAAATAACAACATGCAATATTTGGAAACAAGGGATACATCATACCTTCAACTCCAAAAGTTATGTTTTTGCTGAAGGGAACAGCTTTCAATTTAAAATGGTGACAAGGTGGAGCATGTGGATCCTCTTCCAAAGAAAATCCATTTTTCCTGAGATCGGAACCAATCCACATAATCATCAGAAACAATATCATTTAGTGAATAAAATCTGTTATAAATGAAATTATACACACTCAGTTTTCACCTGATTATGTCTATGTGCATTGAAGCAACAACTTCTTCTTCAGGAGACAACTCCAACCTCAACGGCCTACAAAAGCAAAGAAGTAAGCTTTCAGAACTTGATGTTTTATTTAAGGACTAATTTCAGTTTACCCCCATCAACTTTAGGTCGATCATCATGTTAGTCCTTCTTCTTTCAATTTCATCAAAAACACCCCTCAACTCTCAATTTTCATCAGCCATGCATGTCCAAACCTCCAATCTCCATCCAATTCCTTTGTCAAGTGATGATTTGATATCAAGAAGAAAGTCAAATTCTGAAAGTTACCTTTCGAACCAGTTTTCCCCCATATCGATACACATCTTTGTTCCCATCACAACCCCCTAACCTTAGTGATTTTGGCCTTTTTTCTTTCTTCTTGATATCAAGTCATCACTTGACAGAGGAATTGGATGGAGATTGGAGGTTTGGACATGCGCGGTTGATGAAAATTGGGAGTTGAGTGGTGTTTTTGATGAAATTGAAAGAAGAAGGACTAACATGATGATCGACCTAAAGTTGATGGGGGTAAACTGAAATTAATCCTTTATTTAACAAGGGGAAGAATAGAAGTCTGCATAGAGAAGACCGTCAAGGTTTAAGCTTATTTTCAAACACCTATGCTGTCCTTTCTTTTTCCACCAGTCTATTACTGACAACTTATTTTAACTGAAGCTTCGACTAAACCAATTTTGAATTGTTAAAGCACTACCAGTTCCCATATTATACAATAAAAAAACATCTGAACCTGCCTCTACTGAAGCAGCAGACAGCATTTCCCCATGTGAAATGTTTTAGCGAACACGACAGCTGGACATGGTTCTTTACTAGCCACACAAGAAAAATGATTTGCCTTCTCTCTAGAACTGGCATTACCAATAACAACACGGTGAATTTAAAAAAGAAAATAAAGAACTGGAACTATTCAAGGAATCCAAAAGAACATACAATTTGGAAGTGTTACTAATATGATGCGGCTATACCACCAGAACTTAAAAGTCATATGCTATAAAATAGGTGATGCAAATGAACTTTCTAGCATGGTTTTGGTAGATGAAGTATACAGGGTCCTCTACTAGTAACTGTTAAAAATTTAGCACATTGCAATGATAATCCTACATTTTAATTATGATGGATATGTCTAATACAGCTAATTGAAAACCATGACTCACCTAAGCAAAGGCTGTTGGTTTAAGATGGTAGATTGTGACAGACGCTCAAAGTTGTACTTCTCATCAGCTGCATGCTGGAAACAGAAAAGACTTGTATCAAGAAGGTACCACTTTTCAATTAGGTTCATATATGTAAATGCAGAGGATAAAAAAGAAAGAATTGACATCAACCAATAGAACTTAATGATAACTTGAAATGCATGGCTTCAAAAGTACCTGATCTACAATAAATAAATCTTGATCTAACTTTCCAATGATGAAGCCAAGATTGAATTGCCCAATCACCTAACGTAATCAGAGAGTCGATATATGCACAGTATGTTAGGGATGGATAGAGTTTAGGATAACAGTCATAATAATAATATTTAATATATAAATACAATATATAAAACCAAATAGTTTTAAGAAACCAAAAGCACTGCAAAAAATTGAGCTAATGCATGCACCAACCTTCATTTTACCAAAATCTTCCTTTCTGAAAAGTCTTTCCAACTCCTTGGTAGCTGCAGCTAAGGCCCTTGCCTTCCGCTCCTCATTTTCTGGTTGAGAAAGCTCCAGTGTTGCAGCTGCATAGCACCTGCTAGTGACCAGAAAAATCAATTCTATAGAAACAGATTGTAGTGCTACACTAAAGAAGAAGTTACGGCTCTAAAACCTTTGTGCTTTTACTCCAGGCATGCTTGATTGCAATCTAGAAAATATTTGCTGCCTCCTTGTCTTTAGGTCTTGGAAACTAAATGTTAAGGTTGAACACATCATAAGATCAGAAGAAGGCTTTGGAGTATTCAACAATACACATGAGGAAGGTGATGCAGCTGGAAGATCTTCAGTCAGATTTATATCCCTGCTAGGTGAAGCAGTTGGTGTCATATCAGCAAGAGGCACTGTTTCCTGTTGAGCCTGTAAATCCGGTAACGAAATAGTCAAGTTGGGCACAAAAATTTCATCAGCCAGGTTTCAAGAGATGTAATGCACAACAGTGTCCTGATGAAGATACTAAACAACTTAAGAAAGTGGAACCAAAAGAAACTGATCTGCAGTGTTCATGGTGTTTGTAATTTCAAACTACATGCCTAGAACATTGCTCCTTATGCAGCAGAACAGAAAAGTAACTCGAGTGTATAAATAAGAGATGCTCCTTCAGCACAGAACAAGTAAAGAAACTCTTTCGTAAGAGATGTTCCTTGAGCAGCTCATTAGTCTTCTTTCTTCCGTAGTTTGTTTAAATAGACTTCTAGTAATGTTCTACTAATGTCAATTTTTACAAAATAGCTATATCATATATGCCATAAGGCCCATAATTCTACAAAATTACAGTGCTTCCAGTTCTGTCATATCTAAAAAATAAACCTTTCCTGTAATGATATAAAAGCCTAATGATAATATCAGAAAAAGGCCATATAATCCAAGAACTTTGAGATTTAAAACATCAGACCTGATTTCCTTAACCTTCAATTATGTAAGAAACTAAGAACTATGTCAATGGTTAAGCTCAAATCAATCAAAATCAGAAGAAGAAAAAAAGGAAGAAAACCACTTACTTCTCCAAGTCTTTCACCCTCATTCTTGCCTCCAGGAGAAACTGGAACTCTAACTTTGTTGTGGATCCTATCTGCTCTAAGATACTTGGATGGCTCATCCACACAAACTTCAGAAGAATTATCAACTTCAGTAGAATCATCGATCCGGTCATGATTAAATGGGGGTTTTGAAACAGCATCAGGTAAATCAGTCTTGGATTGACACTGAAGACTTTGGTTCCTCAGGACAGGCATTTCAGACAGGACTGGGCTAATACTATCATGCTTTCTTTTAGTTACAGTTACAAACTCATTAAGTGATGCTTGTACAGAGCTTGGGCGACTATATGAATCTTCCTTTGCTGCAATTCGATCAGCTCTCATACTAGTGAGATTCTTTGTCAATTGACTAGTTCCATGGGCCTTTTTAATGTTGTGTACTCTTAAAGCGAAATCCTTCCCCATTGAATTTTCATGGCTATCCTTCCACATTGAATTTTCTTGGCTAAACCCTTCTTCATCATGAGTAGGTTCAGAATCAGTTTCCACAACTTTCAGAGGTGCATCACCTTCTGGAGAGTGATCCTCAGGACTAATTTCTTTAGGTACAGAATCTATAGATGATTGTTTTAGAAACATATGTGACCTGTGACCAGGAAAATAGAATTCAGACCTGCCTCCTTCCTCAGTAGACTCCTCAGATTTCTCAACAACAAGAACTTCTTCAGGAACATCCTCATCATCATCTCTAGTTAATTGTTTACAAGACCTTTGATCAGGTGAACAAAACTGAGACCTGCCTGCTTCTTTGGCAGGCTCCTCCAGTTTATTAACAGAGTAACGAGCATTACTACTGGAATATATCTGCTGCAGACCCTCCCTTAAGGCAACCAGTATAAAGCTCTCATCAGAAAAGAACACTTTCCTTTTATCAGGAGTAACATTGACATCACACGCTCTTGTCGGAACAGTGAAATTCAATATGGCAATGGGATGCTGCTGGGAGTTTGCCCCTCTATACAACTCATTCACAAGCTTTGTAACTTTAGGCATATCCACAGGTCGGCCATTCACAAAAAAGAACTGCCTGTCTCCCATGTTCCGACCACTACCCTGTCCTGACTTGGAAAGAAACCCTTCAACCTTGCAACTATCGGATACAGATATACTCACAGGCTCTAAACAACTGAAAGTGCTCATCCCAAACAATGTCACAATATTATCCTTAAGTGAACCGCTTCCCTGCGTTTTAAGCACCACAGACTTTGCATTTCTACCTATGGCATTCGTGCAAACTAACCGAACTCCTTTTGCAATAAGAGCATAGGCCTAAAATTCACACATCACTAAATAATGTAACAAACAGCATTCAAATTTCGACGAAAACAAAGCGAAAATCTGCAAGAGCATACATACATTCAGTAGAGAAACAAGCTTCCCATACTCCTTCCGAATGTTGCGACTGAACTCCTTGCACCTCACCGGTAAATTCACAAACAGATTCTTAACCGTCACGGTTGTGCCGACTTGCCGCGCCGTCTTCTTCTCCGCCACCAGCACACCGGAGTGGTCAAAACTCAAGTGCGTAGCAACCTGCTCGTACTTAGTCCTGGTTTCCACCGTCAAGTTCCCCAAAGCACACAGAGAGCTCAAGGCCTCGCCGCGGAAGCCGAACGTCGTGAGAGACTGGAGGTCAGGGAATCCGGCGAGCTTGGAAGTGTGGTGCTTGAGGGCAAGGACCTTGAAGTTTCCCGGCGAAATGCCGCAGCCGTTGTCGATGACCTGGAACCACTCTTTGCCGTAGTCTTTGAGGGAGATTTCGATGGCGGTGGCGCCGGCGTCGAGGCTGTTCTCGACCAACTCTTTGACGGCGGCCGAGAGGTCGAGGATGACTTGGCCGGCGCAGATCCGGTGGACCACGGACTTGTTTATGGGTTTTATAGACGGTGAATCGGACGGAGGAGGTGTGGCCTCCATCGGAACCCTAATTTAGACTAGATGAGACTGTAACCGAGGTTCATGAAATTGAGAATGAGAAAGCCCTAAATCCTTAATCCCTAGCTTGTAATTTTGCCGCCAAAACTGAAGAGCAACCGCTTGACCCTAAACATTTAACTTTTCTGCCGACGGTAAAAGTGATTGCAGGATTGGTTTTTACAGTTTCACGTAATTAGTTACGAGCCAAGGTCACCTCTCTATTACGTGAAGTTGTGAACTGCTGTAAGGTGATTTACAGAGCTTCATGGTAATAAAATTGCAATCCATCTTCACATTTCCAACGCAAACTTACCAGCTTCACTGATTTTTAATCTCCTAAAGAACTTGGAACGTTTTAACTTATACGAGTTGAGTGAATTGATAACAAACTGATTCGTAAAGCAAACCAATGCAAGTATCGACTTTTAACCATAAACATGGTGAGTACAATCTGAACAGATAACATTTCAACATTATTATGAACAGGATAGAGACGCTAAAAGAATACGAATACAATACAATCTAACCGAACAGATACTGTAATGGGGTAATGGGGCAACGGGGAAGAAGAGATGGAGATCGAAAGTTGAAATCTAACTATGAACACTGCTAACTCGAGGAACCATGACAATGCAGGAGCGGATTGTGGTATCTGTGGCTTTTGCGACTCATCTCTAAATGCACTGCACTACAGCTTTTTTATGGTTATAGTCCAGAGAAGATCTGAATCAGATTGCACTGTTATTTTGTCTTCTTTGACAATGTTTGAAGTACTTATCAAACCACCAAACCTCATCTCGGTTTCATCTGAAAACAAAAGTAAGAGCGGGTCAGACTCACATAACAACTAGCAACAATGACAATGAAATAGGCTTATGTCATTGACAAGTACTCACTTAGATCCCATTGAAGCCCGGTAGTTGTTGTACTTCCAGAAGGAGTCCCGATGGGGACAAGTCCACAATGAGGACCTTCAGCTGAAGATTGAATATGTATCTCATGACAGTGTGTGCGTGGAAGAAGGTGGATGAGGCAATCGTCAGAAAGAAGGATCATTCGAACGGACGAGAAACGACACAGCACGTTGATGTTTCCTATCTCATGATCAAACCTTCCACCGAGTGCTCCAGCAACCAGAATGCACAGCTGCTGTACCAAAGAAGTGAACCAATTACCGCAAAAATATGAGAAACATACTAGCAGACAATTTAGCAAACATCAATATCAGCCAACAACATTTCCAACTTCGATGCAAGGACAATGTAAACTTCAAAGCAGATGAAACAGAAAGAGTGTAACTTACATTAGACTTGTCCAGGTTCTGTGCCCAGTCACATACGTACGCCACACACTTGTGAAGATCGGTTGTGTCCTGATCATGAGACTCATCAACTACCTTGGTTCCCTACATTGACAAATTCAGGAAAATACCAAACTGAGAAATCTTGATAAAACTTCATACCACCATAAGTATGCAAGCGAGACAAAGTAAAATGCATCAAGAAACTCCATGCCTGAATATCCAGATTGAATCACAACAACTACGTCGACGTCATCAACCAATACAAGAAAAACAAATATGCAGAAGATAGAAGAAGCTCAAAAGGGATCCACTAACCATATCAGCATAAAACTCCAAGACTTCCTTTCTGATTGAATCCAAGTCACCTTTAATAACGTCAGGCTTGTACCTGTCACAATAACCAGCACCTAATATATCAAATCCAGAAACTCGTAAATTATTTACAGCAATATTAAATCAAATAAAAAATAAATAAACCGAACCCGCAGCTTAATCTCCAATGATCCATAAACAAAATTCCAACAGCATAATTAAACAAGCATGAACAGCTTCAAAAAAGCAATCAAACCTTTGGCGAACAACCGATGCGTCTTCATGAGGCAAGAGCAGAGGCATGTCGTCATAAAGCCGATTCGCACCGCCGTCGGCACACAATCGCAGCTGTGCTGCTCAAAACACACAGACGATATCAATCAAAATCGGAAGAAAAAACAATAACCACACTGAGCAAAACGGAAAGGTCCAGGATAACTACCGTGGCTCCACAGCAATGGAGAGAACCTCGGGAGGCGCTGGTTAAGCACCACGAGCGCATACGTCAGCGACGGCGTCGTTTGATTGGACGACGGCGGCGGGAGGAGAAATGTCGAGGAATGAGACATGAGCTCCATGCGAACTCTAAAACGACGTGCCGTTTGGGGCTCACTACTGCAGCTGATTCGTTGGTCGGATCGAGCCAAAGGTTTAGTCCCAATCGAGTGTGGGTTTTTGTTTTTGGATTTTACAATTCTCTGGAAGAGAAGAGGAGAACTGGAAAGGCTTGGCTTTGCGAAATTGATATTTTTGCCATAATCAGACACGTGTCACTTTTTAATTGGTTTTGGTCAGAGAAAAGGGGAGGAGGGGCTTAATGGGAAATACAACAAAATATAAATATCAGTGTCAAGTTTGACGAGGCATCGCAAAAACTTTGACAATGTATGATGCCGCATAATGCGGTAATGAAAGATACACAGAAGATGATCAACTCATCCAACTGGCTTAGAAAAAGAAGTAAAACACACAATTGAACACATTGAACACATACCAACTCGCATGTCTCGTTTTTTTGTCTAATGCTGCACCTATCTACGATTTTCATACACAATTTCATAAGAAATGAAGTAGAACCCTTTGCTTCAATATTTGCCACCCAACATGAATGAAATAACCATACACCCCACATAACCAAAAATGAAAAGAGAGTAAGTTGTGAATATTCGGTGTTCATATTTCATAAGCTTTGAAGCTTTGATAGAATGGCAAAAAGATTGTACATTAATTTCATTAGTATGTACAGGGCAAAAGGCCCAAGAGAAATGACAAAGGCTAGTTAGATAATCTGATTATGGAATTTCCTATATAAAGATTATGTAATCCAATGTAAAGGGGGGGAAAGGAGAAAAACCTATATCTATCATACAAATGGGGGACAGAAACCTTCTAAGGGATTGCCAAGGATTACTGTATCGCCGCGGCTTTTAGCTGGATAAGGAAGAATGAACATAACAAGGACTTCTATACAAAAATAATACCTACTCTACATAAAATAGCTCAGCGCTTTCTTCTTTCTTGATCCACCTTCTCCGTACAAGTCATTCCATTGGAGAAGCTCATTCATATTTGTCGACTCAGATGACACACTTGCACAGACCTGCATTCAGTTTCAATGTTTAAACCATAATGAAGGACGAAATTAATATTGAAACAGTACTCCAACAATCCTTCAATTCAACACTCAGAAAATTACTTGTAACGGAAGGAAATTTTGAATCAGCATTAGTCACAACATACCTGTTCATGCGCATGTTTAAAATCCTCCATCTTTAAAGGGCGAATGTCAGCACTGCAATACAAGGACGGTACAGGTCTGTTCTCCTCCAAAGCAAAACTTCGCTCCTGAGATAAGTAGGCAAATGACCGCGTATTTGGTTATACAACACTACTGATCCCAACTTAAAAAAGAGAAAGAAGAAAGAACACGAGTAAAAAAGAACACACTATTTGACAAAAAAATAAAAAATAAAGAACACAAAGGTAAACAAAACCAACCTTCTTTTCTTTTTCTAAGATTTCCCTGATGGGACGGTGAGCTGCGGTAACACAAAGGTTCTGCCAAAAAAAAGAAAAAGAGAAACCATTTCATTAGATTCGAAAAGAAGAAATACATATAGAAAGAGATGGAAGACTCTCCGAAACTTGATAGGCAACCTTTAGGTCACTTCCAGAATACCCATCCGTCATGCTCGCAACACCTTCCAAATCAACGTCAGGTTCTAAATCTTCTTTGGCTAATATAACTCTCAGTATCTTTTCTCTGTTTGGAGCATCTGGCAAGTTAACCATCAACCTGCACATGATTTTGAATTTAGGTCAATATCGTAGGAAGACGATTACTAAAACATTATGACACAAGAATTGAAGTAAACAATGAAATCATTATGTTACCTCCTTGGAAGCCTCCTAATAACAGCCTCATCAAGGTCAAAAGGCCTGTTAGTAGCAGCGAGTACCAATACACGTTCTTTATCCTTTGTACGTAGACCATCCCAATTCACCATGAACTCATTTTTCATTTTACGCATAGCCTCATGTTCCCCAGGATTCTCACGTCTTCCTAACATGCTGTCAACCTACAATAGTAACCATGAGAACAAGTTTACTAGCCATCACCACCAGAAGAAAAAAGAAGTGTGATATTAAAAAAAAAAAAACCAAACATCCCTTATAAACTGAGATAGTCATCTTGCATGACAGAAGGGATTTCAAAATTAACAAAACTTCCAAATAGATGGGTATAAGCCAAGGCAAATGAGGGCAATTTTTTCCAATTGAGAAAACTCAAAAACAAATGAGGAATAAATAACAAGGTTTTAAGACAAAGCAAAAACTAACCTCGTCAACAAATACAACACTAGGAGCAATTTTACTAGCTAAAGAGAACACTGCTTTAACATACTTCTCTCCTTCCCCAAACCACTGCAACAAAAATAGGAGGTATCATAATGATTTTAGAGATCTTATGAAATAAATGTCCAACAACATCAATAGCCATTAACACACAAATTGACCTTTGAAGTAATACTTGACATTGATATGTTAATAAAGTTTGCACCAGCTTCAGTTGCAACAGCCTTTGCAAGCATAGTTTTCCCAGTACCAGGAGGACCAAACAACAAGATTCCTTTGCAAGGCTGTAGAGTAAGAACAATGATCAGTAAACAAGTATGCAAGAGAGAATGTACCATGCAGTGGAGAAAGGATGAGCAGATATAAATAGTAATAATAATAAATAAATAAAATAGATATGTTATGACCTTAGTCAGCTGTCCTTTGCTAAACAGTTCAGGCCTCTGAAGCGGAAGCATCACCAACTCCTTCAGTGTGTCCTTCACATTTTCCAAGGCCCCAATGTCATCAAAAGTGACACCAATGTCGCTTGGTGGAATGACATCAGCAAGAAGCTTCTTCTCAAACTCATTTCCAGTGACCACATCCTGCAAAATCATGAAGTCAGGTCCAATGCAAGTCGCAGTTAAAAATAAAAAATAAAAATAAAAACATTCAACAAGCAGGAAGCAAATACAAACCTTTAGGGACTTTTTTGTGCTTTTGTTCTCACTCTGAATGCCCTGTAGGATGTTCAGTCCATATTTAAGACTGAAATATATATAAAAAAGGAAAAAAATATTATTAGCAGAACAGAATAGATAATGCACCGAGCGAGTCTATTATTAGCATAAGACAACAGAAAAAAAAAAAATTGAAATTTGTTTAGTCCTTGTGGTTTGAAGTCGACATCTGTTTAGTCCTTTTGGTTTTATTTTAATCTGAATAGTCCTTAAAGTCATAATTTTTCATCCAATTAGTCTTTTATGGTTTTATTTTAATCTGAATAGTCCTTAAGGTCATGATTTTTCATCTAAATAATCCTTCTAACAATTTTCTCAGTTAAAGGCCATAAGGACTATTTGGACGAAAAATCATGACTTTAAAGACTATTCAGATTAAAATAAAACCATAAGGACTATTTGGATGAAAAATCGTGACTTCAAGGACTATTCAGATTAAAATAAAACCATAAGGACCAAACAGATGTCGACTTTAAACAACAAGGACTATACAGTATTTTACCCCAAAAAAAATACAACCTTTCAGTACAAATGACAAGTTTTCCGTCTTTAACTTCAGCCTCAGAACAATGCATAGAGTGATAACTCAAAGCCCAGCCTATTACTTTCTCAACACCTACGCACAAAAAACAAAAAGCGGAGAGTAGTCATTTAAGAGAATATTCCAGTCATGATCATCTGCAAAATGTCCAGCACTACAAAAATCTGAGTCAAGATAAGATTACGCACTTTCAGTTGTAAGGGTAGGATCCTTAACGCACAGACTTTCAAGGTCGGGGCAATCCAGATTAATTCGGTTAAGAACCTGAAAGCATTATGTCATTGTAAATAACAAGGCCAGCTCGAAAAACTAGAACAAAATCATGGACTAAACCTAAAACAAATGACGTAAAGGATTAGAACAACGAGAATCACAAATTACATATCTTCACACAGATGCAAATCAGAAATTACATGGGCAGAATCTTAACAGGTTATGGGTTTGAATGCACACAAGGGTGTGTACACACTTGTAGATTTCCTCTATGATAACATCAATAACTTGCAGTTTATCAAGTAAATTCATAAAAGAAACAATTTTTTCACAACAGAACCACCACCAGCATAGAAATAAATAGAAAACGAGCTCAGATATACTCACTGCACGAATGCTAACAATATTTGACACTGCTTTCAGAGTTTCAACATCACGATCTAACTGCTGCTTCCAGTCTGAAAGTAAAGCTTCATCCTACCAGGAAAGATGAAAAGATGCTACGTCACGAATGACAGAGTATAATCAGCATAATAAACACATAAGAAAGCGGCTAGTTACCTGAGGCAGCTGTATTGTCACCTTGTTCGGAAAAATCCGAGTAAGATTCTTCAATGATTTAGGGGTTTCTTTGCTCCTATCTTGCAGTCTACCAAGGTTATCCTGATCACCAAAAGTAAATGTTTCATTTTGATTCCTAAAGCACCAGCACATCATTCAAAAATATGTGAGCAACAAGTAAATCTTGCCAAGAAATCTCAAAATTCCCAGTACAGATTCCGTACTCTGCTGGAACTATCACACATTTCAAGGTAAACAGGGATGAACCTCTCATGGATTAAAAGAATTTGAGAGAGAGAGAGAGAGGGAGAGAGCAAGCAAATAAGAAAAATTGATATCAAATAAATCTCATGGGCACATCACAGCATACACTAGGCACATATATCAGTCTACAGTCATCTAAATCGACATGATGAGAGATGACCAAAATCGATCCTTCATGCCATATAAGCCAACAACAAAGATGAAAAGGGAAAAGATTAAATCCTTCATGCCATACAAACCAACAACAAAGAAGAAAAGGGAAAAGATAATAGACCAGCATACCGGAAAAGCAAGATCAAGCAAAGCTGTTTGGCTGAAACCGAACTTTGTAAACAGAAGACCACCGGGGTGGGACTGGAAAAATGTAATACAGTTAGATGAAACTACATATAATAGTATAGATTGTACAGTATAAACTCAGTAAAAACGAAATCCTTAACTTCCTACCTTTTCCTTACGATTGTCCAACTGAGTATGGGAGCCAATTATAACGACATTCTCTGGCAAACTTTCAAGCTTACTCTTGAAGTGAATAAATGCATCTGAATTACCTACCATTGCCTTCTCCACATCTTTCATGAACAATATTAGAGGCATACTTTTACTCTCATTTGATGCAACCTGCACAAGATTGGTTACATTTTAATACCATGAAACCAACAACTATCGTGGTCGATTACAATGCAACAAGTACCTCAAGAAGCTCATTAATGGCAAGCTTGTCAATATCATCACCTCCCGAAACATCCATGCGCATTAAATGATTAGCTGCATAATAAACCCAAAATTAAAACAAACGCATATAATTTTCGACCATAAACATGAATACAGCAACAATAATGGAAAGTTGTGACATATAAGATATATAGTTTCAGAAAATCACCTGAACAGAAAAAACCACGATCTTCTTCGCAATGGCCACCAAGATCATTGCCATCTGGTATCGCTTTCTCAAATCTAACACCAATTTTAGACGACCCATTCTCTTCGAAAGGAAGAACAACTTTGCCTTTGTACCCATATTGTGGTCCCCTGCAAAAAATAAATATTTAGTGCACTGAATAAAAAGATGATGGCATCTGAAAAGTTGCACATGCAGAATCTTCTTACCTCAGAAGATGATATCCACACTCTAAATGCTACAAGAATAAATAAAATTTTATATCATCAAAGAAACATAAAAGTTTATCATCATGCATACCTTAGATTAGGCATAGGATTCACTGCATAAGGAAGCCCAGCAGTACCGATAAATTTCACCTTATCACCTGCACATATCATAGATAGCTATAGATCAATACAAGTGTACAACACATAAGAAAGCCATAACAGGATAGCTCTTTTAAGGAAAAATAGCATGCCTTGTTTAAATGTAATGCCTTTGGAAGATGCAGTGGATGTTTCCTGCTTTGGCAGAGCTTGCGAGCTTAGGGTGGATCCGCCTGTCATTTCAGCGTCAACACTGGAGGTTGGTTTCTTATGCCTTAATCCAGCAGCATGTGCAGCTCGTTTACTGAACATGTTAACTCTTTCAGCCCTAGCTGCTTCTTTAGCAGACTCAGTATTCTGGGATGCTTGTCCCTGAATTTGTTTTAAGATGATAACCAAAACAAAACCATTACTAATATGATAAAGCAAAGACTGCCAGAATATTAAATACGTACACATAAGATACACTTGAAAAAAAATAACAAAAACAAAAACAAAAATGAAAGCTGGTTAAAAGTAACAAATAATCAAACGGAGATGTCAAAGAGCATACACCAGGCATAACAAGAGATTCGACAATTAGCAGTTTAGCACCAAAATGTTTTGCAAGTGCCTTTGCCAAAGTTTCCTGATATATCTCCGATCCTGCAAAAACGAAACTCACGCATTATTAGGGCTACACAAGGAAACGAGAAGGAAAGTAGTCAACATATCAATATCAATAAACCAAAAAAAAATGACTTTTCGAAACAAAAAAATAGAAGACAGTGTGCAAAAAGAAAATGGAAAAACAACCTGCAGGACCAGATAATAGTATCCGTGGGCTTCCAGTTGGGAGATCTGAGGCATACTTCGCAAACTTATTACACTTCAAATGAATGTGGATGGAAGCGATAAGAACATTTTTGGTTGTGTCACTGTATTGCAAAAGACATACTACATGAGTGATAAATAGATAATGCAACTATTCCACTTCTTTACATGTGATAGAAGGAGAAATATCAAATTGGAAACAGAACCTATTCAATCAAGTCAAATAGAAGACATCAATTATAGCAAAAAGGTGCACCTTAGGTAGTATGGGAAACTTTCAAATGTGACTTCAATATCATTAGGATTTAGAATTCCTTGTTGCAGTTTATCTCTAAATGCTTGTCGTCTAGTTGACAGCAAAATTGGAGGATCAAAATCCTGAAGGAGTTCTCTAATTTCTCTCGGTTCATTAAGAATCTTTGAAATGCTGCCACTGAAGTCAAATTTGGCACCAGAACCCAACATTCGGAGGAGAGGCCACCTAGCCCCAGAGGACTTTCCCGTTTCAGTATCCATGTCCAATGCAAGGCTATCGAGATTGGGGTTTTCGTTGGCAGTGTCGGGGTATGAAACAATATCTTTGTCACCATCATTGATGTTAGTACTATCCTTCATCTCAGTGTCTGGAGTACGATCATCTGACCCTCCACAACCAGAAGGAGTAGAAGGTATATCGGCATCTTGTTGCAGATCACCACCAGCTTTAGCAGATGCTGGAAGTAGTGATAAGTTATTTGGCACATTTGACATAGATGCTAATATAGATGCCCCATCAACCGAGGGGTCCCTTGATCTTGCCTCAATATGTAATCCATTAACTGGAGCGCTCTGGGTTTCTAATATGCTAATTGAAGAAATGCCTTGATTAGCTATGTTACCATTAGTCAGCTGCATGAAAATCTGATCCACTGTCAAGGAATCCATTGAACATGAAAGAAGGTAGGGTGGTCAAAAAAACAATAAACAAGAAGAAAGTACACAGGAAAATTGAGGCTCAGATGTAATAAGTATGTCATAAATGCTAGATACTTCAACAAAAAGGATACATATGCATGTTTCCCGGATGAACCGAAAACAACCTCATCGCCTCCAATTAGAATAACCTTCGAATCTTGTTGATAAATCTTTCCATTGACCAGAACATAACCCTTCGCCCCTGTAATTTCCATTTCTGCAGTTGACGAACCTTCACCCGGCTATGAAATACAAAATTATTAAATATAGTTGATAATATCAGAGCAGCAGCTTTCTAAGCAGAACTGGAGAGTCTAAAAAGAAACCAATCAGGTTTTATGTATAAGTGGTATAAGAGGCAGTACCTTAAGTTTACAGAGTGTAGTACTAACGGATGGATCTTTAAGACATAAATTGCACTCACGACCTTGACCAACAGTGAAAGTATCACAAAGAAACTGATGCGGGTTCTGGCAGATGATCAAGAGAATTAGTCTAAATAGATACATGCCTCAGTAATATAAAATGAGAGAGCAAGCATCATACTGTATCATAAATATCAATAATTTGGTAGTCTTAATCACATTAGTGCCAAAGAAACAACACGCATGTAACACAAAAAGTTCACTTCATTGGTGCTAAGATATTAAATACATTTTTTTAATATGACCTTAAATCTTGTATGTATGTGCAGGGATAGACAGAGATATGATGGGTACATCACATCACAAGCCACCTCAACACTCATGCAATCCACTTTCTCTAGTAAGATAGTCTGTAAAACACTAACCCTGACAGCTCTGCCATCAACCAAATAAGTACTCTTGTCTACGCATGTAAAAATTTCTCAACTCACCTGCAACCCTATGCCAAAAATTATTGCATGCTACTGTTCTGAATTTCTAACTCTAGAGAGAGGATGTAGTGCAAACTTTGTTCTGTACTTAGAAATAAATAAAAAATTTAAAATAAAAAACTAATGTGTTCAGCATGGAAATTGACTTATGCCAGAACAAACTTGCAAACTCAGAACCTACAACTATGTTCAAATGCTGGGAAGAAAGCACTCCTTAGTTGGCAAACGAAGCACATTTCTATCAGGTTGTATAACTAAACACTCCACCCTCAACAAGCAAGAAAACCCACCTTAGAGCACTGGGAAAGAAGCTGTCCCCACGCCAGTTTCTGATTCGATTTCGCACTCCTCTTCGGAACTTTCTTATTCCTCTTCAACCCAGAACGCACTGCAGTGTCACCTGAAATTCAAAAATTCAAACTTCCAATCCAAATTCATCCCAAAATCAAAATCCCAGATTCCAAAAAAGCAAGATTCTTACTCAAAGGCTTCGGCGACTCCAAGGCGGCGGCGGCTTCTGCTTCCGCCACGTCATCAGGGGCCCTCTCCGCCGCATCAGAGCCGTTAACGGCCTTCAAGGAGTCAGCTGTCTGCGGATCAGGGGATCGCAGCTCAAGGTCCGGCGATTGAGACTCAGATTCCTTTATCGGACCCAGAGGCTCCGCCGGAGTCCCGCTCCGGACGCCGTTGTTGGACGACGAAGCATCAGACGCCTAAAGGGTTTGGTTTCACCAATCAAAGAAAAAGAACCAAGAAATCAGAAACCCATAAAGATCAAATCTTTGAACAAAACCGCATGCAATGAATAAAATTGAAAACCCAGATGAGAAAATAGAGAGAAAGACAGGATTTTTAGGGCTAATTGGGATTGCGAATTATCAAAGTGTGTACCTTTGAGCGTTTGGGATTGGGGGGAGGAGAGGCGGATAGGGCGCGTTTGGAAGAGGAACTGCGTCTGGTCTCAACCATGGTGGTGGTGGGTGGTGGTCTTCTTCTTCGTCTCTGATCCAAACAAGGTGTTGTATTGGGTGCAGAGAGAAAGAGAATAGAATAGAAGAGAGGAATGATTGAAGGAGATACCAAGCTATATCAATCAAAATGGTTTTTATTTGGTGTATGTTATGCTTTTTATATTGATTTTTTGGTTTAATTTTCTTTTCTCTTTTATATGGTTTTGGGTCTTTTGGAGCAAAAAAGGGAGAAAATTGGGAATGAAAGCGGTGGAGGAAAGTAGGGAGAGGACTAGTTTGGTTTGGTTTGTTTTGGGACACTTTTAGTCTGGAATTGCTGTGATTTTTCTTTTCCATATGTTCATAAATTTATTTTTATTTTCATAAATGCAGAATGGATATTTATCGAAAAATAGGAGGGTTTTTGATTACCGGACGTTTTGGAGATTGAAATTGAAATTTTATGGATTCTGTATTGATGATAATCTATCTGGATTACCTGAGAAAAAGTTTCCATGTGTGATCTTGCATGGGATTGTTGAAACATGGTAAAAAAGATAAAAACATGTTGAGGGTATTTCCTTTTACGGTAATGAGACAAGATTCAGCAACTGAATCTGTTATTCGGTTGGTCAAGGGTTTGACAGAAAAAAATTTCATAGATTTCATGTCTATAGAGAACAGTGTTGATAGAGTGAGATCATTTCTTTTCTCTAAATGAGTATATGAATTGGTTAAGGTTGAGTTAGTTTTGAACTTTTGATGATGAGTAGAATATCGATCACAAAGAACACAAAAAACAATTAACCAATAAATGTTTTTGGCAACGAAATACCTCGAAAGTTCTTTTGAAAATCTAATGTCCTAAAACAAAATCTCAAACATTATATATAAAAATTTGCATCGTAGAAGCAATCGGCTCAATATAGAACAAAGGGAAGTGGAGTCTTTAATTTGAAAGTTAAAGCACAAACATACAATGATTTATAATTGCTCTATATTGTGAATTATACAATTTGTAAAACAAAAGGTCTAATCCCTTAAACTCTCTCGTTTTGAGGCGACGATTGCATCTAGGACGGAGGAGCAGCCATAAGTTTAGTCAGGCTTGAAATTGGATTCTTGCTGGACTGTGTTTGCGACTTGCGACTGACGAAGGACTTATCAAGATTGATGGGTAACAAGGCTGGATTATTTCGTTTTGACTGAATTAAAGACAGAGTCGATCTGGAGGTTTTCAGTGTTGACTCTATTAGGGACTATGGATGGCCCTTCGACGGTATGGTGGGAAGTAGCTGGAGGTGCATCGAGGTTTGGTGCCGGTGCGATTGCGGCGGCAATGGTGGTGAGTTGTCCCTCCTCTTTGGGTGAGGATTGGTTGGTTTGCTTTCTTGTTGGTCTGCCTTTTAGCATTTGGTTGGTTTGTTTTATGGTTGGTTAGTTATCCCTCCTATTCAGGCGAGGGTGTTAGCGTTTTGGTTTTAGTTGGTGTTGTTGGTGGTTTTGGTTGGGTCATGGTTGATGTCATGTCTAGGGACTACAATGTTAACATCGGTGTTTTCTTGTTGTCAATGTAATGGAGATGTTGCTCTGCATATATGCTAGCAGTTTTGGTATATAGTGTTTGGTAGGGTTGTTTCTTCTTAAGGTTGGTTGTAAGAATGTATCGAGGTTTCTAGATGGGGTTTGGAGTATGTTACATTTGGACCCTGGTATAGGGGTAGGGAGGAGTGTGGAGACTTGTTGTCTACCACCGAGATCTTCTACGGTTGTAATGATTGATTATTATTATATAAATTTTTACTTTTCTATAAAAACCAAAAAGTCTAATCTTATTGCAAAAGTTTCGCATTAGATAACAACGTATTTAATAAGTGCGGCTATTGAGACCTTCAAATTTACTCACTAGACCTCACTGTATTGTGAATTATTAAATGACGTATATATTCTCATACATAATTACTATTAAGGACAATAATTATAGAAAATGAAATATTATATTTATTCTCTTTAGACTTTCCAATTCAATAATAATTGATTCCATTCTTTATTATTTTTCTTATATATTTTTGTTTTCCAATTTATTTTTATTAAAGCATATATATATAGTTTATAAGAGCTAAAAATAATCAATATCGATCATGTGACATAAATTTTTGTATTATCATACATGTTGAACGCATATACTTACAAGGTGCATACAAATATTTTTG
>NC_020492.1:17950327-17971095 GCF_000184155.1 Fragaria vesca subsp. vesca | reverse complement strand
ATTCAAAAGAAAAAAATTGAAGAAAAAATAAGACGTACAAAAGAGAAAACAATTAAAAAGATATATATAATAGTTCATGATAGAATATTTTCTTACATGAAAAAATAATAAAAATGAAGGTAGGGATACTGGATGTTGAAAAACAAAAAGGAAACTAAAAACAAAGAATGAGAGGTATATTGAGTGAATAAGAGGTAATTAATTGATTGAAATATATGTCAATAAATAACTAAGGTTATGTTAGGAATTTGAAATGAGGTATAGTGAGCAAATGTTTATATTGAAAAGTAAAAAAGAGGTGTAGAGAGAATGAGAGGTATAATGAGCAAATTTAAAAGTCCCAATAGCCACACTCGTATTCAATTAACAAAAGAGAAAATCGATATCTCCAATTAATTAATCATACAATGATTATTTTTGCTTCATAAACTTCACGAGTTGTGAAATAAAATGTTGGACTTTAGTGTAGAAACTTGCTAGTTGGAGGACCATAGAACCATTGCTTTATCAAGAACGTACGTACAACTATCATCCAACATGGTGAATTCTCATAGGTAGTAAAGCATATCCTCTCAAAAAAAAAAAGTAGTAAAACATAAAGTGTCCAACTTTGGTACATGAAACTTCGCAAAATTGCGAGGGATAGATACAAAATTAAATGAAGATAAAAAAAACCAGGTTGGAGCCATCGTACATAAATGAGAGAGACCAATTTGTCGATCCAAAATTTGGAGGGTGTCATATAGCCCCGCTTTGGCACTTAAGTAGCTCCGTTCCTGAAAAGCACGATCTATAATGTAGAAACTCGACTCGAAGTTGTATACAACAATTGTTCAATGTCATAAAGTTAACTACATACCCTTTGCGTATAAAAAAAAAAAAAAAAAAACCATACTCACAACTATATAACTATGATTTTTAGTTTTACATGTTAATTATTATAGCAAGCATCAACTTCACCACCATGATCATCATTGCCACATACATATCAACTACGTATCTCAAATTTTCATGCACTTAGTTTACACCTTAATCAGTAAGTTATACGCCAAATAATATTTGTCGCGTTCATTTAAAATTAGCTTGAAAGAGAAGTTTATATGACGTTTTTTCTTTTTTTGCATTATTTTTATGGCTTTTTTCTTTCTTCAGTATAAACAAAAGAAAAAGGATGTATTTTCTGCATCCAATAATGATGTCACCCCTATGCTTACCTTTTGGGGTTAAGTTTGGTAGTAGTATGATTTTGCATAGAGATTTTTGGCAAATATGAACATGTGTGCCATAGCATGCATGCATGTTTTGTTGTCGCTTTTTGTGATGCATTAGCCTAATTTCTTTGTATGGGATTATTGAAGATAAAGGCCCATGACCAAATGGCGAATGCTACCAGATGTAGGCTACCTTTACCAAGAACAACGACAGAAAAGCATGACCTAATTTCTTTGTTTGTGTGTGTTTGTACGTATACATTTTGATCGAACTTTGCTCTATATATACGCGCGCTCAACATGCCCAACATGAACATGTTAGAAACTTGAAGATCGAAGCTAGGTTTATCGAGTAGAATTTTTCTACTACAAATTAAATCTCCGGTACGTGAAATACTGACATGCATGGGTGACAATGTTCCATGATCCCTGTAAGAAAGTGAACGGGGCTATAATCGAGTCACGTACCTCTTATTCAAGAAATGATGTCATACTAGATTCTGACAGAAAAAAAACCCAGATTCAACCATAGAGAAAATCTCTGGTACTCTCTACAACTCAGAGTCTCAGACTACGAGTGGATGATTTTCTGGCTCGGACTAACCAATCAAAACCAACTAATCCGCAAATTAGTCTAAATCGGAGTGTTGGAGATAATTATGAACTGTAATAAAAACCCAGAATCTACAGAGTACTTCAGGGCCATCCGATTCAGATGAGAAATGAGAGGGTGTAATTGGCCTGGGAACACGTAACGGTATAGTATAGTGACAAAAGTAGAAGCAAACGAAAACATCCGAGAAAGAAAGCCGGTCCTCAACGTTATCTCTCGAATAGGAACAAATGAGTAAGATTAGAAAACGCAGCAACAAGTAGGTCTGACAAGAATAAGGAGATCCTGACTAACACAGTAACTTTTCTGGGTAGTTCCAGCTAATGGTTGGGGCTTGGTACGTAGCTGAGGGTGCTTTATCACTTTGAGTTAAATCTAGTCGATTTACAGTTTGGTTGTTTTTGCGTTTGGTTTGATCAACTTTATTGTGAAACATGCACTACACTACAAACTCCACTCAGTGTCACTTCAACACATGTTCTATATATAATTTTGGGCTCGCCAAGAAAATCTATATACCCACAAACAAATTCTGACTTTTTTTTTTTTCAAAAATCTATCCATAGTGTTAAAAATACAAACTTTTTTAGTTTTGAAGAAATTAACTCTTACTCCATCAATTTATAACTGAAATAAAATTGTTTTAGAATCGAGGTTGTTTGCATCTATTATCGTTACTTAAATAAGCAACTGATCAAATCTACAATAAAATTGTTTTAACAAAACAACATTGAAAGCTAATAATTTAAAATGATGTCATAATTAACTTCACAAATAATGTAAGGGTATTTAGTCATCACCAATCTTTGTTCACCTACATCATATTAGTGTATCGATACATAAAGCAGATTAATTTGATACAGGTCAATATACTTATGTATAACATCATACTTGAGTGTTTTTACATATCCATTACATATTTACATATGCTCATGATATAAGTAATAAATAATTTCGAGTCTCGAAAGTAAAGTCATAACTCTCTAAACATTCTAGTAAAATTCATTTAGAAATGATAGTTTGAACATATGATCTTATAAAATGGTAAACATCCCCTTCCCAAATATCTTATGTATGGCTTTATTGTGTGATTCAATAATATCCCGGCATGTCTTTTGTGTGGTAATTTAGTAGCTGATCGTTTACCAGACTACGCTCTTCTCCATCTACATAATGCTATTTGAGTTTATAGTCTCCATTTTTGTCCACAATGTTCCATTCAGATTAACCGGAAGAAACACATTTCAACACTTTGTGTTTTAGTTTCTTGTTTTTCGTTTACGATTGTCGAAAAAATATATCTTGGGTTTACCAAAGTGATTTAGGGGGTTGAAAATGAGGTTAGGAAGAAGAACAAGACAACTATAAAAACAAAAAATCATCCAAGATAGACGGAATTAACAAAATAAATAGAGGAAAAAAAAATATCTACGGAGAAAGGAGAATTAGGTAAAATTGAAGAGTTGGGGAATGAACATCGAATAGAACTCCCAAAAGTGCAGACGGAGCAGACCCGCCTCTAAACCAAGAAAAAAACCCAAACCCGTGAGGCTGAGCCTCTCTCTAAAACCTTATCCCCTTCTCCCAATTCCCCTTCACTCTCCCATAAACCCAATCCAAAACCCAATCCCCCCCTCTCTGTAAAACCTAAACCCCATTCTCCTCCTATCTCTCTCTCACAGCCTCCATCCATGGCCTCCTCCAAGCTCCCTCAGCTCTCATCAGGTTCTTCTTCCTCTTCTCCTTCCTCCGCTTCCTCCGCTTCTTCTTCCGACTCTGAAATTGATATTAATTTAGCCCAAAAAGCCACTGATTTGAAATTTGATGATGACGAAACTAATTCCGGGCCAGGTCTGGGCAGCGACGCCGGGTCCGAGACGGAGGAGGGGTTCGTCAGCGGGGAGGAGGACTTCGGTCCTGTTTTGGATAGGGCGTTTGTGCGAGGAGAGCAAACCCTAGGCTCATCGGAGGGAGTAGCAGAGAAGAATAGTAACGGCGGCGCTGTCAAGCTCGTTAGTTCTTCCGAGTTTTTCCTGAGGCCGATTGCCAAGGTCTCGGTGGATAGTGATGACGGCGAGGAAGAGGAGGAAGCCGGTGAGGAGGCTTTCAAGGAGGCGGTTGCGGCGGGTGAGAGTTCTGTGGCGGAGAAGGGTTTGAGTTTCGCTGAGGTGGCGAAAGGGAACGGTGTTGGTGGTGAATTGGAGGAGTCGAAAGTTGTTTCGGAGGGTTTAGGCTCTGAATTGGAGAGCGAGGTTGTTAATGGTACTGCAGAAGAAGTTGCGAGGGAGAGCAGTGAGAATGGCTTGGCTGGTGGAGGCGACTCGGTTGTGGAAGCTGTCCGGGTTGAGTTGTCTCACACCGGAGCGGCTGTTGTTGGTGATGTAGAGAAGATTGAGGAGTCTGAGATAAAAGGGCTGGAGGTTCCGGCGGGAGTGAGGTTGGATAATGAGTTTGAGAAAATTAGCGGCGAGGTTGAGGATGCGGAAGATTCGGAGCTGGTGGCTGTGGAGGCTGAGTCTGAGGGAGTGGTTGTTGCTGAACCAGCGGTTGGTAAGTTGGTGGAAGAGCATGGTGTTGACATAGCTAGTGAATGTGACTCGGTTGTGGATGCTGTCCATGTTGATTTGTCACATACAGGGGCAGCTGTTGTTGGTGATGTGGAGAAGCTCGAGGAGTCTGAGATAAAAGGGTTGGAGGTTCCAAGAGGCGTGAGCTTGGAGAATGAATTTGATCAAATCAGCGGTGATTCTGAATTGCCAAATGATTCAAAGTTGGTGGCTGTGGATTCAGAGTCTGAAAAAGATTCTAAAATGGTTGAAGAACATGCTGTAGATTTTACTAGTGAGGGAGATTCAGTCGTGCAAGCTGTCCATGTTGATTTGTCACATACAGGGGCAGCTGTTGTTGGTGATGTGGAGAAGATTGAGGAATCTGAAATTAAAGGTATTGAGGTTCCAAAAGGCGTGAGCTTGGAGAATGGATATGATCAAATTAGCGGTGATGTTGAGTTGCAGTCCGAGTCTGACAAAGTGGTTGTTGCTGATTTGGGGAATGTGGAGCAGAAACTTGTTGTTGCCGATGAAGTTGATTTTGAGGAGAGAGAGGAAAAAGAACTTAGACTGAAGTCTGATTTTGCAACTGGCCAGGAAGGGCCCACAACAGAGATAGGTGCTGCTGAAGTAGAAGTAGTGTCAGATGAAACCCAGTCTGTGAACCATGTATCTGATTTTAGTGTACTGAATGCGCCTGAGAGTGTTGAAATGAGTGCAACTAACCAAGAAATAAGGCTAGATGAGGAAGAGGGGAAGCATTCTCTTGATGAAAGTGGCATCGGATCTTTGGAACCAAGTTCCGTTTCACATCAAGAGATAAGGGTTGAAGCTGAAGATGATGACGGTGATGATGAGGATAAGGACGACGAAGGGGAAAACGACGGTATGATATTTGGGAGCTCTGCAGCTGCTAAACAATTTCTGGAAGAGTTGGAACGAGAATCAGGTACTGGTTCTCACTCGGGTGCAGAGAGTTATGGTGAGCGATCTCTGAGTTATCGTGATGATTCTCAGAGAGTTGATGGGCAGATTGTGACAGACTCAGATGAAGAAGTGGATACTGATGAAGAAGGTGGTGGAAAAGAGTTATTTGATTCTGCTGCATTGGCAGCTCTTCTGAAAGCAGCAACGGGTGGTGGTGCATCAGATGGTGGCAGTGTCACATTTACCTCCCCAGATGGATCCAGGCTATTCTCTGTCGAGCGTCCTGCTGGTTTGGGATCCTCAATGCGGCCAATGAGACCTGGTACACGACCAAACCCTTCCACTCTATTTTCCAATGCTACGGTTGGGGGAGATACTGACAACAGTTTGAGTGAAGAAGAGAAAACAAAACTGGAAAAGTTTCAGCAGATAAGGGTCAAGTTCTTAAGGCTTGTTCAGAGATTAGGTGTTTCTACAGAAGATTCAATAGCGAAGCAGGTTCTATACCGCCTAGCTCTTGTTTCAGGGAGGCAAGGTAGTCGTGAGTTTAGCCTTGAAGCTGCAAAGACAACAGCTCTCGAGCTTGAAGCAGATGGGAATGACGATTTTGATTTTTCCTTGAACATACTGGTTCTTGGGAAAACAGGTGTGGGGAAGAGTGCTACTATTAATTCTATTTTTGGTGAAGAGAAGACTCCAATCAATGCCTTTGGACCATCAACAACCACTGTGAGAGAAATTGTTGGTGTGGTGGATGGAATCAAGCTTAGGGTTTTTGATACACCAGGTCTTAAATCTGCTGCAATGGAACAGAATGTAAACCGCAAAATTTTATCTTCTGTGCAGAAGTTCACGAAAAAATGCCCCCCAGATATTGTCCTCTATGTGGATCGATTGGACACCCAAAGTAGGGATTCAAATGATGTGCCAATATTAAGATCAATTACTAGTGCTTTTGGCTCTACAATTTGGAGAAGTACTATAGTCACTCTAACTCATGCTGCTTCTGCTCCTCCTGATGGGCCATCAGGTTCTCCTCTTAATTATGAGTTGTTTGTTGCTCAGAGGTCACAGATCCTCCAGCATACCATTGGACAAGCTATTGGGGATATAAGGTTTACAAATCCAAATAACATGAGTCCTATATCTCTTGTAGAGAACCATCCCTCTTGTCGAAAAAACAGAGAAGGTGAGAAAGTGCTCCCCAATGGTCAAAGTTGGAGACCTCAGCTGTTGCTCTTGAGCTCTTCTATGAAGGTCTTAGCTGAGGCAACTAATCTCTCAAAGCCTGCAGAACTATTTGATCACCGAAAGCTATATGGTTTTCGCACTCGTTCAGCTCCTCTTCCATACTTCTTGTCTTGGCTGCTGCAGTCTCGTACACATCCAAAGCTCTCTGGTGATCAAGGTGGTGAGAATGCTGACTCTGATATCGACTTGGCTGACTTGTCCGATTCTGATAATGAGGAAGAGGAGGATGAGTATGATCAGCTTCCATCATTCAAGCCTCTCAAGAAAGCTCAGATTGCTAAGCTTAGCAAAGAGCAGAAGAAGGCATACCTTGAGGAGTATGATTACAGGGTTAAGCTCCTCCAGAAGAAGATGTGGAGAGAAGAGTTGAAAAGGATGAAAGAAATGAAGAAGGGTAATAAGGCTAGTGCAGATGAGTATGGTTATCTGGGTGAAGAAGATCCGGAAAATGGTGCGCCAGCAGCTGTGCCAGTTGCATTACCTGATATGGTTCTGCCGCCTTCTTTTGATAGTGAAAATCCAGCTTACAGGTACCGCTTCTTGGAGCCGACTTCTCAGTTCTTGGCTAGGCCGGTATTGGACGCCCAAGGTTGGGACCATGACTGTGGGTATGATGGTGTCAATCTTGAATTCAGTCAAGCCATAGTTAATACTTTCCCGGCTACTGTTGCTGTTCAAGTTACAAAGGACAAGAAGGATTTTACTCTTCATTTGGATTCTTCAGTTGCTGCTAAGCATGGGGAGAATGGATCAAGTATGGCAGGTTTTGACATTCAAAACATTGGAAAGCAACTTGCTTACATTGTCAGAGGAGAAACCAAATGGAAAAATATGAAGAAGAACAAGACTACTGCTGGAGTGTCCATGACATTTTTAGGTGAAAATGTAACCACTGGACTCAAACTTGAGGATCAGATTGCCATTGGCAAGCGCCTGGTATTGGTGGGTAGTGCTGGGACTGTCAGATCTCAGGGTGACTCGGCATATGGAGCCAATTTAGAGGTGAGGCTGAGGGAAGCAGATTTTCCAATTGGCCAGGATCAATCTTCAGTGAGTCTGAATATGGTGAAGTGGAGGGGTGACTTGGCCCTTGGGGTAAATGTGCTGTCCCAGTTTTCCCTTGGACGAGACTACAAGATAGCTGTTCGTGCAGGATTGAACAACAAGCGCAGCGGACAGATCTCGATTAGAACAAGCAGCTCTGAACAACTTCAAATTGTACTTGTCGCTCTCGTTCCTATAGTAAGATCCATCTACAATCTCATCTTCCCTGGAGCTTCACTCAGTGAGAATTACTCACTCTACTAGAT
The DNA here is from genome assembly GCF_000184155.1 of Fragaria vesca subsp. vesca. NCBI lineage: Eukaryota > Viridiplantae > Streptophyta > Magnoliopsida > Rosales > Rosaceae > Fragaria > Fragaria vesca. Next base: position 17,963,234 of record NC_020492.1, on the reverse strand, counting down.
TTGTTTCTGTTCATCCATTATCTGTTTCTTTGGATTATGTTATATTTTGTGGAATAAACTCATCAGTTTTATTTGATCTAGAACTTGTTTTAATTTTTATACGAGTTTAGATTGCACATTGAGTTGTATTGAAATGAGATGATACCTTGAGGGAATTCAATATTTACTTTTTTCAATGAGATGTTTCAGTCTTGATATCAGTATTATGCATTGTGAGAGTTTGTCTCATTTTTGAAGAAATATGAGTTTCATGGTTACTGTTCTGTTGTTCAGTAGCAGTTAGAGCTAGCGTTACATAGAAATTATATTTGCTTCTTTGTGGAGGGGATTCTTAGTCCCCTGGAAAGTACCAAGTTTGTGAAGACAGTGGGATGATAGAGGCTCATTTCGTTCGTGCCTATCAGTGTTCAAATCATGATTTAGTTGCAGGAAGACAGCCATTTTATTTGCGCCTTTCTGCTTTTCTGCATCTTGAAAAAGTTTGGGGGTTCAAATGTTGTCGTCATCGTATGATCGAGATGACTTGAGTTAATTTACATCTTTGTTTGATTGGGTGGGATGGTGCTTGGAACTTGGTAGCGCGGGGTTTACAGACAAGAGGTTGTTTTGCTGCAGCTTTTGATCTAGTACTGTGGTGGTGATGGTGGGGAGGTTATTACCGTTATTTTAGCTAGTCATTTTTTTTTATCGGGGTAAATAACTCAAACGTTACAATTAGTCTTTCGTAAGTCGAATTTACAACGATAATCCAAATGGTACTGGGAAGCTGGCCATTTTTGAAATACACCAACATTGATTTTTTTATCTAAGCGATATAATTTCTAAATGAAAATTAAGTAGTAGACAACCATACATTATCATAAATCATTGAAAGCCTAATCTCTCTCATTTTATAGTCACTTAACGCTATGTTTGTAAGAAAGTTTTCTAAATTCTTGAGGAATTCTAGAATGATGAAATTTAAATATATATCAAATGAAATATCATTAATTACAATTTTCATTGTTTGGATATGCCTGTTTGGGATTTGTTCTTCGTTTTCAATTCTATCGAAATTTAAAATTCCGCATCTAATAATGTCAAACGAGGAAATTGACCTTTAGAAATTATGAAATTTTTACTTTCAGTTAAATTCCTTCATTTTTTTTTCTTTCATCCAAACACAACGTAAGAGTTGTGCAACTGCTCAACTTGGTAAAACTTTTTGTTTTTTGGACTGGAAGCTTTTATAAAGCTTGATAAAGGTAAACATGAGACTATGAGGCCATGTTTGTTTCGTGGAATCAGGATATAGGGAAAGGAAAGTGGTTTCTTTCTAGTGTTTGGATGTTATAGGAAATTAGCTGGAATAGAACGTGGTTCATGGGAGCAAGGAAAATAAGTGGGAAATTAGTTCTCTCTTTTCACCCCCATAGAATTAGTTTCCCTCCCAATTTCCTACACTTATTAAACTATTTTTTATTAAGTTGTCCCTACTCAAATGATTGTTTTCTAATTTTTAATCACACCCTTTCAAAATAGATATGATATTCTTTCCTCTCCATGTAAGTACCAAACATTAAAAAGCAAAATGGATATGGAAAATGCAAAGAAATGATTTCCTATCCTTCCTTTTCCATGAACCAAACATGCCCTGAGAGTCTAGTAACTCAGATGATTGGTGGCCAGCAGGAAATATCTCAACCTCCTCTATCAATTAGATATTTTCTCTCTGTTGCTCTGTCTTTTCTCTAAAAGCTAGAGAGAGAAAGTAGATCTAAGCCTTGTCCTTCCCGCTCTCTCCTGCCCCAATCTAGATCCACCCGGATCCGGATCTCCAGCTTGAGAGTAGGGGGAGGGTGATCTTGTTCGGGCTTCTAGTCCCAGTGCCCACGTTTTTTCTTTGCGGTTTGTTGGTTGTTGTTGTCAGTCTTTCCCTCCCCTTTTGCAGAGATACCTCGATCCATGGCAACCAAAGTTTTCATCTACCCATCCATTCTCTTCTTTGCTTTCTTCAACCCAACTCACCTCAACCCCCAGACCTCTCTTCTCTTCTCTGCAAATTACATCAAGCCCTACCCCTTCGCTACCGCTAGAGTAACGTCCCTAAGACCTGATCTAAACGGTGATTTGGACGCTAGAACGATCTCGGAGTGGAGAGATCCCTCGCGATTCCACCCTTGGTGCCGGAGTGAAGGGCTGCAGCTTCATGGTAACGAGCAAAGGATAGAAGTTGGCGATGGAACCACTGCATTTCCCCCCAACAGTGGCAGCTCTTCTTCTCACGAAGATGTCGATGTTTCTCTGTTAATTGGGCTGGGCCCTATTGTTAGGTTTCTGTTTATTGGGCCTCATGTTTTGGACCCATTGTCTTACTTTATGTATGCTTGTACCCCTTGTGGGCTTCCCATTCGCGGGCCTGTTTGTATTAAGCTGAGCTAGTTTGCTCTTTTAATCACTTTCTTCTATTTTTGTCTGATGAAACTCTCCCTTTTTTTCTTTGTTCTAGGTCTTCCTCAATTTCGTGTCAATTCCATGTTTACCGGGGTTTAAGTAGGGTTTAGGTTTGGGGGACATAACCAGTTTGTATGAACAAACTTAAAAGAGTGTACAGAGATCGAAATATAACTGGAAAAGGAAAATCAAGCCCGACATCCTTTAGAAACAGGGCTGTGATTCATTTTTCATAAAATTCTAATACCCAGAAACAAAGTTCACATCAACCACCAAAAAAAAGAACAGAACTAAACAGAAACATAAAACTCTCCAAAACACAAATGAACGGTTGTCACTGTTCCAGGCCGATGGCTCCGGCATTCGTCGAAACGTCAGGAGAAACATGCTCGGCTTCCTCAAACGCCTTCGCAATCCTCTCCGTCGGAATCAACGGCAGGTGACCCGCCACGGGGAACCCCTTCTCCGCCGTGTAACAAACAGCCTGATTGTACTTCTCTGACCAATAGGCCGCCGTGGGAACCATAATCTGAGCCACCTGAGGAACCAGCGGCATCCGGTTCAGCGACCGCCAAGCGGACACCGCGTACTGCTCCGCCACCGGTTCGTACTTGTAGTACACCTCCTCCGCCATCGGCTCGTATTTCGAGTACGCGCTCGCCGTGATGCTACGCGCCGCGTCCACCAACCCGGCCCGCTGAACCTCCGTCGCCACAGACAGAGCCTTGTTTGACGCCGTCTTAACCAGACGCGGCACGTGACTGTCCAACTCGCTCAGCGACTCGTCCACCTGCAAATCAAACCAACTCAGTCACCGGAAAATGAACATACAAAATTTAATAAATCACACGCAAAAATCGTTGAAATTAAACCTTGCGATCCACCAATTTAAGGAGCTGGAAAGGAAGGTCCTGGAACTTCTCGTAGACCGGTCCGATCACCGTTTTGACGGTGCCTTCCACCGTCTGAACCCCCGGTTTCAGAGGACCGGCGTTTTCCTTGGCGTACTCGTAGAGGCTCGAGAAGCAGAGCACGGCGTAAATCGCCGCCACCTCCACAAATTCCAGATACTTCAGCTTCTTCTCATCGCAATCCACCTAATAACATAGAATAAATTCAAATTCGCGATCGATTTGATTAACAATACACGACTAAGAGAAATGATATCTTACCGTATTGATTGGGCGTGAAGATTCGGCATCCGCCATTTTTGAAAAACCAGAGAAACTTTGAATGAGAGATTTTGTTGGCAATTGAAACCGAGGAGATGAAATAGGAGCGTTATGTGGGATTCCAGTTTTATAGGGATCTCTAAATCTTGGCCGCGACAATCTCCGAGAATTTCGCCACGTGGCGGGTGTTAATGCGGTCAAAGATGGTCAACGAGAGAGTTTCCCGGCGAGGATTTACGGGAGAGGGCAAAGGTCCTTGTCGCGCAGGAAGGAGGACACGTGGAAATTTAGGATTGTGCTGTCATCAGTACGTGTCGACGTATGGGGTGAGAGTAGGATATATATTCTCTGCATGGCACGGATTTTAATGCAATCCGATTGGTATGGCACGGGCTCCTAGGGTGGGTGATAAAGACTAAAGAATAATCACCTACGGCGCGGCTGCGGTTAAGACGCTGGACTCGCCCTCGCTTGCGCAGTAAATAGTTAAACAGTATATTTAACATTTCACTGAGCCGGTAAAATTCTAAATAACCTTGGGGCGGATTTAGTCAAAATCATACAGGAGCTTGGTTGGGCAGAAATGGAGGAGATTCTCAGGCAAGTGTTCGGCGATTCATCGGATAGTGAAGACTGGGAATCGGAGCCCGACCCGAATCAGAGATGGGTACAAACAGAAGGAATCAAAGGGCTGTGGATGTGCAGAGACTTCCTCTCTCCTCAGAACCAGTCTGCCTTGCTCTCCACAATCCAAAACGGTGCGTTTGCTTGTCACCGTTGTAGATATGTAATGTTTTTGACGTAATGATGCTGTAATATAATCCGAGGTTTGTTAACATGTGGCTGCAGAAGGATGGTTCACTGAGGCCTCTCACAATCAGGTGAATCTTGACTTGCTAATTGTTGATAAGGCGGCATGGTTTAGAACTAGGACTGCATATATAGATTGTAAACATGATCTAATTAGGAGTGTTTTTTTTGGAAGAGTTGTGTGGAAATAGTGTGTTGAAGCATGAATGGCGTTTCTACTATTCGCATTATCAACTGAAATATGTCGTTTCTCTGCAGGCTATGAGGTTCGGAGACCTGCCGGGTTGGGCAGCTGAGCTGTCGGATTCTATTAAAGAGGTTGTACTTTCTTGTGGTAGTGATTCTCATCTTATTGATTTGGGAAGTAGTGGCGGGAAGGAGAATGTCAGTCCGTTTTCGCCGGAGCTTTTAGCCAGAGAGCCACTCTTTGATCAACTGATCTTAAACTCGTACCAACCAGGTGAGGTGCGAGTCGACTCTTACTGTCTCCATTCAGATTTGTGAAAGAGTGCTTATGTCTGTGTTTTGGGCGTTATGCAATTTGTATTGAACATACTGAACCATCTTTTGTTTTTATCAGTGTTTATGTGCTTTTGAGTTACTGCTATGAATATAACATGTGAGATTGACTTCATGTTTGTGCAGGGTATCTGCGCTCATGTGGACCTAATGTGCTTCGAAGATGGAATTGCTATCCTCTCGCTAGAGTCATCATGTGTGATGCATTTTAGTCCAGTTGAAGGAACAAGTGGGGACTTTCTTGTTGATGGGGAAAAGGATCCTCGGACGACCAAGATTCCTGTTTATCTTACACCAGGATCCCTGATTCTAATGTCAGGAGAAGCACGCTACCAATGGAAGCACGAGATCAACCGCAAACCTGGATTTCAGAAGTGGCAAGGAGAGGAGCTAAATCAGAAGAAGAGAATCTCCATTACTCTGAGGAAGCTTTGCCAGGTTGAGTAGCACATTAACCGGCAATCTAGTTTTCTTTCTTCCAGTTTTTACTAGTGATCAACTATATATATCAGTGGTAGAAGTTTAGATCGATGCAGAGGAAAACTACACCTGTATCACAGTGATAACTGTGTCTGCTTGAGTGAAATGACAATTCCATGGCATTTTACTACTTCGTTGAACAATGGGAACATGTTCTCCACTCCAGAATATACTGGCTCTGCAGAGGGATTATGCTTTTACAATGGTCAGCTCATCAATGCAATATGTGAATTTAGACTATACTTTTCGTGGTTCTTTGGAGGGTGCATTAATGTGATCTATCGCAACTTCAGGTGTTTTGTTTTCCATCTAATGTCCTTCCCTATGGAGAATCTGGCCTCCATCAATAGATTCAGTTCACGAATGCCTTGTCTGCAGACAAAGAATGTGGAGCATGTTTGGTATGGGATGATGATATTAGTAGTTAGTTTAATTTGTTTAGAAATTCTTACCTACTCTAGCTTTTGCTGAAGAACATGATGACAATGTAGGAGTAGGAGTATATTGGTTTGTTTAGGTATGTGGCTAGACTTGTTACAGTTTTGGTGAGAAGTAATTGTCTACTTCTCCTGCATATGATTTTGCTCTGCTGCACCATACAGGAGCCACAGGCCCTCTGATTTCGGTTAGGAAACTAAACAATAACTCATTTTGTTACTTCACTAAGTTCTTGCTCGAAAAACCATGAATTGGAGCTTGATTGAGCAGAAGCATTAGCAGAAAGAGCAGCCGGTGACCCAGAAGCATGAGTTGGAGAATTTGGAGCGAAAATAAATGAAAGTGGGTCGAACAAGTACCTGAGGAAAAAGCGCAGCTGGTGACGGCAGGAGAGAGACGAAAGAAGAATAAGAACTCGGAAGACGGCGTGTTCGAATCGATTTAGGTTAGTCGGGTCTTCCGCCTAGCCCGCTTAGGCTCACCCCTCATTCCTCTAGGCCCACATTTCCCCTTATCTAAGTAGTTTCCCATTAGGATTTGGTTTCCACAATTTACACCAATTTTGTCAATTAGAAATTAGCTTTTCCTGGTCCTTTTGGGAGAAGGAGTTCTTTTGTATAAGTACTAGTCTAAAAGGGTTGAAGCAGCCTTCAATCCGCACATAACCTCACACAGTTCAACAGACTTCTGAAAGATTTAAGATATCGACAAAAATGGAAGATCATACTGCTAGAGCAGAGAAATTCGAAAAGAAAGCAAAGATAGATATGGAGAAGGCTATCGAGTTTTCCGAGAAGAGATTTGAGCTCTTCCAAAAGGAACTACCATCAGTTTCAGTGCAACAGTGCTATGAGAAGGCTGCTCAACTTGCTGCTCAGATAGAGCAATATCCCAAGGCCATCAAAATGTACGAAAATATTGCGAAGTACTCGCTCAAGCACGGGCTACTCCTCGGGCACAAAGTTAAGCGGCATCTTCTCAACGCCGGGATATGCAGATTCTGCATCAGAGGAGATGACGCTAGCGCTGTTGCAATGGCCAAGCAATATGCAGCTTTGCCAACTTTTCGTGATACATGGCAGTGCCAGTTCTTGGAGAATATAGCTGAATCAGTTGAGAAACGTGACCTTACCATGTTCCGTGATGTGGTAAGGAGATTTGATAGTATGACACCACTCGATTCATGCGCAACCAACTTGCTCTTGAGAGTGGAGGAGAAACTGAAACCCTCGATGACCAGGAGAACGCAGCGGCCAACCTCAGACATCATCACTTGCTGTACACAGCTATACAAGGAAATTGCGGAGCTATTTGAATCCGAAAAGAACATGGAGAAGGTCGCAGACTTGACACCCGCCAGCTCCACCACTACGTTTGGTGACGGAGGAAAGCAAAAGGAGATGTGTGCTAGCTTGCAAAGATCACAGACAAACGTAATGCGCAGGTTGCCGCTGACCGAAAGTACACTCTTGCACTCTAACTCAAGGATAGAGACAAGTGACAATTCAAACAAAGAGGATGGTATCAGAAAAATGGGAGAAAAGCCGGTGAATTGGATCCGCCAAAAGGGACTGACCTTAAAAAGAAGCCTCTCAATGGCCAAACGGTGACTTTTGTGTAGTGATTAACATAGTGCCACTGTTGTTTGGATTTTATTTTTTTTTAAGAGAGGATGAATCTTGAGAACAGAAAACTGATTAAACTTGTAATGCGTCTTTGATGAGCTATGATGAATGCCGAATGGTTTCATGTTGCTTTGATATGTTTCCACGATATAATTTACATTTTGATTGATTTGTGCAGTGAGGTTGGTTCATTTTTTTGGTTTCAGCTATGTAGAGAAATATATGTATATAACTATCTATTGGAGCTCAAAGATCATTGAGGATTCAGAGAGGCAACAATCCTCTGCCTCAGCCTCAGATGGTCTATTTGGTGTTGAATAGGTTAGGACAAGTTCTAATATTTTTCTTTTTCATTCATTTTCCATTTAGGATGCAGACATCTTTCCCATTCCCACTAGGATTTAGACATTTATCCTCTATATAAACAATGAGTCTATTGAAAAATGCCTGAAGTCTTCAGGAAAACACCATTGAAAACAATGGGTGATCTTATTGTTAGAGCAAAGGAATTGGAAAATGAATCAGAAAGGAAACTAGGTGGATGGGGATTTTTCTATTACAAAGAACCCGAATACGAAGAGGCTGCTCATCTTTTGCATGAAGCTGCTAATTGTTACAAAGCCGCCAAATACTGGGATGAAGCTGCAGCAATATATATCAAGTTGGCAGAATGCCATTTGAAGACTAAACGGAAGCATGAGTTTGCTGCCAATTCTTATGTACATGCTGCAGTATGTTATGAATCTAAACAAAACATCGAGAAGGTTATCGACTCCTTGGGAAAGGCAGCTGAGATCTTCGAAAAAGGACTTGAAACAATGCCAGCTGACCACTGCAATCAGAATGCTGGAAAACGTTATAGGGAAATTGCAGAACGATATGAATCCAACCAAAACAAAGAAAAGGCTGCCGAGTTCTATGAAAAGGCAGCTGAGCTTTTCGAAAAAGCACAACTGCTGATGTCTGCGAACCATTGCAACCACAAAGCTGCTCAACATGCTGCTCAGATTCAACACTACTCCAAGGCCATTGAAATTTATGAGAAAATTGCAAGTCACTCACTCAACGACAGCTTGCTTAAGTACCAAGCTAAAAGGTATCTTCTTGATGCTGGAATATGCCGATTTTTCCGGGGAGATGATCTTGATTCAATCACCAAGGCACTAGAGCAGTACCGGAAATTGGATCCAACCTTTTCCGACACATCAGAGTACATGTGTCAATAGACTACGAATGTGGCCATTTTGGTGAGCAAATAAAAGTGGTCGGCAAATTTGTATCCGTTATTTTTCTTTTTGTATTCTCGACTTCACACCTACTAGCAGGTAATATTGTAAAAATTACATAGGAAAATCGACAAACTAAACTTTACAACTTCACAACGGGTTTCGGAACGAGTTGAGCTAAAGTTTCAAAAGGAGTTAAAAATAAATTTTCCTATTTACTTTTAACTCGTTTTTACTTCTTAATTTATTGGCGCCACTATTAAAAAAGATAGTGAAAAACGCGTGTAAAAGTAAAACATTTTAACAGAATTGTCCCCACGATTAAAAATGAACATTTAACAGAAAACGAACCAAAAGCAAAAGCCTCTTCTTCTGCTGACCTTCCCGATAGTCCGAATACCAAGTCGGGTCAAATTCCGGAGCCTAGGGTTTCCACTCCTACTTCACCCCACCAAATCCCTAATTCCAATTTCCAATTGAGATTTACCTCGTTTTAGGGTTTCAGAAATGGTATTAGAGAAATGCATAGGAGCTCAACGATCCCGTAGGATCCAACGAGCTCTCCGTCACAGCAAGGTCACAATCCTCTGCCTCGTCCTCACCGTAGTCGTCCTCCGCGGCACAATCGGCGCCGGAAAGTTCGGGACCCCGGAGCAGGACTTCCTCGAGATTCGCGACCACTTCTACTCCCGCAAGCGCGCTGAGCCCCACCGCGTCCTCGAGGAGGTCCAAACGACGCCGTCCGACCCCAACAACTACAACGCCTTCGACATCAACAAGATCCTCAAAGACGAAGAAGGCGAGGAAGAAAAACCCGACCCGAATAAGCCCTACACTCTCGGACCCAAGATTTCCGATTGGGACCAACAGAGGTCGAAATGGCTGAAGCAAAACCCGAATATGTCGAATTTTGTGGGGCCCAATAAGCCCAGGGTGCTGTTGGTGACCGGGTCGTCGCCTAAACCCTGTGAGAATCCGGTAGGTGATCATTATCTGTTGAAGTCAATTAAGAACAAGATTGATTACTGTAGGTTGCATGGGATTGAGGTGTTTTACAATATGGCGCTTTTGGATGCTGAGATGGCTGGGTTTTGGGCCAAGCTTCCGTTGATTCGGAAGCTGCTTTTGTCCCACCCGGAAGTTGAGTTTTTGTGGTGGATGGATAGTGATGCAATGTTTACTGATATGGCTTTCGAGTTGCCGTGGGAGAGGTATAAAGGTTCAAACTTTGTGATGCATGGGTGGAAGGAGATGGTTTATGATGAGAAGAATTGGATTGGGTTGAATACCGGAAGCTTTTTGCTGCGGAATTGCCAGTGGTCTTTGGATATGCTTGATGCTTGGGCTCCTATGGGGCCCAAGGGGAGGATTAGGGATGAGGCCGGGAAGGTATTGACTAGCGCACTGAAGGGCAGGCCGGTGTTTGAAGCTGATGATCAGTCTGCGATGGTGTATATATTGGCGACTCAGAGGGAGAAGTGGGGTGATAAGGTTTATCTTGAGAATGCGTATTATTTACATGGCTATTGGGGGATTTTGGTGGATAGGTATGAGGAAATGATTGAGAAGCATCGTCCTGGTTTGGGTGATCATAGGTGGCCGTTAGTGACACATTTTGTGGGGTGCAAGCCGTGTGGGAAGTTTGGGGATTACCCGGTTGAGAGATGCTTGAAGCAGATGGACAGGGCGTTTAACTTTGGTGATAATCAGGTTCTTCAAATCTATGGATTCACTCACAAGTCGTTGGCTAGTAAACGAGTTAAGAGAGTTCGAAATGAAACGAGCAAGCCACTTGAGGTTAAAGATGAACTTGGGTTGCTTCATCCTGCGTTTAAGGCTGTTAAGGTATCATCTTCCTAGGTCAGCTGTTTTGCTCACTCATGTGAGACGTGCTACATTGTGTTTGTTGTTCCTAATGCTTCCCGTGTTAGGTGTGGAGATAGTATTCTTTTGTTCCTTATAAATATTTGTTACTTGTCAGATGATACAGAGAGATTAATTTATAGTTCTGCTCAATTTTTGTAGCGTCTGGCTATATGCTCTGTTTCAATCTTCGTACATGAGACTTGTTCATTCTTGTGTTTTGATTTATTAACTATGAAGTTTAGAGTGATATACCTGCATTATGCATATACCTGTTTAGAAGACATAGGACTCGTGTTTCATGGGTTTTGGTTTCATCATGTGGCTAGGCAAGTGGTTTACAATCTAAGTCTGGTCAGTTGTCACCAATCTGTTGGTGTATGAGTTGGAGATTAGATCTCACGGGAGATGTGGAAAAAGTTGGAGATTTATTGAACCAGTGGTAGATAGTTTCTTGATATGGGACGTATATGTATCAATGCTTGATTTCATAACATACCGGTTGGCTTACTCAACTTCAATGATACTTGGTCTGCTCTCTGCTGCTCCAATTACTGCTATTAAGTTCTTCATTTCCCATTTACCGCTATTAAGTTTTTCATTTCCGTTCACTGCGATTATTTTCTCCATATCCATAGTGTTCGATCAGTAAAAGTTTGTTTAAATGCATTGGTGTGGATGCTGGGTTTGGGGATATGGTTTCATACTTTCTATAGAACACAAGTGATCATAGTGGCATTGGAGTGACATTTGTTAGTGATCATTGATCATCAAATCACAACGAGAATATTAGGTTCAAATGGGAGAAATTCTGGTAGAGTCCTCTAGAACTGAGAGTGCAGATGCCGTCTTAGTGTCTGGCTAGTGATATGCTTAATCATAATGTGGCACTTCTTTTCACTTTTGCACGATTATGGTCATCTTCATCATTCACCCTTTCGTCTTTGCCCTTGCTTTTTTGGGTTGGTATTTTGTCTGTTTTAATATCAAGCTGCAGAAATTGACATATAGTCTGGCTACTTGCCTCTGCGGAAGTAATCAGTGAAAATTTCAAGAGCCAAAAGGCTGAAAGAGAATGCTTTTGCCAGTTAGTGAATGAAACAAAGATCAAGCATGTAATTGTATAGACTGGTTCATACACATGCAGTCTGCAAAAGTAGATTACATGTAGATGCTTATGAAACACTGTAACATTACAAAATGCTAGCTTCGACATTACACACGAAAATTTCAGAGATACACAAGCTTAAGATTTACAACGGCCAAGAAAGCAACCCAAGCCAAACATGGCTTCATGAGATAACCAGCAGTCGCATTCACATCCTGAAACACCTTGGAACACCCAACCAGAGCCCCAAACATCCCCATGCACACAACCAACCCGACCCACGGAGCTCCCGCCCCGAACACAATCGGATCCCACGCCAAACTCAACACCAGCTGAGATAAATACAGAGGCAAGGCCATAGGGTTCTTGTGAAACCCACCTTCCGCCCACACAAGCCAAGCAGAGAGACCCATCAAGAAGCTCGAAGCCAAGCAAGTCAGACGCAAGCCCCACATGGGCGGGAACCAGAAGGGCTTGGACGCCGTGCGGTAGCTGTCCGTCGACGCCAAGTAGATAGTGATGAGGTGGAGAGCCACCGGGAGCGAAACGGCGATGGCTAGTGATCTTAGGCCGCGTTTGGCCATTTTCATTCTCATTTCAGGTTTGCCTGCGTAGTTGTTCTTGTTCATGGTGGTGTTAGGGTCGTCTGCAACCCTACGCTGTTTGAGGTTTTGGGAATCCATATGTCAAACCAGAGAAGCGCAGAAAGGAAAGAAAGAGAGGCAAATGAGTGTGTTTGTGTTTATGTCTGGGAGGAAATTAAGGTGGGGATTATATAGAGGAGACCGAGTTTTGTGGGAGGTCGTCTGAAGGGGACGGAGGACAGGTGGGCGGAGGAGGAGGTCTGGAGTGGAGGGAACCCGTGAAGAACACGTGGCTTTCTGAGATAAACAGTCTGCAATGTCGGCATAACCATTACTTTGCTCCATGATTAAGCAATTGAACTATACTTTTGAAGAGCTGGAGATCTGTATGTGGAAGCTCGTTTGCTACTACACGTGGATTGGGATTGGCTTAGAATGCTGTCGCTCTGTCGCGAGCTCATAGAGTGAGGCTGGATAAGATTGGATTTGGGAAAGCTCGTGTTCATCTTCATATATTTATACTATATACTAATTGTCAATGTTATGAGACGTGAAATTACAATTTTATCTTTTTTCTGTTTTTATTACATCTCTGTCATTCATTCTGACATGCATAATTTACATTTATGTTTCTGTTTTTTGTTTTATT
>NC_020492.1:17946940-17950307 GCF_000184155.1 Fragaria vesca subsp. vesca | reverse complement strand
AAACAAAAAAAAAAAAACAACAAAAAAACACTACTATATTAGACAAAAACAATAGCATTAATCAGCAGAAATGCAACATCAATAGACATTAATCGGCAATATCAAACTCATAGTTCATTCAAAATCAGTAGGTATGCTTTATACTTCATATAGAAAGACACAAAGTAAGAGAGACAAACTTGAGAGCGGAGAACCAATGAAAATAACGAGAATCCAACCAAGTTCTTACTTCATAGCTCTGCCCAAACTCCCAAAGCTCCAAGCCATCGTCAAATTTCTGAAAATTAGATACAAATTGTCAAATTAGACTATCAGAGATTTAGAGGATGAAGCGAAAACGATCAAGCGATGAACTCTGACAAATTTGGGGAAAATTGTACACAATACACTAAACGAATGAAATTTACATATGAAATTTAATAATCGCACTTACAATCATGTCTTCAATGGAGCAAGAAGAGGATTACAAGAGTAGAACAGCTGAGAAATTGAGAAAGTGAACTAGTGAAGGATTGAGAAGTTGAAGAATGGAGAGGTCGGAGGCGAGTCGCTGTGAGAGGAAGAGAGAATGTAGATCGAGATGGGTGTACGAGAAAGATTAGGGATTAGGTGAGAATGTGTAGGATTCGTGGAAGTGGATTGGGCTTGGTGCAGTATAATCACCCAAAAAAAAAAAGTATATACCAGTTTTTTTTTTTGGTCCTAAAATCTTTGGTTGAGCTTGAGCCCTACCAACCTCTGAGCTGCCTCCGCGCCTGCCTATGAGACTTGCATTCATAATAATTCTTAAATTTGTAATTTTGTTTCTTCTCAAACAAGCATATTAATCGATATTGATATTATGAATATTAAGATACGATCCTAAAGCAGCTAATTGTTATTAACCAACAAAACTAAAAATCCTCAAGAACGGCAGAAAAAATGTAAGTGTGGAAAAGAAACTTCTTTAATCCTACATTGTCTATGAATGGAACCCCCATTTTAAGCATCTTGACGCCTAAAAACCTCAATTGATTTACAAACACCTCAACACAGTCGTCACATCAGCGTTTAAAGAACATGCATGATAGGAAACAAACAACCCTACCTTCAAACACCTCAAACTAAGTAATCGAAAAAAAGACCCTCAAACTAGCCCAAATCTAATGAAAATGATATAAAAATAAGGAACCGGACCAAACTAGGGGCCAATTCGTTGGGCAGCAAAAGTCATCTCCTATTGATGGAAAAGTCTAGTATACTATATGGTATAGCATGTCTTACAAAATGTGTGGCTATCATTGATTGAAAAAGCAACTAAATAACCATGTAATGACTATTTACTCCTTCAAAAACCCCTATGTGCCATACAATTAGACACATTTGCAATAGGTATGTAGGTATGTCATACCATATGCCCATATGGTATGATAGACAAACCCCCTATTGATAACATCAATTGCAAGTTTTGAATCCTTTTCAACTTGAATTTTATTGCAGCTTGATAGCAACCGAAACCGGGCGTTTCAATTAAAAATCCTTTTGTGTCAGTTGTAGGTTATAGTAAATAAGGGTATCGTTATAAAAGCCAGGGATTAAGGGTACCTTCACAATTACGTTAATTACAAAACAGGAGAAAATAAAATATTATAGTACTAGAGATATGGGGTTTTGCTATTATGAACAAAAGAAAATAAAGAAACAAAATAAAGCAGAAAAGATCAGATAGATGAGACGTTAGAGACTTGGAAATCTACCACCAAGTATGTTTCAAGACATGTTAACAACCAAAGCTTCAATAATTAAGTCACAAATTGGTATCAATCAAATACAAACCGTGAACGCACTGTGCAACTTCTTATTACTTCCCTTGAATACTTAAGCAAGATGAACGCACCATTACTAAGCCTTTAGAATAACCGATCAAGGTATAGACGCTATCCTATCAACAAATTATTCTAAGCATTAAAATCAATGGAAGTGATTGAACAAGTATGCAAAACTAGTGTGGAACGCCTACCTAGCATGCAATCCTTTTTATTTGGTTTCACCTATTGTCATTGTCCTATAGGTTTTACTACCTTGAATTAAGCCGTATTAACTGTTTAGGAGATTAAACAACCTAATTCTAGCCTCACTCACAAGTTTATAATGTTCTATGTTGCACATACATGAACATAAACAAGCAAGAGTTCCCCATAAACCAAAACCAAATAAACAATTTGAAAGACTCAATAATTTGAAACCAAGGTTCAAAACAATATCTTAAACATTCTTGGGGCTTCAAACATTGCCCTTAACTAAGAGAATTCAGCCACACATAGCTGCAAAATCACACAAGGAGAAAAAAAGATGACAAAGGAAAGATAAACCGTGGATGATAGAGAGATCAATGATGGCTTGGCGGCTTCCTTGTGCGAGTCTGCAACTATGGAGGTTCTGATGATGTGAGATCGCTGGCCTCCTCTCTAATCTTCCCGTCCTTTAATCTTCACGTCCTCCCTTCTTCTGTGATTAGGGTTATAAAACCCTCAAAACTCGTCTATGGGCTTGCCAATGTGGTCTGGGCCTCAAAATAGAAGTTTTGGTCCAAATCAGAAATTCGGGTAGACTGACCTTCGGCCACTCAAATGGTCATAACTTCTTCTCCAAAATAGGTATTGACGATCCTTAAAAAGTTTTGGAAAATAGACGCTTGTAGCTTTCTATTGATATATGGCACATCTCCTGGATCGTTGTGAGCTGATCACAATCTTCTGTCGAAATTGACTGACGATTTCTAACAGATTTTCTGATTTCTTTCCTTGCACAACATGGATTCCTTTTCCTTCAAGATTTCATCTCTTTCGTCTCTTTCGGGCTCCTCGGCTTTATTTATGACCTAAAAACACAAACTTAGTTAGTATGAATATTGTTAAAAGAATTACACAGCTAAATAGGGTCGGATACATTATAAACGTAACACTTTGTGCCCCTATCACAACTATTTAACACTCACTACGCTAATAAGTGCAACAAACGACACTTTTCACACAACGGTGCATAATACCAGAGTTGTACAAATTTCAAAAATGCTTCATACAATGTTCAGAAACTTTCAGCCGTTGTGTGGATAGTCTGAGATCATTCCAGATTTTTTTTCCTTAAACTAGTACAACACTTTGGACAATATTTTGTTGTGTGAATGCAGATAAAAATGAGGCCCATTTTGTTTCTAACCCCACTCTAGTTTGACATATAACTGAGTTTTGTTACACAACAGTAAAACAAATAAATGTTGTGTGAATTTATACAATTTAAACTATCATACAATACTTTTTATACATCTGTTGTACGATGTATCTCTCATGCCAGGCTGCAGACTTATAGCTTTAAAATTGCTCTTACA
>NC_020492.1:17945474-17946177 GCF_000184155.1 Fragaria vesca subsp. vesca | reverse complement strand
GATAACCTTGGTGGTTTTGATGTAACAACGGAACACTCAAACCTGTTGTGTGAGAGTATAGTATTTTCAACAATCACACAACGACTTTTCAGTTTTGGTTGTATAATGTATTTTCGTGTCATGATGAAGCCCTTCTCTTACAACAATCAACTAAGAAATGTTGTGTGAAGGTATATCACACAATTGTTTTCAATATTACGTTGTATGTATCGTAACCTCTAACCCCTAAACTACCCTAAACCCTCAAAAACCCTAATAAATTTCCTATTGTAGTGTCACAACGGTTCTTTCTTAATACTGATGTGTGACGTAAAATTAATATTGTTGAATTTATGGTTGACCGAGTTGATCGATACCCAAATTTTTCTGAAAATTTGTGAATTTTGTTACACTGCTATACTTCACTATCATAAATCATAATTATATCAAACGGTCGAATTTTCATGAATTTAATCTTAAACATCTATATCACAATTAACCTACTAATGAGGTATAACATGTTTACTATGTTGCACATAATGTGACATAACATGTGTAGTACATATTATATAAACGTGTGTTTATCTAGAGAGACTCCATTGAGGAAATGAAATTTTGAAAATTGAACCGTATAGACATGTTTACGATATTGAAGCATGATTGTGGTAGAAATGTCATCAATTTTTCGGTATTACATGAGTGTCGATCGACGTGGTCAACTCTA
>NC_020492.1:17940967-17941969 GCF_000184155.1 Fragaria vesca subsp. vesca | reverse complement strand
CATACAACAGGTTAATGACAATCCAACGTTGTCTAAATAAATGATTCTACAACTAATTCTCTTGGAATGTAGCGTTGTGTGAGTATTGATTCACACAATGGTAATGCGGAACAAACATGTGTTCTTCTTAACAATCACACAACAAAAAAAATTAATAAAGGTGTTGTGTGAATATCATATCACACTACAATTTTAACCAAAAAGCTATTGTGTGAATGTCGACAGATATTGTCGACGGCAACGCGGAATGATCTCGACATATGTCGATGAAATTTGTCAATATTCACACAACAACTCTTGAAAAGAAATAGTTGTGTGAGTTGACAATCACACAATGGTTTTCACAAGAAAAGCTGTTGTGTGATTCTCGGCATATATTATCGAAAGATGCTGACACATGCCGAGAAACAGCTCGATATGTGTCGGTAGCTGTCGATGATATCTGCTGAGAATCACACAATGGTTTTTATTGTAGCGTTGTGTATCAGTTAGTCAGACAAGCTCTTTTTAGCCGTTGTGTGACATGTTGATCAGACGACGATCGAATTAACAACGGATTTGACCTTTATCAGACGACGTTTTTTCCCTGTCGTGTGATGCATTATCTGGCGTAATGACTGTATGATAAAGATCTTCACAAACAACACTGCACATGCACTCAACTATAAGAACTGTACCTTTCTAGTGCATACAACAATAGACTCTCCATTGTAATTTCTAATGACAAACCCAGCAACAAGCTAGCAACCAAGTGATTGCTACGAACCCACCCATCAAAATTAAGTTTGATGAAATTTTTAGGAGAACATGCTACCGAATGACTCAAGGATGAATATAATTTCTACTACGTAAGTGAAGGTGCCACCTTATTATCAGTTGTCTCTTTTTTGCAAGGAAAGAAAAATCAGGTTTAACCCGTATATCTAAATACGAAAATATGTGAAAGATATACAACTTTTGTATTCATATACAAATTCTACCAGGAATTCAAATTCGAAATCC
>NC_020492.1:17917879-17938418 GCF_000184155.1 Fragaria vesca subsp. vesca | reverse complement strand
AAAAACCACATGCAAGCAACCTTCAAGATGAGCCTCAGACCAAATGAAGAATTGTCAACATCAGTGGGGGTGGCCGCGATTGAAGATCAAGATTGGATAGCTAGTATGAACACAGGCATAATGGGATCAAACAAGATACTTTTATTTTTTGAAAACAGTACCAATAAGGCCAATTAAGAAAGGGTATGGGTCTATTTTGGCGACCATAAAAGATTATGGGAATCGATCGATGATAATATTTTGTCATTCTTCATGGCATGTGTTACACGTGGGTCTGATATAGAAGAATAATAGTATAATACCAGTCAATTTCTAATATAATTATATTATCTCTTCTATATGCTCGATCTTCTTACCTAATAATCACAGAGAAACCTTAGCATATCGAGAAAGAAGAATTGAAGAAGAAGAAGAAATGGAGGGAATAGAGCACAAGACAATCAAAGTGAACGGCATCAACATGCACGTGGCCGAGAAAGGTCAAGGCCCAGTGATCCTCTTCCTCCACGGCTTCCCGGAGCTGTGGTACTGCTGGAGACACCAGATGCACGCCTTGGCCTCTCTCGGTTACCGTGCCGTGGCGCCGGACCTCCGCGGCTTCGGAGACACTGACGCTCCCGCTGAGGCTTCGAGCTACACATGCCTCCACGTGGTCGGAGATCTCATTGCTCTTTTGGACGCCGTCGCCGCCGATCAGGAGAAGGTGTTTGTCGTCGGCCATGACTGGGGTGCGGTCATCGCTTGGCACCTTTGCTTGTTTCGGCCCGACCGAGTCAAGGCTTTGGTTAACTTGAGCGTTGCTTTCACTCCAAGAAATCCTCAGTTCAAGCCTGTTCCTGCTCTAAAAGCTGTTTACGGCGGTGACTATTACATGTGCAGATTTCAGGTACGTATTTTTATGATTCACTCATATGTGTCATGTGGGGTTCCGAACTCTATCTTATTTACAGTAATGTAATGTAGTTTTATAATCGGAACAAATCATTCGTATTTTAGGAGGAAGGTGACATAGAAGATGAGCTTGCCAGCCTTGGCTGTGATAGAGTCATGAAGGAATTCCTGAGCAACCGCAACCCCGGTCCGCTTATGCTGCCTAAAGGTAAAGGGTTTGGGAATGCTAGCCCTGATGCTCCGGTCACATTGCCGAGCTGGTTGTCGGAGGATGATATCCACTACTACGCTAGTAATTTCGAGAAGAAGGGCTTCACCGGTGCCTTGAACTACTTTCGGAACTTGGACCGGAATTGGGAGCTGACTGCACCCTGGACCGGTTCTAAGATTCTAGTTCCGGTTAAGTTCATTGTGGGAGACCAAGACCTGGTTTATAACTCCATGGGCGCCAAGGATTACATACACAAAGGTGGGTTCAAGAAATATGTGCCCCTTCTGGAAGAGGTGGTTGTGATGGAAGGAGTTGCACATTTCATCAATGAAGAAAGGCCCGAGGAGATCAACCAGCACATTTATGACTTCTTCAAGAAATTTGATTAGCTTAATCTGTTTTTCTCTCGTGCATTTTCTTTGTCAGTTTTTGTTATAATTATGTACCTACTACGAATCGTTGTATTTCTCGTAGGTTGCTTCGGTGGTATTCGGTTTTAGTGATTTGGTTGTAGTCTTTGCACAAGCCAGTATTTTATATTGTCATTTGCTTTCTAGGATTGGATCAAATGGTCAATAGGTGATCCAATTTGATTGATATGTATTTTTTACTATGTGCTATTGAACTTGCCAACCATCTACCAATCGTTCGTCATCCCACCTGCCCTCTTTACTTATTATTTTTTAATTTTTTTTTTATCATATATCACAACTTTATGAATCAAACTCACAACCTCTTATAATAAGAGGAGACTATACCGCTAAACCAAATGATACTGGATCCCTCTTTATATTAAACCAAAAAAAAACCAATTGTTTATTTGATTAATTTGAAGGTCTTTCAAGAAAAATTAATAAAACAATGAAAAATTACAACATAACATATTTGATCAAAGTTCAAGTTGATAGAGTATATGATAGATCGAGTGAGTTGAGAGTTCTATTTCTTTACTATTTTATTTTAACATATAAAGGATGCCTTTGGGGTAAACTATGGTATGTATACCTACTTCACATACTTTGTGAGAAAAAAAGTTAAGACCGTCAATATAGTTTACAGTTGGGTGCTGCTAGATGTACCCAGCATAATATTTTATGACATTTTTACCCCAATTTTGATATATAAAAAATAAATTAAAATTATCATAATAAACTGCTGTTCGTGTCTCATTCAATATCCCCCAATCGTAGTGTTTATGAATCAAGATTAATTTTATCCCCGATGAACATCAGCACAATTATAAGAATATTTGATGATGAAATGATATGATATGATTGTGAGGTTAGCTAATAGCTAATGTAATTAAGGGGGGTGTCTTCAATTAAGACTCTGGAAGATTTTTTTGTATTCTAAAAGTCTATGGGTATTCAATCAAGATTTCAAAAAGTCTTTTAAAATCTTATGGTATTCAATTGAGACTTAAAATTATCCATCGAAATCTGATGGTATTCAAAGGTCCAGCGATTTTCAACGATTTCAATAAGTACTCGACTTTGTTGGATTCTTAATGGCTTGGTATAAATACCAAACCCTATCAGAAATCTGGCCTCCAAGGGTGAGATTTTGAACGATTTCTTTTCTCTCATTCCGAAGATGGGAAAGAGGTCTAGCAGAATGACAATCTGGAGAATCAATCAGCCATGTTCAACTCCGCTGCAGTCGACGGTATTGTATCCTCCGTGACCACTTAGCGGCCAAAATATCCAATCGTCGCGTCGACGAAGTCTGAGTGGTGATGGTGAGCAAGACGAAGCCAGTCGCCGTCCTCCGCCAAGTTTACGACGTCGGCCACGGCTGCGTCAAAGGTAACCAATATCCAGGAAATCGTCGAGAAAGCTCTTCAGGGTTGTATTCCTAGTTAACTTTGTATTTGAAAGAATTGGACTTGATTTTGATTTTGATGGTCATAATTGGTTTTGGAGTTATCAGGTTTTTGATTAGTGCCATTTATTTGGAATTCGCCAAGCAATAAAGAAGAAAAGCCTCTTCTAATGTTCTGAGTATGAATTTTCTTATCTATCTCTGAATTATAATTGTTGATCGACTTGATTCTTCATAATCATACATAATAAGCTTGTGATAAAGAGTGGTTCCTGTATGGAGAAGAAAAGAAAGAAGCAGTAGAAAAGTATTGCTTTATGTATGCATAATTAGTTGTGTTATACTGATATATAACATGCTTACGGTGCTTACTTTTCATGGAATTTTTGTGACAATTGTTTGCTTTCTTTTTCAGGACTAGAAAGATTATGACTGAAAACATGTCTCAAACACTTCCTTCAAGTTCTAGAAGTAAGGATGAAGAGAAGCTTGAAAATGGGACCACTAGAAGTGAAGAAGAAGACATACCCAAAAGTAGTGCAGAAGACTAATATATTCATAGATTTATACACGTATACGTTTACAGTGCACAAAAAATAGGTTTAGATGCACAGCTACAAGTATTTGACTCAGTTGTTTGCAAGCTTAAAATAGTTGTATAGCAACTCATATCAAGTAGTGTACAGTGTAAACCCTTTTTTTGTATATATGGTCTACTGTAATTGCATACAATCTATTAAAAGCAATATATGAATCATTTTTAGCACTCTCTTCTGATAGTTCTGATTTTGTAGTCTTTGATTTCAATTCAGTTGAACATTTAGATATGGGAGGTAATTAAAAGACTGGACTGTAACAAATGAAGTACTTGTGGGAGCTGGTTGGTTGGAGCCAACTTTGATGGTGCTTTCAATACCAGTTTGGCTAAGGGTGGTGTGGTACTGGGGGGGTTCAAATGGCGACATAACTGAGGAACTTGTATGCAAGTTTCTTCTTCACCGATTGAAATTGATGCCAGGGCTGCTAGAGTCACTTGTCCTTTGGTTATGCAATCATAGCTTGTTCCTGGCAGTTTTGATGGGCTCTGCGTGCAGGTTATTCATGTTGTCAATGCTAGGCAGGATGACACATCTATTTGGGGCCGTTTAATTTATGATTCGGCATTTTATTGAACCAGTTGCCTATTCTTCTTTCTCCCATCGTTTATATGTTTCAAGTGAACTGAACAAGTGTTGTGTTTGTGTTTTGGTGATTTATTTTCTTTCATTTATTGCTACCACAACAATCTATGGACTCATAAAATACAAGAGAATACTAGTAAATCAATTCAATAAAATATGTTAGACACTATAGGGAATTTTAATAATCCATGGAGTTGGTAAAATCTATGGATTATTAAGAGTCAACAAAAATCTTTTAAAATCTGAATTGAATACACCCCCCCTAAAGAAGAATAAAGGATAATGGCGTGGGAGAACCGGGAAGCACCCAGATTTGATAGAGCTTTAGAATAAGAATCTTGGTCGCATGATGGGTTGTGTTGGAACACTCTTAGATCTCTCTCTCACACTTTCTTCCTTGATCTTCTTCTATTGCTTTGTGAAATATCATCTTTTATATCGTTTTTATGCAGTTTATTAGAATTTATAGTTTGTTTGTTTCTCAATTGAATCCAACATCTTTAAAGCACATATCTGAAAAAGAAAAATAGTGGTTGACAAGTTGTTTGGCCTTGATCTTCAATTGATGTTGAAACACACTGGTAATGGAAACAATCGATATTCCATAGGTGCTAGGTTTCCTTTATTTCCCGATTCAAGGTGTTGGGTCTGCGTTTCTTGTTAATTACAGTAATAAGAATGTATATTTTTTAAAATTAAATTTACTATTTTAGGGGCAAAATAGGAAAATATGTGATCAAAATTGTTTGTGCTGTGTCTATTTAGAAGTTTGCTGGATACATTTAGCAACACCTTTACAGTTTTATATTAACGTTTGTCCTCTTTGTCTTGCAACAATCTTTTCTTCTATTCATCCAAATAGTTAAAACCAATCACAAATAAAAAAAGATATAATTACGGTTTTCTCCAACATTTCATACATACAGTTACGGTTACAGTTTCATTTCAATTTCTATATCATATCGACAACTTCTTTCACATCGATATTGGTACTTGTTATCTAAATCTCATTCATACAAATGTAAATGCCAATTCATGTTTTGTACGTGTGTGTCAATTTAGCATGACTATTCACCAAAGTTGAACACTTGAACTAATGAGCAGCAACCTAGCTTGCATGTTAATTTGATCCAACAAAGTTCACGATCTTTCTTCATAGGCATTAATCCCTTTGGTCCGGTCTAACCACATTGTCTATTGGGCCTGGGTTCCTACACTACCAAACCGGGTTGGCCTTTTTGCCGCTTTGTATTTGTTGATCGGAGGCTCCATTCCAGTTAGCTCCAAGTCCAACCATGGCGGTCAAATCGGCGCGGCGGGCGAAATCCTCGCAGCACCGCCAAATTTCCAAGGCCTGGATCCCCAAACTGTTCCGAAACCCCAAGGTCGCCTCTGCCTCCGCCTTACTCGTCTTCGATGCGGTCCTCACCGCCCTTATCATCGCCTACGTCCCCTGTAAGCTAGCCTTCTCTCTTCTCATGTACACATACGCATGTACGTGTAATCATACCTAACCTGATGCTCTGAATGTACGGTTTTCAGATACGAAGATCGATTGGGACGCGTACATGTCTCAGGTGAGTGATCTTCTTCCGCTTTTCGATTGAGGTTTTTGATGTGAAAGATAATCAAGCTGGTGATTGATTATGTTGTAGTGTTGAACTAATAGGTTAGTGGATTTATTGGTGGAGAAAGAGACTATAGTAATTTGAAAGGAGACACAGGGCCACTGGTGTATCCAGCTGGTTTTTTGTATGCTTATTCTGCTATTCAGTATGTTACTGGAAGCCAAGTTCATCCAGCTCAGGTACTTCAGTTTTCGTATAATTAGCGATTGAATTGGGAGTTGAATGATGGTAGATGCAAGATCATAGCTTTATGTTGTGTATCTATGTGGTTTCGTATCGGAGAGGTTAAATCACTACTGATTGATGACATTTTACGTGATATATTTTTTTTGTTTTTCTTGTTGCAGATTTTGTTCGGGGTTTTGTACATCGTAAACTTGGGAATCATGTTATACATCTACTTGAAGACTGATGTGGTAATAATATAATTAACAAGAGTGCTAATAGTTTGAGAGTTTGTTTTAGTTTTCTGAGTTCGAAGAAGCTGCTGATTATATACTCAGTTGATGACTTTGTCCCAAACTGTAGTTATGTCTCATATTTGAGAGTGGTTGCCTTGTTCTTTGATTGTTGTACAGGTTCCATGGTGGGCACTTGCCTTGCTTTGTCTATCAAAAAGAATGCATTCTATTTTTGTGCTCCGGCTTTTTAATGACTGTTTGGCCATGTTGCTCCTGCATGCTTCATTAGCCTCGTTTCTTCACCAAAGGTGGCATCTAGGATTGATCATTTTCAGGTAGATTTTTATCTTAATGAAGTTTATCTAGGGAAGTGATAGTTGTCTAACTTGTGCTTTTCTAATCCACCTAGTGGTGCTGTTTCAATAAAGATGAATGTGCTCCTCTATGCTCCACCTCTGCTGCTCCTCATGCTGAAGGTAATATTAAATTTTCTGCAGCCGTTGCTCTTTTAAACCTTGTGGCTGTATTATATGTTAATTTTCTCACATCTTTACAGGCTATGGATATCAGTGGAGTTATATCAGCTTTGTTTGGTGCAGCTCTTGTCCAGGTGCTTATCTTGCCCCTTTTGTTTTTAAGAGACTGTATAAACATGGATTTATCATTTAGATTCAGCTTTGTAGCCTTGAGTTACATATTTTTATGTTTTTCCCATTTACAGACTAATCAACTCTTGTAATGATGAAGTTGATGTATGTGTTTTATTCCAACATTGGTAGGTGAGCTGGATTTCAAGAGCCTCATTTCAAGAGCGTTGTTCAGTTATGCTGTTCATATTTTAACACTTGACAGCTACTTGGTGAATGGCTCTGCAGATACTGTTGGGGTTGCCTTTCATCATGTCTCATCCGGTTGCATACATTTCAAGAGCCTTTAATCTTGGCCGTGTATTCATTCACTTCTGGTACATTATTTTACTGGCAACTTAAAACCTGTATAAGTTATGTCTTTCTATTTTTTATTTAATTCATTTTCATGATTGTTTTGTGCAATTTAAGGTGAGAAATAACATGCAGACTATTTTTCAGGTCTGTTAATTTCAAGTTCGTTCCTGAGCCAATATTTGTCTCCAAGGCATTTGCAATCTCTTTGCTGGTTGTACACCTTGTTCTACTTGCAGCTTTTGCTCACTATAGATGGTGCAAGTAAGTGTAATGTTTTACTTACCTGCTTTTATTCTTGACATATGTCTATGCATGGCTATCACCAACATCCAACTCCTAGTATGGACTATGGGCCATTAACTGAAATGCTGACCTCGGAGTTAGGTCTGATAGGACCTGTACTGTAATGACGTGCAATCCTCTAGTGTCTTGACAGATTTTGGGATTTGGAGATAATTATCATTGTGTTGATATGTTTGGTATTGGTTATGTGCAGGCATGAAGGAGGAGTTTTTAAATTTTTGTATTCTAGACTTGTTTCTATAAAACTCAAATTTGCTCTTACAAATACCCGTTCCTACAAGGCTCTCAAGAAAGAATGTAAGTTGCAACCTATATGATCAGATTCTTTTCCTTTCCTACTTTTCCTTGAACTGATGTTCAGGTGCATTTGATTAATTCAGATATTGTGACAACTATGTTCGTTGGAAATTTCATCGGCATTTTATGTGCCCGATCACTGCATTATCAGTTCTACTCTTGGTAAGTTTGTTTTGAAACAGTTGATTAGTACTTCTTTGAATTATGACACGTGCTCAAAGATCTTATTACGTCTGAGTGCAGGTATTTCCACACGTTACCTTATCTACTGTGGAAAACGCCTTTTCCTTCCTTTCTACGGTAGGCTGTTATGTAACTTGCAATATCTGTTACATCTTATTACTTGACAACAGCCGTTGCTGAGTCACCTTTCCTGGCAGGGTAATATTGTTTACCGGAGTGGAGCTGTGCTGGAATGTGTATCCTTCCAACCTTTACTCGTCAGCACTGCTTCTTGGTCTGCACTTAGTAATATTATTTGGTCTGTGGTCTGCCCCATCCGAATATCCTTATGTTGACAAGAAAGTATCAACTCAAGACAAACACAAATGAAGCTATATATGTTGAGTTTATAGCAAAAGGAACTGCCGGCCTTTCTTCTGATCTTTTAAAAACTGTGGATTGGTTCTCTCAACAAAAGCTGTTGGTTTTAATCCACTTGTTGTTTTTGTATGGATTTACATCAGTTATCGTCTTCTGTAGAGTACAAATTACACACTGAGCACAATTTGACAGCAACTATAGGGGAAAAAATATCTACCTCTTTTTGTTATTCCATGACTAGTGTAAACATGCATAGGAATTGGGTATTTTCCTTTGCCAAAATCATAAGTAATTCCTTAATTTTTTAAGTTGATTTTAAATAAATTAGCTAAAATCAGTGAAGATACAGTATAGGATAGGCTTTGATGTGGGATGAGGATGCAAATCTTTTATTGTTCCCTCACAAGATGAGATCTCTGTTTTGATACATATAGAGGCTTAGAGACAAATCCACGCTGATAGGTCATATTAAAATGCTTTCTCCATTGTCGTCTAAGATGTGATTTTGATTGGATTTGACCATTGTGAATTATTGATATTCATTAACGTAGTCATAAAGTCACAAGGATCATCAAAAGAGTAATTATAATTCCCGTCTTTGTTTTTGGTAAGCAATATCACCTTGATTGTTTGTTACTTTATTTTTTGCAGTATCATTTTAGCTAATTCATAATGACACAGCCGTGGCCTTGATATGGACCTCCAATCCTGGGGTTTCTAACTCTGACGAATGCACTGTATATGATACCGGAAACGCTATGAAATCTACCGAAATATATCCAAAAGAAAATGTATTGGGGATTTGGGGGTCATTCTTTCTTGATCAGTACGCATATCATTTCCTTCTAGTCCTCAACGAGTTCAGATTCTGCAACCACTACAAAATAATAAAAATATGTTTAGCACTTAGATAGGGTTCCGGAGGCAATCTTTAAAGTTGCTCATGAACCGGGTGTTAATTTTCCATGAAAACCAACATTTTTCTTGGATTTAATATTCTGTCAATTCTTTGGAAGCAACCTTTGAATTACTTCACAACTGATCATTTCCTTTTTGGGTATAAACTATAAAGCTCAAGCCTCAAGGAAAAATTTGAGTGAAATATGTAAAGAATCTTAACTCTATAAATTACTATTCGTGTTATAATATCACAGATTATGCAAGAGACGAAAAGATTATAGTATAATTATGCGCAGTTTCCTTGCTAAGCCTTCAACATTAATTATTCCAACCAAACTCATCATATAAAGACCCAAACCCTATATCCAAAATCCCCATAGTCCCATAGTTTCGGCATACTTTTTATCTGATCATTTGCTAGCTATAATGTGTTCCATTGCAATGGATGTTCCTGCTGTGAACATGACTAGCAGAGCCTATGTCACCTTCTTGGCAGGCAACAAAGACTACGTGAAGGGAGTTCTGGGTTTAGCCAAGGGCTTGAGAAAGGCTAAATCCCAGTATCCACTTGTTGTCACAGTGCTTCCCGATGTCCCGGAGGAGCACCGAAAGATCCTCGAGTCTCAGGGTTGCATTGTCCGGGACATCGAGCCAGTGTACCCTCCGGAAAATCACCAAGCCGAGTTTGCCATGGCCTATTATGTCATCAACTATTCAAAGCTTCGGATTTTCAATGTACGTATATGTTTTGTAGATGTCAGGTTGACAAGCAGTATATATATATATATGGTGCTCTCTTGTGATCTTCATTCAATATATACTTGCATGTTCTTCTGTAATTAGGGTTTTGTGACGGATGATTTATTAGGGTTTTGTAATCTCCGGCCATCTCCTGTATGTTTTATTAGGCTTTACTTAATTAGTTAACCCTAGGTAACAGCATCATCATTTTTATGCATGAAAGTAAAGGGCCTGTTACCTGTACATAGAAAATATAAAGATGATTATCTATATCTCTGCACAATTGCACTTACTATCTTGATCGACATCGATCGATTACGTACGTTGTGTATGCATGCTACTTCTGTTCCTTCATGTTATGTCAAAGTGTTTGTTTTTATTTATGTGATATATGTTAGAATCGAAAGAAACATTTGGTTATCTGATTATTGTAGCAAAACAATATATGATGTTATTTGTATCTGTCACTAATTGATGCTTCTGTTGTATGACCAATATCGATCTGTTTAGTTTGTGGAGTATAGCAAGATGATATACTTGGACGGAGACATACAAGTCTTTGACAACATTGATCACCTCTTTCACCTCCCGGATGGCTATTTCTATGCTGTCATGGATTGTTTCTGTGAAAACACTTGGAGTCACACTCCTCAAAGTAAGATCGGATACTGTCAGCAATGTCCGGAAAAGGTTCAGTGGCCTACCGAGTTAGGATCTCCACCTCCACCTTACTTCAACGCCGGCATGTTCGTCTTCGAGCCTAAGCTCTCCACCTACAATAACCTGCTGACATTCCTCAAGAACACTCCTCCCACTCCTTTTGCTGAGCAGGTATGTCGTGATAATTAAGAAAATCTTCTTGAGGACTTGATTTGCTTAAACGTATGTACTTAATTCGTTTACGTTTGCAGGACTTGTTGAACTTCTTCTTTCGGGATGTCTACAAGCCAATCCCTTGGGAGTACAATTTCATTCTCGCCATGTTATGGCGACATCCTGAGAATGTGAAGATTGAAGCTCTGAAAGTTGTTCACTATTGTGCTGCGGTGAGTTGTGTTTGACATGTACAATTACATATAGAGCGGTTAGAACCATTCTTATGCTTGGTGTCATCACACTGCTAGCTGATGCTTTCTTTGTTATTTGAATTATGAATGATAGGGATCAAAGCCATGGAGGTATACAGGAGAGGAAGAGAACGTGGAGAGAGAAGACATAAAGATGCTGGTGAAGAAGTGGTGGGATATTTATGACGATGGGTCGTTGGGTTTGAAGAAGGTTCCGGTTGCTAGCTTGTTAGCTCCGGTGATTGATAGTGAAGAAAGGACTGCTCCTTTTTTCAGGCCAAGCCAGGAGTCAATATTATTGCTAGAGAGCTTTACCGTAGTAATTGAAATGGTATCGTTCATGCTTTAAAATGTATGGTGGTAACTCATAATAATTAAGAAGTCGCAATGGCAAGCTTGATTTGTATTTTATGAAAGGTTTTTGCCGATGACACTGTGTCACTGACGCGCATGTTTTATTTCATTTTATTTTTATGGTAATTTTTTTGCAACTAATTGTTCGTTGGCAATGGTTTGTCCCCTATTTATGACTGGTTTTGCCGACGTAGAAGAAGATACGTTATCTTGGTTTTAATTTTTGAGATATGAAATCCACACTTTTTAAATTGTAATCCACACTCCCATTTTTTATTTTTATTCATCATAAGGACAAAATTTAAGTTATCACAAATAAAAAGTAAGAGTGTGGATTATAATTTATGGAGTGTGGATTCACTTCCCTAATTTTTTTAACATTTGTTATCCTCCTTATCGACAAGCATATACCTTCCACAAGCCTAACCTCTTTCTTTAGTATCTTATCATCTTTTTCGATACGTTCCTACATGATGTCGATTTAGAAAAAATATATTAATGATTTGGTGTCTTCTTTTTTGTCACACTTATTATGTATCCTAATCTCAGTGTCATTAATAAGGTTGTCCGTGTGAGGCAAAACTCGAAATGTGTTGCAATAAGTATTTTTTCACTTGTCAAATCTCACTTACAAGTTTCCAAATGTCCAAATCATTCATCAAATGTAAACAATGTAATTTCTTCTTAACTCTTTCTTGTTTGATTTGTATCCCCATTTTGTGGAAGAAATAACTAGAACTAAATCAGTTGGGGTGTATCCAAATAGATTGAAAGAGAGAATTTGAAATTTGAAATGTTTGTGGCGCTCTTAGCCCTAGACTTTTCAACAAACCAAAATGCCCATAAACGCCTCCCATCTGAATTTATCGACGAAATAAACTTTTCCAAACAATGGCATAGTAGTAACTTCAGCTCATCATCAAATCTCAAACTTTCACCGGAAATATAAACCAGAAGCTGCATCTATAATTCATATTCCTATTCCAACTATTTCAGACATAAATCTTGGGCTCTCGCCATTGTAGTTACTCCGAGCTCAGAAGCAACGCGATCGCTCTCAAACTTGCAGATATGGTAATGCCAACCCCTAATTTTGTTTACTCTTGGTTTTTTTATTTTACAATTTCGTCCAATTAAGCCCTTAGGGTTCCTAAATTCCAATTCAGATTTCAATTGAAAAGATTCCACAATTAGATTAGGCCCTTAAGATTTGTTCTAGCTCTACATTTCTACGAGTTTGGATTTCAGTTCTACACAAATGCTTTGTCTTTCTCTGAAACTGTTGCAAAGGCGTTCAAACTCCGATTGGGTCTGGCCCTAATCGAACATACGACATGTTGTTAGGGAGCTTTGGGTAACCCAGTGTGTGATTTGAATTGGGTTTCTTTTGCAGGACGGGCATGATTCGGAGGATTCGAAGCAGAGCACTGCTGATATGTCTGCTTTTGTGAGTCCCATTTATTCTGAAACTTAGAAATTTAGAGAATTGGGCATTGTTGTATTCTGTGATTTTGCTGATCATGATTTTTGTGTGTTTGTTGTGTGATTGTGATTGTGCAGGTGCAAAATCTGCTTCAACAGATGGTGAGTATTAGTAAATTGTAGATTGTGTTTTGTCAAGTATGTGGATTTAACTGTTTTAACTTATGAGATTTCGGTTTATTTATGCAGCAAACTAGGTTCCAGTCGATGTCCGACAACATTGTTACAAAGAATATCCTTATCTTTTATACTTTAATTCGAAATCAATCATCTTTGCATGCTAGGGTGTACATTGCCAAAGTTGGTGTGCTAATTTTATGAATATGTGTGATTAGTCTGAACGACTTAGTTTAGGAATGGTTTTTGGAAGTGCTTGAACCGTCATTGAACTGCCACCATAGGAAGCTCTTTTCATAGTTTCATATCATATGTGTGTGTGGTTTCTGGTTTAGGCTGCAATTTCAGATAAATGGATCTTAATGGAATTGGAACTCCAGCATCTGTTTCATATCAGTTTTATGGTTAGAATGAAATGTCATTTGTTTTTCTTAACTGCAATGCACTTGATGAGATGGGAAACCGCATTAACGAGTTGGAGCGTAGCATCGGTGACCTAAGAACAGAGATGGGAATTGAAGGCTCTCCAGCTCCCAGCCCCCAGTCCAAGCCAGATGAAGAGGGAGGGAAGCAAGAGGAAGGTTCAGCATGAAGCTAGTTATAATTCGTGCTCTTGTGGATGAACAATTAAACATGGTGTTTGCTTCACATTGGATTTAGTAGCTTTTGTTTGTGATGTCATTTTTCTTTGTATGAGATTGTCTAAAAGCTGGAGTTTCTATGAGATCTTAAACCCCAGCTGGTCTTGATGTAGCTATTAGGATGTTGGTGATCTATCTTACAAAATCAGTCATTTTGTCATTTGATTGTTTCTGTAGCTACCAACCCTCTTTTAAGCCCTACTTATTATAAAAAACAGAATTCTGCAGAAGCGTTTAACACTAAACTGTTGTGTGTAATTTGAACTGATGGGAATGGGATGGCTCTTGGTTGCTGGGAAGCTTTTGTGACACCCTAAATGCTAAATGCTTCTAATCTTGTAGTGATAAAACACCAGAAAGGACACCAGATTCATGAACAAGAAATCTTACAGTAAAGTGAAAGCAAAATCTGGGATCACCCCCCTTATTTCGAACATTTCAAAGGTAAACCACCTGCATATTTTCATTCATGTAAAGTATATGAATCTGTATTTGGGATATAGATAGAACATAAAAACACTATGAACACCAGAACTGAGAATTCACACATGATCTAAGGCATGAACATCTCACATCTGTGTAACATTTTACATTCATCAACTACGGCAGCGAGTGATGGCACTGCAGCCACGGTTGTAGGGGTTAGCCTGTGCCCCGGGCTTGCAGTTGTAGTAGGAAGCACCCCTTTGCGAGCATGGCACAGTGTTCCTCTGTAGAGCTCCATAGCTGATGTACTTTGTGGTGGCCAAGATACGCCTGTTGATCTCAGAGTCCATGTCAAACTCATCCTCAGCCATGCACTCTGCAATGGAACCCTGGCAACGGGACTTGGCCGGAACAAAGCTCAACCCGTGATCGCTGCCGTTGCTTGCATCGATGATCACGGCTGTGAAGAACAAGCAGAAGGCCAAGAAGAGAATAATGGAAGAGGACTTTGCCATTTGCTTCTGGTATGCCTTGTTGTTTTTCTCTTTTGGCAAATAGAGGAGTGGGTTGGCAAACCTTGTTTTAAAGTAGTCGACTCTCCCATCTTGGACTCGGTCTTTAATAATAGGGTTAAGTGAATAAGCTAACCTCTGAAAGGACAAAACATTTTCTAATGGAATTGGAAGCTCTCATTTCTCATTTGTTCAAACAAAGCTGATTAGTTTAATGACTCTCACCAAAATTCAACCTTGCTCCAATTGCTGGAAGGAAAGCTGGATTGGATAAATCCGTGACCTGTTCAAAACCTACCAAGAAAATGAATTGAACCACTTAGCGGAATATATTTATATAACTAGACGCAAATTGGTGTGACTTACGCAATCCTTGATATCAAAAACGAGTAGTAGTAGTAGAAATGGACCTATCAAATACCATTTACAATTCCAATTATAAAGTCGGTATGCAACTAATCATTGAAACTGACACTGTCTTTGAATTTATGCCATCCAGCACTACAACAGCTTTGAGAGCCACTTAAGCAGACTTCAAACTACGAACCTAGTTATAGTCTTATAGACGTGTATCCAATGTCAATGTCATACAGAATCTGATTTTCTGAGTTAATCGTTTATACAAACTATTAATTTCCGAAAATAAATTGGCTGGTGTTGAAGCACAAGAAATATAAATGGCTGTAATCAACAATTTGTATATATATCAGAATGAGTACAATATAAATGGTGGATCTGGTAAACTAATAGTACTATTCCAAATAATCTCAAGGGATGATGTAACAGATGCATTCAACTCAGAAACAAATATTACAAACTGGGGACGTCCTAAATTTCTATCTTTCAAGTTTGCTAAGCAATGCTTCAACTGGAGGCAGCTCCTGCAGAATTTGTTGCCAGTCAGGCATACCCTGCAAAGATATGGGAGTACATTACAAATTGTCAGCAGTAGAGGGTTTATACTTTATGATAGAGGAATCAAATTGGCATTTTCAGGAAATCAAATCTGAACTTGAGTTGGTCACTCTATATGTACATACTTTCCCTGATCTTCGAACCCGGCCATCCAGGCGCAGTATGATGTAGACATCCTCACCAGGAGTGACTCCTTCAGACTTCTGCTGATCCCTTATCCAACTAAACAAATATGGGAGACCATTAGCCATGGAAATCGAACAATGTACAATATATGTAAATCAAACACTTCTGCCATTTCAAATGATAAACTGATGGCAAACAAGCGTGTAGACATTAGACAATATATGGAAGCATATTACCTTTCCCATTCCTCAGGGGATACAACCTCGGCCTTGAATCGAATTTCAGCTTTTAATTTTGACTTTGCAGTTATAGACTGAGTTCGTTTCTCGAAATCTTCCTACCATGGAGCCATTAAATATAGTGTGAAGAATTAAATACACTAGTGATATCTTAAGGTTTTCTCAGAAAAGGCATTTAGATGAGGACGAATACCTCTTGCAAGATAAATATACATGGGAGTATCTTACCCCAATAGACGGCAGGGCGGCAGCTGCCTTTGAAGAAGTGCCAAAACCTTTCTTCTCTATTTTAGGTGCCCTAACTTCACCAAAGATAACAGGAACCAATAGAACTCCCCTTAAGAGAAGATCTGTTCGGAACCTCGCTGCCTGCTGCATACTTGAATTAACAGTCTCCTTCTTCCCTGCTAGGATGACCTAAATCCAAGACTGAATAAGATTGTCGGCATATTCCAGATAATTAATACATTAATAAGATGTAGAGAGCAAATAGAACTGCACCAATCACAGAACCTACAAACATATTCCAGATACAGTAATAGAAAGCAAAAAACAAGTATAGGTACGTACAGGTCTAACAGTGTCCCGCAACTGCACAAGTTCAACAACCCGATTGGTGGAGAGCCGTAATGGCAGCCTTGACAGACTTTCATCACGAGATATTTGTGCAAGTTGTTCCTCCTCCTTTTTGTTTTCCCATAAAAACAATGCCACAAGAACTGTAAAACCTGCAGTTTACTGATTCAAAAGCTTAGTCATGTTAAAAAGCAATTTACACAAGTTCACTCATTATTTTCTAATTTCCATACAATTGATAAGAACACATACCACCCCAAAGCTTAACATTCTGAAGTGAATCAATTACACATATATTGAGAATCATATCAAACCAATGTAGCATAGTTCTAACCAATCAAATCATACTTTTAGTATGCAAATAAAAGCACTAAATAATACCTCCAACATTAATAGCAACATTCCCAGCCGTTTCCAAGAGAGCAGGAGCACCATCACCACCTGAAATTGCACGGAACAGCCTAGGTACAGTGAAGAATGTAGAGATTCCTGCAGCTGCAGAGAATGCCACATAAAAGAATCTCCTAACCCCACGGAATGGTGCTTGAACTTCACTAATGAGTTTCAGATCTCTCCTAAAACTGTAGCCTATGTCTTCCCCACCTATTCTGGCCTGCAAAATAAGACACAACGGTTTATTATGATCTCCAAAAATGGAAGAAATTAGGAAGGGACTAAAACAACAAAACCATGGAACGTCCAGAAGATATAAAACAATGTACGTTTGACTGTGCTTCTCAAAGATTTGTATGTTTGATTGTGTTTAGTGACAAACCTCTTCTTGCAATTCCTTAAATTCAGGCAAAGCTCGAAAAGAGGCCAAGTCAGGATCATTCAAAATTGTTCCAAATTTGAGATTATATTCTCTTAAGCAAGTACGTAGGCAATCAGCAGCTTTGCTTCCTTCCCCTCTTCCTCAATTAGTGAAGAAAAAAAAAATATCCATCAGCCTAGCTAACAAACAGCCAATTCAAGTTTCGCAAAAATATAGATAGAGGCCTTTAGGATATGCAATCTAGACAGGTAATCTTATCAGATTATAATCCTTATATGTATCAACAGTATAGATTATGGGTCACAGAATGAAAACCAATAAGAAAATCTGAAATTCATACCTGTAGGCGTGACAGCAAGCTTTATTATATAGAGCAGCTTGGGCCTCTATAGGATTGGGATCTAAATTGAGTGCTGTCTCGAACTGAACTAAAGCATCTTTAACCTGAATCATACAGCAAAAACGGAACTTCATTCACCAAAACAGATTTTTCTAAGCGCATAAACCATATTACAAATGCAAAGATATGATCTTTCTGCTTTGCTATACTCAAGTAACCAAATATAACAAAACCCATTTCACATAAACATAAACCTCGCTCAGCCAAATTGAAAATGGTATTGATTAGTTAATGTCTAAAAACTACAAAGATACGATCCTTCTGCTTTGCTATACTAAAAAAATCAAAATTGAAGCACACCCATTTGGCCATTTCACACAGACATAAACTCAGCTCAGCAGAATTGAAAATGGCAATGGCTAATAGGGTGAAAAGGGTACCATACCCGTCCTTTGGAGAAGAGCTGGAGGCCCAAGTTGACACAGGACTCGGCGGTTTCTGTATTGGCTTCAGGGGACTGAGAAGTTGAAGAAGAAGAAGAGCAGGGAATGAGTTTCTTGTGGATTTGGAAAAAGGAAAGGGTGGTGGTTCTGGCGGGAAGCCATGGCCTTGTGGTTGTGGTTGATATCGGGTTTGAGGAGAAGCAGAGCCATTGCTGGTGCAGAAGAGCTTGAGCAGCCATAGCCAATGGAGCCACCTCACCAACTCACACTGCGAACCGTTAACAGATTATCAGGACGGTGGCAGAATCGGCTGCAACTGCGGCACACGCAGCACAAGATCGGGACCGTTGGTGATTCGGGTAAGAATAAGATGATGCCTCATTTCTAAGAGAGGAGAATTGGGCCGGTCCAATATTTGGGGTCCTTGAAAATAAGGTTTATTTTTTATTTTTCGTATTACATTAAAATAATTCTTAAACCACACCACCCTTACGTAAGTAAGATACGAACTCATGACAACGTTATTGATTAAGCTAGCTAACTAACGAAGTCAACACTCACCAACATGAATACATTGGAAGTGTTTTTGCTGCTAAAATGATCTATCATAACCCGATTCAACAATGATCGATCAAAACCCGATTCAACCCTATAACGTCTTATTAACTTAACCGACTTTATTGGATTGGTATTTCCACATAAGATATGTAAACCAACCGGCCCGAACCAACTTTATTTAACAGAAAACCATGTTTTTAATCGGATATTATACTTGATTTAGATCGAGTATTTTTATTTATTTTTTAAAGAAACTTGGTTCTTAATCAATCCATAAATAGGTAGAAAAAGTTACATGAAGATATATAGCTAATTGCCTAAGAAGGGATCAACACGACAATTTTAGAGCGTCATACTGGTCTAAAACCACATAACATGCTAAACAAAACATCCTAAAATGTAACTTAATCCAATCTGGAACCATCTACGAAAATCAGAAACAATCGAGAAATGAAATGATAATATTAGTTAAGGAATGCCAAAAAGATGTTCTTCAAAGTATGAACTTTAAAGTATGTACGTAGATATGGCCATGACAAATAGAGAATAACCATTGTCGGTAGTTACTGATGGAGTCATCGAGCTCGAGATGCCCAAACATCCCTTAACTATAGGCAAGTCTATCCCGGTTTCTATCTGCCCCATCCAAGTAATGTTTGAACCAACTGTGAGCAACTTGAAGAGTAACAAAACAAAACGAGTGAGCAAAAGTTAGATGACGATGGACTACTTCCAGATGACCAGACAATTCAAGAACATGGATTCCATTGACACCCAAAAACGAACCCAACAAGGTCAAGTTGAAGACATACAATGTTCCACATTTCTTTTGCCTGTCTTGTTCATTACCAAAAAGTAAACCTAGCTAGCTAGAGTTTTGCATTGCCTGTGATCGAGGCCACTTTGCTTTTCTGGGTATTCTAGGGCATTCCCTGCTGATCTCAGAATTTCAGATACAGATCGAGAACATGTCATTATCGCCGCGTCCGCACTTCCAAAAGAGAGGCGATCATGTTAAGCACAGGGCTAGGTCTGTTCTTCACGTCTTCACTATATTTGACTACCAACATTTCTTTTGTCCATCACTCTCGGAAAGGCTGTTGCTGCGAGAATAATGCACAGCATGATCCATCAATAATCCATAGGCTAGATTTTGATGAAAAATAAAAAAAAGAGATTTTCTTTTAGAGTTCTCGGCCCCATTTGTCTTGAGGCAATTGCTAGAGAATTTCATATATGTATAGAATTATTGGCTGGCTTTTATCAGAATGTGGAAGCAGAAGTGGAGTGTGTACGTATAGAACCTACATATATCAGTAGCTCTAGGGGTGAACCACAGACTTCGAGCACTCCTGATGCAAAATGTCCCTTTGCTCAGCTCCTTGAGCAGACCCGTCCCCTTTTATCCGGTTGCCAACCACGTACGTACCCTTCACTCCCAAATAATTGCTCTCCAGAAAAGATTTCTATCACTTTTTGATTCATCCATATTCGTAGTTTAGTTTGGCTAATTATTTTGTAGAAACACTTATTAGTTGTTTTCTTAAGTAATTGAGCCATATGCTTATGAACTACTCGACCTTAGGTAACCCGGATCACACAAACGACACTAAACACAAGACATGATGATTGCTGTGAAGAAAGAAGGAAATCCAAATCCCAAATAGATGCGGATAATGTGATGAAAGGTCAATATGTAATATTGTACACAAGAGTACAAATGGGACTCATAATTTCGTATTGCATGTTATGGTCGATCGATCTTGTTGATAGTGGTGGTAAATATCATAGGGAGAATACTCCAAGCACATGTTAATGGAGGGCACCATAATTTGAGTGGAGGCAAGACATGGAATATCAAGGTCGAGTACTAGCTTACTTTCTTGTGCACCATCAACAACTTTCCTTTGTCTGCAATAAGAAAGATTTGAATTCCAGTAGGCACACACGCACCGTACCCATGTCTAGCTACAAATGTCATTGCAGGGTTGGAGCTAGCAAAGCATTGCATTTCAACAGCGTGTCAATTTAGCACCAGCTTCAAAAAGGAAACGAAATATCAATAGCAGATGCTGTAGTCACCAACCATGATATATATATATATATA
>NC_020492.1:17904344-17917859 GCF_000184155.1 Fragaria vesca subsp. vesca | reverse complement strand
GGATGTGAAGCGGACGTCTGCATTCGGCTTAAAGTGCGGACGTCCGTCCATTTTCCACCCTCCGGCGCCGGCGACGGAGCGCCTCCACCCCAGAAGACTCCAGCAGCGTCCCCGACCACTTTCCCTTTTTAAAAAAAAAGTTTGGAACCCAGCCTAGCTGGGAGGCTCAACCCACGCCCGGATTTTATTTAAAATTCTTTGTGTTTAGGTTAGGGTTTTGAATTGTACATGAGACTGATGAAAGAATTGTTAACTTAAGTTACTTGCTTAGGCTTTTGTGTAATCAAGTACGGTACCTTGAAGTTCTTAAGCATCTTTGGTTAGCTCGTTGAGTGGTGGAGATTATTGTGCCTTGTTTTATCACTAGGAAAGGTGTCAATCAAATCCCATCAAAAAAGTTTAGCTGCGATTCCCTGTAATCCAATTTGACGTAAGCTAATTGTGTACTTAGGAATAAGGATTAAAATATCGGTATCGGTAGATATATCGGTCCGTTAAAACAGGGAGATTTCGGATATATCGAGGATATATCGGGAAAACCCGGGAAAAATATCGGTATTTTGGGAAGAAATTTTTTTTTTTCTGAAATATTTAATTTATTAGATTTATATATAAATATTACAAATATCAACTTCATCTACATCCAGAATAAAAATCTAGGTTGTTGATAAGAGTCATAAGACACACGCTGATCCACAAAAGTACAATAATCAGACCAAGACATATGACTCATATAGTACAAATTGTAGTGTTGAATATGATAATCATATATGTCTTTGGAGCTGCCGATTGTTTCCCCTATAAGTGGATAGTAAGGATGATGGAAACTGGATGACTGATCACTGACTTCCGCGCATTGATTATAGCCATAAACATTATAGCCATATTGATTGTTGCATTCTTGGGATTCATTTGAGGTTCCAGTCCCACTACCTAAACTGATAGAATCAAAACTTAGCGCAACTGAAGCAACATCTTGATCATCATTTGGACCTCTAGTCTTCCTCCCATACATGGTATCCTCTTGCGCTCCATACCTAGTACTTCTATAGCCATGATCATGGGAGGCATGATCGTAATTTTCTTCAGATAGAAAATTGTTCAATCCACAAACTGTAGAAGATTGTCCATATACAAACCCGGTGCCAGTATTTCCACCACCTTTTCCGCTTCCACCATCTTCATCATCATCTGAACTATCCGGAGTTGTTATGCCGCCCCATGCATCATCACTGTCTAAATTATCTTCTGGGTTTCCAACAACTTCTTCATATAATACCCTTTGTACGTTGATTCCATTGGCAGTTACAGTTTCAAGTCGAGACCACCACTCGTCATTGGGATATATCTCGAGGGAATTAGTTACTTCTCTTCCGGATAACATTTCAATTTTTTACAGATATTTTTTTAATACGTCAGTGATATATCGAAAATATCATAAATGTCGGAGATATTTCCTCAATATCAAAGATATTTCCTAAATATCGGTGATATTTGAGGATATTTCCTAAATATCGGGGAAATATCGTAGATACGGTGGAAGATAAGATATTGACCCCTAAAGATATATCGGTCCTTAAAAAAAGGGAGATATCAGAGGATATATCGGATATATCGCAGAGATTTTAATCCTTGCTTAGGAATATAGTTAGATTATTAATAGGACTTTTTGGAATGACCTTACGTACCTTTTGGATTCTAGCCATTGCCATGCTATTGAGAATGCAGTGGAGTAGGGTTAGGGCTTTGCTCTGCTTGTGTTTTACACGCCACATTCTGTTATGGGATAGAGGGGAACAGGTACTATGAAGAAAGTCGTTTTTTAGGGATTTTCTCATATTTTCATTGACACAACACACAAGACAAGAGTAAAAAGAGAAATGCTAGATCTAACATGCGGACAATCCATGATGTAGAACCAGATACTTGTGATCTCACTATTGTCCATAAAATCAATGAGTACTTGAAATTGTGCATCACATTGTCTTGCTAGATATCATGGAAGCAAATATACTTATATGCATGATCAATGGTGCAAGTTATTAATCAACATCAAATGGTATCAATTGAGGAGTAGTCTAATTTCCATACGCATTCCATCTTCCATTGCCTTATCTAATATAAATGATGAATCTTCGAACATTGTTAACCGGCTATCTTCCATTGCCACAATTCAAGTTGAATGAAATTGAGTTTCAAGTTGTTATGATAGCGATGGAAGTTGTTATGATAGCGATGGTGTTTGTTGGTGATTCTGCTTTCAAATTACAAATTGGAAAAGTCATATTGTAATTCAATAAACTTGGTTTTGTGTGATAAAGTAGTCTGAGGCCCAAACCCTTATAAACCCACAGGCAAGGTCTCATATTCCCAATGTGGGATTGATATCTGAACACGTCCTTGCACGTGTGGCGAATTTTCAAGCCTAACACATGGACAACATTTGGGTGACGTGGAGTTCATGTGGTCATTTGGGCTTCACACGTGAACATGGGTAACCCGCTCTGATACCATGATAAAGCAGTCTGAGGTTCACATCCAAAACCAATTGGCAATGGATGGAGAAGCTCAAACCCTTATAAACCCACATAAACCCACATGGCTCATATTCCCGATGTGAGATTGATATCTCAACATTGTGTTCCAAACTAGAAAGATGCACATAGTGCAAATAATTATAGTCCGAAGATTAGATAATTGTGCTAACTTTCTGCATATGATGTGCAGGAGGGACATAATAATTTTAAGCGGCGTCAGCATCCACTTTTCCCAATTAGGTAGCAGTTGTGTGGGAAACAAAAAGAGTTGAAAAGAAAACCATCTTTGGCTTTGGAATAACTTAACATATAGCTAGGCATGCATCCCCATTATATATAGACCGACTTGGTTGGTTTGTGAAACTATTTAGCATGAGCGAACAGCAAGATTGAGTGCATGTCCTCTAGCTAGTTCTATCTTCTGGTATTGTTCACTGATCACAATTAAAATGGACGGGAAGAAGCTCGAGTACAAAGGTGAGGAGGCATTGAAGGAGATTGAGAGGCTCACTTCAAAGGCTGATAAAGTTCAGCTGAACATTTTGAAAGAGATCTTAACCAGAAATGTGGAGACTGAGTATCTGAGCAAGTACATGAAGGGATCACAAGAAGTTGCAGATTTTAAGAAGTGTGTTCCTGTCATTACTTACAAGGAGATCCAACCTTATATCCAAAGGATAGCTAATGGTGAAGACTCCTCTCTCATAACTGGTCACCCAATAACTGAAATGCTATGCAGGTAAATATATCTATCATCGTCAAGCTGAATTAATTATTGCAGTAGTTGAAGTTTTCTGTTTAACACTTATGAATGATTGCATAACACTTTGGTTAATATTATGGAATTTGCAGCTCAGGAACTTCAGGAAGAGAGCCTAAGATGATGCCAACAATCGCTGAAGATCTCGACCGTCGAACCTTTATCTACAATCTCATTATGCCAATTATCAACCAGTTAATAATCTCTCTCTCTCTCTCTCTCAACTATCCAAAATCTAATTTATTTAAACAATTAGAGTTTGTTTATTTGTTGTTTGAAGTCATATAACACCAGAGCAGTTGATTATCTACATTTTAGCATATATGATTTGATGAAGAGACATCGTATCGTCTTCAAATCTTTCTACATGTCAAAAAAATAAGAACCCACTGATCGAGGGGTGAGGATGCTATAAATCTTGCGGATAGAACAGTCATTTGGATGTGCAAGCCACTAAATCAAAAGAATAAAGTATTCTAGTCAAATCATAGCTCTATTTGTTAATTACGTACAATTTGTCTTTGTCAAATGAACGAAACCCTAGTTTTATGCCTGATTAGTTAAATTTGCTTCAACTTATGCCCTTGTGTTTGATACTTGAACTCCAGGTATGTTCCTGATCTGGACAAGGGCAAGGCCATGTTCCTCTACTTTGTCAAGGCAGAGATGTCGACGCCGTGCGGCTTACCGGCACGGACAGTCCTCACCAGCTACTACAAGAGCAACCACTTCAAGTGCCGAGGCGAAGACCCTTTCAACAACTGTACTAGCCCTGACCAGACCGTTTTTTGCAACGACAGCAATCAAAGCATGTATTGCCAGCTCCTCTCTGGCCTACTCCACCGCCATCAAGTCCTGAGGCTCGGGGCCGTTTTCGCCTCAGCTTTTCTACGAGCCATTTCGTTCCTCGAACGAAACTGGGTCAATTTCTGCAATGACATACGAACCGGGAAGTTGGATCCCCTGATCACAGACCCTGATTGCCGCAAATCCATGGCTAAAATTCTCTCCTCACCTGATCCTGACCTGGCTGACGAGATCAGCAGCATTTGTAGCCTTCAATCCTGGAAGGGAATTCTGTGCCAGCTATGGCCTAAGGCTAAGTACATTGAAGCCGTTGTCACTGGATCCATGGCGCAGTACATACCGGCTTTGGAGTATTACAGTGATGGAAAGCTTCCATTAGTCGGCACCATGTATGCATCTTCAGAATGTTACTTTGGTGTGAACTTGAAGCCCTTCTGTGACCCTGCTGATGTGGCGTTCACCCTGATGCCCAATATGGGGTACTTTGAGTTTATACCATTGGGAAGAGGAGAGAATGGGACAAGCAGGGTGATGGACATTGAAGAGGATGAGGATGAGGATGTGCTTAGTGACAAGCTTGTGGACTTGGTGCATGTCAAGCTGGGCGGTTACTATGAATTGGTGGTAACAACCTTTGCTGGTAAAGTTATCTTTAATTACCCTATTTTCACTACGAATAAATTTCATAAAATTTGTTTTATTTCGTTTAGTTATATCTAGAACTAAGTCATTTTCAAGACACGAATTAATCTTAATTAGAACGGTATAATTAGTACATAGATCGACAAGTACTGTACTATTACAGAATCTAGCAGTGTCATTTCTTTATTTATAGATAGATTATCATGTAATTAATTTAATTCTTCTTCTTTTTTATGATCGATAAATTAGGGTTATATCGTTATCGTATTGGTGATGTGCTACAAGTCACCGGATTTCACAATCAAGCCCCGCAATTCCGGTTCATATGTAGGAGGAATGTTGTTCTAAGCATCGACACTGACAAAACTAATGAAGAGGACTTGCATAGGAGCATTACCGTGGCCAAAAAGTTGTTAGAGCCTTTCAATGCTCTTCTTGTGGAGTACACGAGCTATGCCGATACGTCGCGCGTTCCAGGCCACTACGTAATGTATTGGGAGATCGTACACCACCATGGATCGCTGTCA
This sequence comes from Fragaria vesca subsp. vesca, assembly GCF_000184155.1. Lineage (NCBI taxonomy): Eukaryota > Viridiplantae > Streptophyta > Magnoliopsida > Rosales > Rosaceae > Fragaria > Fragaria vesca. Next base: position 17,912,586 of record NC_020492.1, on the reverse strand, counting down.
CCGTCACCAACGGTGGACTCCTTGATCAACAATGTAGTCACGCCACTAGATGATAAGGTGCTCCAAGAATGTTGCATCGCAGTGGAGGAGGAGCTTGATTACATATACCGTCGATGCCGCTCGCACGACAAGTCTGTAGGGCCGCTCGAGATACGTGTTGTGGAGCCTGGCACATTTGAGGCATTGATGGACTACTTCATCAACCAAGGGGGTTCCATCAATCAGTATAAGACGCCGAGGTGTATCAAGTCTAAGAAGGCTCTGAAGCTGCTTGATTCTAATGTTAAGGCTCGTTACTTTAGTCCGAGAGATCCTCATTGGAGTCCTAAATAGTTACAATAATTAAGTGCTAAGTAAAGACACTGAAAATAGGACTACTCTTTTTGTTAATTATCATCTTTAGAGTACGTAAGTAATAGCTAGTTAACCAAGAGAATGCACTCATGATCGATTAGTACGCTGTACGTAGCTACTGCTCTAATGGGGCGATGTAAACCTTGGTCTTTGCTAATGAAATAAGATCGTTTCTTGATAAAAACAAGTTTCTAATTTCTTTTGAATCAGTCAATCCATGTATTGCAAAATCTCGAAGGTAATTAATTAGTTATTGTACAGTATCAGTATTAATTGTCTCTAGCTATCGATCAATTTGTCTATTCGAGTGAAGTACGCGAAGAAATTCATCCAAAATTTTCCTTATTTAGCTTAGATTCCAATTTTTGATGTAAGTCCAAATATAAGTTTCAACTATAAGCATTTCAAATAAACGACTTTAAAAACACACAGCAGATCGTGAAAATCGGAGAGGCGATGTCTTCACTGGTCGTCCATTGGATCCTTCAGTTCACTAAATTCAGGCATGAGAAATCAATTCAAACTGCAACCTATTATGAACAGAGGAAACTATAATTAACCTGCCGAGACAGATTCCAGCAAAGTAATTTGGTCTTTGACTAGACACTGCAAAAGCTAGAAATGCCTGCACTTGCATAGATCCCTGGTTTCTTTGCTGTCTGTCACCACTTTGAAATTGCTTGCCAGAACTATTTCAGAATCTAGCTCTTACGTACACAAAGAAGGTCGACACAGAGAGAATTATTGTACGGGCCGGACAAATTATAGTCGAGGTCGATCCCACTCAAGCTTTTGAGGTTTTATCATATATGCAATGTATTCTCGAGCTAGTGCTCACATGTTTGAAATATGAGGCAGCTGATGATCATATATATATAGAGTCATGCAGCTAATCTCTCTCACAAAAGAGGAGGATATGTCTGACACTATGTTTCAAGCGTGCCGTAAAATGCGCATGCAATTACAATCCGGCCGCTCTTGTACTGGTTTTGGTGAATTGGATATGTGGTTCGCTAGCTTTTGCTCTAAAGGTTTGGCTTTTGATGTACAAGACACCACCATTGAGAGACTGATCGAGTCACCATGCACTAGCTGAGCTAGAGAGCTACTTTGAAATGGAGTGGTGGGAAATCAAAAGGCATATGTGAAAGCAACCTTTTAAGTTTTAACTACTCAAACAGATAATGTACGTGTTAATTCCCTGCACAAAGCTAGATTTATGATCAGCAGCAACTAAATCATCAGATGTGCCATAGGTAACGGCAACACTCAACTAGCGGCAACAAAGTTAGTTGATGCGAAAAACACGTGTTGCAATAAATAATGTTCACCCGGTCACTTATTGACTAAGAGATTTGTGCTTAATCACCTTTAAATTTATATCCAATAATGGTTGAGCATAAATCTCTTAGTCAGTTAGTGACAAAACCGGTGATCATAGTTGACACGCATAAATACATTTGACTAAGATAAATAATTGGCAATGCAAATTAATTAGTTAACATATCTGATCGGTATAGCATATATACATCATGATTCATGAATCTAGAGAACCAATAACACAACCGTGGGAATACCCAAGGTTGTATACAATGTATGGTCTCGTTAGGATTAATATGCTTATTTAGGCTGTATACCCAAGGTTAATTCATTCAGATACATCTAAAGGTTTTGTACGTGAGGGCATAAGCGATCATAACCTATTGAAGAGAATATATATATAAAACACAAAAGCCAAGCACCATAGCAGAAAATTCTCCTGCCGAGACAGAAAAATGACTATCATCATTTTTATTTAAGATTATGGCTCGATACATTTGTATTTAAACTCTAAAAGAGCATCTGTATCATCAGCCTGCTGGATCATTATTATTAGTACATACGTACGTCGTAGCATATATAGCACCAGTGTGTGGCCTAGCTAAACTATTGAGCTGGCGCCACCATTGAGGTAGCGCTTTGCAATGTTTCCATTAGCACCTTGAGGGAAAAATCCGCCGGGCACAGATTCATTGCCTCCATACACAATCCTCAAGATCTCAACTGGTCTTCTGGTGTACGCCACCGAATAAAAATCCGCCGATAGGATGTTACTTGTCGTCCGGTTCTCAGCCCCGAGCGTGGTGTCTGGTAACAGGATGCCTTCGTCTTTGTTGCCACACCCGCCGAAGAAGTTCCGACGCGCTGAAATACGATTTGTGAACTCGGCCACTGTGAGCGGATATGGAGGTACGAACTGGTTGGCTCTTGTATACAGTAATGTACGTATTACCGCATCTTGTCCAGCCACTATCCCCAAAAGTGATGCAGCCAACTGCATACACACACAATCCACTTCTTTAGATAAATTTGTGTCTTCATAGTGAACACATTCATGAGGAGATCAAGTGCCGGTAGAAACATAGATATAGGTAGAAACATACATACATACATACATACATACATACATACATACATACATACATACATAGGGTTATCTGGACTATAGAAAAATACATGCGATCATCATCAGTTAGATAAGTAATATTTTGATCATCAAAATGGTTTAGGTCGTCATACTAATTTAATTGGAATTAGTTTAACCATATAATTAGCATCTTGATCTCAGTTTCAATGATGTATTGTATTTGTGTATACAATTAAAATACGCGACCAATTAATTTTCATATAAATCTTTGCAGAGATACTGGATTATTGGGTGATCTTTTTTTTTTTTTTTCAATGTTAAATCAAATTACCGTGATAGTCAATACCTATTGGTTATATCTCCCGTTTTAGATCTACGTATTAGTCTCATATACAACGGAACGTGTTTGAGACTGTATAGAGATCGGTCATGACTGTACTAACTTGTACTCATGAGAATAGAGTTCATGTATAGCTCTTACCGCACGATTATCAATAGTGGTAAGGTTACGGATTCTGCCAACATAGCCTCCAAGTGCAATATAAGGGATTGAATAGGCTGCTAGAAGATAATTGAGTGTGTTTGCATAGGGATTAAAGGGAGGGATCAGGTTGAAACCCACTATGCCGTTAAAACCTCTCGCAAAGTTTTCACGGCTGATGTTTAACAGAGGCCTCGGAATCCCTCCAAATTTATCGATGATCGCTCTGGAAATCAACAACCACCATCTATGTGTTAGAAACTTATAACTAATTAAACACTACAGATCTAAAAGATTACAACTAATTACTGGCACATGCATGCAGATACGTAAAAATTTCATGATTAAATAGATACCTGATGTGACCAACTTGTTGATAACCGAACTCCTCCATGATTCGAGCAACGACGGGGTCGAGCAAAGCTCTCTGCGCACCGAAAGGCGGAGGACCGCCTCCGGCCAGATTCGGATTGATACTGTCGAGCCCTGTTCCAAGAGCGCCAAACAAGAAAAACTCAGCTTCTAAGAATTCTAAGTTCAACGCAAACTGAAGGCGATCAGCATCAGTAACGTTCGGGAGGGGCAAGCAGTTGGGAGTCTGAGTCATGACCTCATGAACAAGGCAGAGGTTTAGAGAAACAAGAACAAGGAATGCAGTGCTGAGAAAATGAGAGGTTGAAGGAGCCATTGCAAATTGATCAGTGATAGACTCACGCTTGTTACTCTTCTAACATTATATAGTAGCACCCGAGTGTGAACGAATTCAATGATTTGGGATTTGTATTTTGTAGTCTTATTCGTGAAAAGAAGTGCATGAATGGCTATACTAGGAATGGCTGCGTGATATGGAGAGTTTGGAGACGAAGAAGATGACCTAGCTAGTTCATCAGTATTATTTCCCTTTAGCCGCATTTTACTCAACAGTTTACCAGATTTGAGCTATAGCTGATGTAACAGCAATTAATTTAAGATAATATTGGTGTGGCAGAATTGGGCACATCTATTTCTTTTTGGTCACATCTAAAATTGGGCACATCTAATATGGTACCAAGCTATATATCTAACTGTTTTATAGATAGTCATAACCTTATCCACAGATGCGTACGTACGTATCAGATAATTTTCCATATTTTCCTCCGAGTTTCTGATTTCAGATCTAGCTTCTTTATCGATCGGGAATTTGATCATGATTGTTGATTTTTGCACCTTGAACTTGCAATGGTGAAATTCACACCCATTATTTGACATACATTTATTTTCAGTTTGCACCCTATATATGTCTATCAAATTAAACTAGTTTCATCTATATATTTTTGTTAGTAATTAACGGGAGAATCTTCTATGCACGGCGTGTAAATACACGGCACCATGTGGATGGCTAAGAACCATGACTTTATTGGACATACAGGGGGTCCTAATATATGAATGATTAAGATTGCATAGTCAATTTGATGTTGTGCATAGAAGAATTTCCCCTAATTAACTGGTAATTGATGTTGAAGTACTTGTATGGTCTAGCTGTTTGCTGTTTTTTTGTTACTAATTTGCTTTTGTGAATATCAACCAAAATTAAAGATTATAGATTGAAAATTAAGAAGGAATCAAACTATCTTTCAAAACATTTTAGAAAAAGAAGAGAAAACACGATGGTCAATATATATGACAAATAACTAATTTGACTAAGAGGATGTAAATAGTTATGCAGGGCAAAATGCACCTCGTACTCTATATATGCAATTGTAAAAGGTGGATGCCTGTAGCAACTAATGAATTAGAGAATTGTAGATAGTTTTGCCCTAGTTGCTAGATCCCCATTTTATGGTTTGTTTTGCAAAGAATCCCAAAGATGAACAAAATTAATAATCATTGAATCGTCTAACTATGCAAAAGGAAATACGTCAGTATGGTTATCTAATTAATTGATTTTTCAACCTCTTGAACTTATGATGAGATGTAATTAAGCAATAAGCACTAATATATAGTTTCGGTTATGTGACTTATGTCATAAAATAACCTCCTGCATATGTACCATCCTCTCAGGTATTCAGGTGATGTCGTGATGATGTATAGGCACAAGTGCACATAAATACGATTGCTCGGTGTAATGAAAATGAGAACAGTTCGATTAATCATGCATTTTGTAAGTTTATGATCGATACATGGTCAAATGCATATATGAAAGCTAATTATTCTCGTGTAGTCTATTTAGCATGTATCATATATATCACCCTTATTAATATTATTGTTATAAGGTAGCATAGATGCTAGGCAAGATTCCATCAAAGAGTATTATATAAGGAGGTAGCTCCTTGCAATTTTGCCGTTTGCACCCAAGGGGAAAAATCCTCCGGGAAGGTGCTCATTGCCGGCTCCGTACACAATCCTCAAGATCTCAGGCTCTGTTCTTGCGTAGGACAACGAATTGGCATCGGCGGACAGAACGTTACTGGTCGTCCGGTTCTCCGCCCCGAGGGTTGTGTTAGCTAGCAAGATGCCTTCGCTTTTGATGCCGCACTTGCCAAGGTCGTTAGTGAGCTGGGAAATGGCCTTGGTGAACTCACGCACCGTGAAATTATATGGAGGCACCAGTTGAGTCGCTTTCGGATACAACAACGCACGTAGCACCGCACTTTGTCCAGCCTTGATCGCCAAAAGCTTTGCAGCCAACTATAAGTGATTCCCATAAAAAGAAAAAGGAAATAAATGTTAATTACATGCAGTAAGTTAATTACATGTACGATCGATAATCCCAGTTCTTAATACTCACAGATAATGAAGAAGAATTTGTGGTGAGGCTCGGAATGGAGCTGACATAGGAGATTTGTGCGAGATCAGGCATGGCATAGGCGCCTAACAGAAAATTGAGTGAGTTCGCGTATGGATTAAATGGAGGGATTAGAGGTGTCTTCAGTGCTAGGTCAAAAAATAATCCCCAATTTACGAGTCCGAGATTCAGTAGAGGCCTTGGAATTCCTCCTCCATTCTGAACAATAGACCTGAAATATATATAACAATACCATATGTCAAGTCGTAATATAGTAGCTAGCAACAAATAGTGTGACTGATCGAGGTGGTATCTTGTGTAGATTTGTTTACGTCTATTGGTTACAAGACAATATCTCAACGAACAGGTACCTGATGTTACCAATTTGTTGATAAGCAATCTCCTCACTGGTGCGAGCAACATCAGGGTCGTCGAGAAGCATGGCCTTCTGAGCACCGATGGGAGGCGGACCACCTCCGGACAAACCCGGAGCATAGCTGTCGAGGCCTTGGCCAGTAGCGCCGTACAGAAAGTACTCGGCTTGACAGAATTCTAAGTTCAGGCAAACTGCATGCGATCAACATCAGCTGCATTAATGGGTGCGCAGCTAGGGGGACTAATAGTAACCAGAGTACTCGTGACATGGTGATGACTGAGGTTGAGGTACAGTGCAAGAAGAACAAGGAAGACAGAAGAGAAAGTGGAAATTGAAGGAGCCATATTGATCGACGAAAGCAGGAAGCAAATGCTGTAATGGTGTTAGTACGAGTGAATGAAGCATGCATTACTGGGTTTATATAGACGTGCCCGAACCCCATGCAGTTGCTGAGAGAGTACGTAATTGGTTAATTGGATTTAATTTGTGGTACCAAAAGATTGTAAATTAGGATTATGCAATTAATTGTTGTAACCTAGCCTCTTTTTTCCGCATTCAAAAACACAATGTAGCCTTCAGTCTTCTCTGCGTTTTCTTTTCGTTTTTTATCTGCAATTTTAGCTTTAGTAATCCATGATTCTTAACAAAATAATCTCGTAAAATATACACAATGCTAAAGATGCGTGATCTTGGTAATCCGTAAACCCACATTATGTGACACCCTTGTGTACTTGTTATCATTATAATGGTACCATCACATGCCTAATTATTTGATGCTAATTGATTTTAACTCTATTTTTGAAAGCCATTGAAGTCCAATTTTTGCGAGCTAGTAATCGACTTATTATCCTTCATGAATCCACTTTTAATGGTTTATTTGCTTATTAATTTGTTGAAAACTTTAAGTTCACGAGTTATTCAAAACAATTGCTTGGTCGAAGAATGTTAGTATCCAAAGCCAAAACTCAACGATCAAGTATTTTCAAGACCTTTCAATTACTTGTAAAGACAACTACGGTAATTAATGATTGTGGTACATAGTTTTATGTGGTTAAAATGGAATGGAAGTTGTAAGAGTGTCAAAATTACTTTTCTATATTATATCCCTAGGTAAGCAGAGCGAAGGCTCGGCCTCCCTACACTCTTCTCCCATAACTAATTAACCCACCTACCATCTTAAACTCAAGGTCGCAAACCCTATCATCGATCCCTCTATATATAAGTTGAGAGGTACGTATAGTAGTATACTACTTCTACTTGTTTGGTATCAGATGGACCGCGCTGTACGTAGGTTAATTTAACAACGTTCAAGCTTTTGTTTTGTATTACCCTTGGATATATTATCCAACATTGACTAACAAGAAAGGTTAAAGCCAAAGTTAACCACGAGTGAACATGAACAAGTCCTGAATCTATTTATCTGTTAAAATCTAGAATTAAATTCAGTTTACCCCCTTGTGGTTTGGGGGTGACTTCATGTTAGTCTCTACATTTTTATTTTCATCAGTTTACCCCTTGAACTCTTCAATTTCTGTCTGCCGTGCCCAAATTCTCATATTCCGCTTGAATTGACCTTTAATTATCAGCAGTTAAGGTTCGATTTGGACATATAAGGTCCGATTTGCCCAAATTCTAGATACTAGCCTCACAGTTATGGTTAAAATTATCAGTAGTTAACATCCGATTTGGACAGAATATAGGACATTTGGTCACGCTTGAGGAAAATTCAAAAGTTTGAGAGGTAAACTGATGAAATTGAAAGTATAGGAATTAACATGAAGTTACTCCCAAACTTCATGGAGGTAAACTAAATTTAATTCTAAAATCTATCACTGAGACTGCTCTTTAACATACAAATTA
>NC_020492.1:17901802-17904324 GCF_000184155.1 Fragaria vesca subsp. vesca | reverse complement strand
ATTAGCAGGCAATCTGATAATGGCCTTGAGATATAGTTGTGTTACTTGATCTTCAGGAAGCTCCTTGCAATTTTCCCATTTGCACCTTCAGGGTAAAATCCTCCCGGCAGTGATTCATTCCCACTTGAGTAAACAATCCTCAATATCTCCGGCGGTGTTCTTGCATACGCAAGCGAGCTAGGATCGGCCGATATGATGTTACTGGACGTCCGATTCTCGGCCCCGAGCTCTTCCGGCACTATGATGCCTTCATCTTTGATCCCACACATTCCAAGCTCGTTCCTAAGCATAGAAATACGGTTTGTAAAATGAGCCACTGTGAGGTTATAGGGCTGCACCTTCTCATAGGCTCTTTGATACAGAAATGCACGTACGATTGCATCTTGTCCCGCCTCAACCGCCAACAGTGATGCAGCCAACTATATATACAACAAGAACTACCCTGTAAAAATTGTAATTAGTCTATACTAGCCTTCTTGCACGCACGCATGCGTGTGGAATGACCGCACTCACGTATGTGAATATTGTTTATCGTTTTTAAACTTGTGAAACCACAGTATTGATTGACCAGTAGATATATGTCCAAACTCAATATTAAGTTACTTAATATCACGTAATAAGAATAATTTTACGGATGGAGTTTTCTCGAAAGTGAGAGATGAGTTCTTACTCTACAATATTTTCTTTTTCTAAGGTAAGAAACTGTGCCAACATAACCATTTTCTCCAACATAAGGGATCAAGTAGGTTGCCAAAAGAAACTTCAGTGAGTCTGCATATGGATCAAATGGCAGGATCAAGGTGAAACCTACCTGTTCGATCCATTAGCTAGTTTTGCAAAATTCTGACGGTTGATATCTAACAAAGGCTTGCGAAACCCTCCTTCTTTTCTAATAGGCAAAATATCATAAATGGTCACTGACTTTTGACCCATTAATCACTTTATGCACTTATGTAACACCCTGACCCAGGTGTTAAAAAAAATAAATGAATAAAATAAATAAGGAAATCCTAAATCGAAAATGAGATAGGATCTCATAATCAAACAAAAACAACGAACATGTTTGACGCGTTTGGAACCTAAATTTATTTTGTTAATTTGCGGCTGCACCCAAAACTTAATCGGGCTGCCTACGTACTCTTTTAAAGTGATCAAGCCACTCGTAGTTCAACATTTTATACTAATTCTCTACCTTCAACAACAACTGTATCGAATCTAGAATTTGTATGGGTGTAAGTCCTCAAATTGATAAGGACACCCAAGTTCTCAATCCCACACTTCCTCTCACTTTCTCCAATAGTTTCCTAATTACATACCATGCTCACTCATATTAAAATTCATCGTCACATTCCAATTCACCTTTAGGCTTGCTCATATCAACACTTCAATTACTAACCTATCTCTGATTTTTCTATGGACACCCAAAACCACTACCCATCAACTTTCCTAACATTATACTAAATCCAACAACTGTCTAACAGTAATATACAAGCAACTTCAGGCTCTGATCGTGATTTATACAGCAATGATTTAATTAGCATCTTCCCTTTATATATTCAATATTAATATCAGCTTTTCAACACAGTGACTACCATGCAAATCATCACGATCATACAACTCACAACTCACAAAATCCATAATTCAATTGACTACACCAAACTTGATAGCACCAGTTAATTAACAAGGTGCGAGTTAACATCCTTTCTTCCAATACCACGATTTCTCCTTGTCCTTCCTTAATATCAGGTTGATCATAACACAGCTGAATACTCAATTTCAATTCCTTGACCGAGAATGCAGCCGCTAGTCCGACCTCCCCCTTACTGCCATTCCTTCTCATTTCACCAAAATAACAACCCACACATCAATCTCAATAATCACAGCCTCAAATTCAATTACAACCAACCAGGAGATTATATTCCAAAGCTTCTATCAATATGAAAGATAGCTACTCCAAAACCCAAAGCATCATCAACGCCGCCGTGTACAGTAGCATACACGGCGGTCCTCCACTGCCCAAAACCCAATTTCTTCAAATCCCAACCAACCTCAAATGTAACTACACAGAAAGATAGAGTTCGATGATAAGATCATGTTTAATACCTCACTTGCCAACGACGGTGGCCGGAAAGCATTGAACCCTCGCCGGAAAACTCAAACCACTCCTTTACATCGATTCTCACTCACCGGACCTCACCTCTGCAAGCTGAAGGCACAGAGACGTCGACAAGACCGAGACAAAGCTACCAACACCATCCACGCCCGCCGCCGTGGCCGGAATCGAGAACTCGCCGGCAACCCAGAAAAGTTTCCCTTCGTTGAATCTCTCTCTCCTCAGCTTCCCATGAAAATCCAATAGCACAGCGACGTCAGGGAGAACGAGATCAAGCTGCCAATACCGGTCACGCTCGCCCCCGTCCGCCGGTATCGGAAATCCGATCGAAAACCCAATCGCCTTCTTTCCTCCTTTTCTCTCTCACCGGACCTCCACTCCTCAAAAATGGAATCACAGGGAGGATGAG
>NC_020492.1:17900396-17901782 GCF_000184155.1 Fragaria vesca subsp. vesca | reverse complement strand
TATATATATATATATATATATATATATATATATAGGCACAAGTATAATATATATACGATTGCTCGGTGTAATGTAAATGAGAACACTTCGATTAATCATTTTGTACGTTTATGATCGATACATAATCAAATGCATATATGAATGCTAATTATTCTCGTGTAGTATGTATCATATATATCACCCTTATTTATATTATTGTTATTAGCTAGGTAGCATAGATGCTAGGAAAGATCCCATCAAAGAGTATTATATAAGGAGGTGGCTCCTTGCAATTTTGCCGTTTGCACCCAAGGGGAAAAATCCTCCGGAAAGGTGCTCATTGCCGGTTCCGTACACAATCCTCAACATCTCAGGCTCTGTTCTTGCGTAGGACAACGAATTGGCATCGGCGGACAGAACGTTACTGGTCGTCCGGTTCTCCGCCCCGAGGGTTGTGTTAGCTAGCAAGATGCCTTCGCTTTTGATGCCGCACTTGCCAAGGTCGTTAGTGAGCTGGGAAATGGCCTTGGTGAACTCACGCACCGTGAAATTATATGGAGGCACCAGTTGAGTCGCTTTCGGATACAACAACGCACGTAGCACCGCACTTTGTCCAGCCTTGATCGCCAAAAGCTTTGCAGCCAACTATAAGTGATTCCCATAAAAAGAAAAAAGGAAATAAATGTTAATTACATGCAGTAAGTTAATTACATGTACGATCGATAATCGCAGTTCTTAATACTCACAAATAATGAAGGAGAATTTGTGGTGAGGCTCGGAATGGAGTTGACATAGGAGACTTGTGCGAGATAAGGCATGGTATAGGCGGCTAACAGAAAATTGAGTGAGTTTTCGTATGGATTGAATGGAGGGATTAGGGTTGTCTTCAATGCTCGGTTAAAGATTATTCCCCAATTTACGCGTGTTAAATCAATTAGAGGCCTTCTAATTCCTCCCACAGTCTCAACCATAGTCCTGAAATATATCGAATACCATATGTCAAGTCGTAATGTAATAGCTAGCAACATTTAGGGTAAATTTGTTTACGTCCATTGGTTACAAGACAATATCTCAACGAACAGGTACCTGATGTTACCCATTTGTTGATAACCCATCTCCTCAATGATGCGACGAACAAGAGGGTCGAGATTCGCCTTCTGAGCACCGATGGGAGGCGGACCACCTCCGGAAAAACCCGGAGCGTAGCTGTCGAGGCCGAGGCCAGTAGCGCCGGACAGAAAGAACTCGGCTTCCAAATATTCTAAGTTCATGGCAAACTGCATGCGATCAACATCAGCTGCATCAATGGGTGCGCAGCTAGGGGGACTAATAGTATCCAGAGTACTCGTGACCTGGTGATGAATGAGGTTGAGGTACAGTGCAAGAAGAACAAGGAAGACAGAAGAG
>NC_020492.1:17894300-17899437 GCF_000184155.1 Fragaria vesca subsp. vesca | reverse complement strand
GACGTCCGATTCTCGGCCCCGAGCTCTTCCGGCACTATGATGCCTTCATCTTTGATCCCACACATTCCAAGCTCGTTCCTAAGCATAGAAATACGGTTTGTAAAATGAGCCACTGTGAGGTTATAGGGCTGCACCTTCTCATAGGCTCTTTGATACAGAAATGCACGTACGATTGCATCTTGTCCCGCCTCAACCGCCAACAGTGATGCAGCCAACTATACATACAACAACAAGATATTAGAACTATCCTGTAAAAACTGTAATTAGTATATACTAGCCTTCCTGCAAGAGCATACGTGCGTGCGGACGGACCGTGCTCATGCAGTCACGTGTGTGAATACCATTTTTAAATTTATGAAACCACAGTATTGATTGACCAGTAGATATATGTCCAAATATTAGGTTTTTGTTTTTGTTTTTTTGTTTTTTTTTGTTGAACTCAGTGAAGTTTTCTCGGAAGCCAGAGATAAGTTTCATACTCTGCGAGATTTTCTTTTTCTAAGGTATGGAACTGTGCCAACATAACCATTTTCTCCAACGTAAGGGATCAAGTAGGTTGCCAAGAGAAACTTCAATGAGTCTGCATATGGATCAAATGGCAAGATCAAAGTGAAACCTACCGCTCGATCCATTAGCTAGTTTTGCAAAATTCTGACGGCTGATATCTAACAAAGGCTTGCGAAACCCTCCTTCTTTTCTAATAGGCAAAATGTCACAAATGGTCACTGACTTTTGACCCATTAATCACTTTATGCACTTACATTTCAAAAATATCACTTAACTGAGTTAACTCACTCACTTTTGATCTCGTTTCTCATTTAACTTACTACCGTTAAACCTATCGTTGAGAACTATTAAAATTGGGGGTATATTTGTCTAACCACATAATATGCATTTCTAACTTATTTTTTTATGAGATTTTTTTATTTCTAAAGTTATTAGATTATTTTCCAATTATTTTTTCTTGAAAGAGTAACTTAGGTAAATCTGAAATTATTTTGAAAAATATATATTTGTGGTTATTTTCTTTGTGATAAAAAAAATTAACTAAAAATGCATATTTTTCTTATTTGAAAGTTATTCAACTATTTTCAAATTTTTGTAAAAAAAAAAAAAATCAGCAATTTCTAATACAAAGCAAATGTCTTAGAATTAAAATCTGATGAAGACACAACATTTTTTATTTTTTCCTAAAAAAAAAAAACCTAATTGGCAATTATTTTTTAGTGTTTAGACATATATACCTTGATGTTAACGGCTCCTAACGGTCGAGTTAAACGACAGTGAGTTAAGTCAGAGACAAAGTCAAAAGTAAATGAGTAAGTGAGTAAGTGATATTTTTCATCCGCTTGAACTTATGCTGAGATGTAATTAAGCAAGAAGCACTAATATATAGTTTCGGTTATGTCATAAATTAAACCTCCTGAATATGTACATATATCTTCTCAGGTATTCAGGTGATGTCGTGATATATATATATATATATATATATATGTCACACCCCGGTTATTAAGTTATTTTACGGTTATTTACTTTGGTATTATTTTGGTATTTTACCGTGTTAAGTCACCGTTTACCACTTAAGGACCCTAGAGTTGACTTTTTCTTGCGTTCGGAATTTGGGAAAACTTTCTTCATGAAAGTCATAAGGGACATTATTACGAGTTCGTAGACATGCTATGTATGTGTTAAAATCGAAGTTAGCATGAAAAAGTTATGAAATAAGAGAGTAATTTTATGAGATGGAAAAAGGGGGTAAATTTTAAGTGAGTATAATTTTTGGGTTTAAGTTTTATGGACCGGGTGTGGGCAGCCCAACACCCCCCACTCACCCCCTCACTCCCTCACTCACTCTCTCTCTCTTTTCCTCCCTTCTCTCCCGAGCCCCCATCCCACCAGCTGCCAGCCCACCCCAGTTCTGACCCCCATCACCTCCTCTTTCTCCCCAGCCTAGCCCCCGAGCCGTTAGCCCGCCGGAAGAGGAGAAAACTCGCCGGAGACGCCGGGAAGCTTTTTGCCGGAAATCCCACCTCCAGCCACCATAGGTCGGAATCTTTGGCTCATCTTGTAGCCCTCATCAAGGTGAGTATTCCCTAAAAAGGAATTAGTCTATTTCGTTGTTGTTATGGAGAAATGTATAATTGAAGTTTTTAGGGATTTATGGAAGTTTTGATTCGTTTGCCCTAGTTAGCCTTAAAAATGGACTAAGTGCTTGTTATGAATGTTGTTGAGCATGATGAGAGGAATATTCTGTGAAAATTTGAGAAGCATTGGCCCTCGCCGGATTCTGGCTGCCGGCCGCCGCCGCCAGCGGGGCAGTTTTTCATGATTTTGGGTTTGTTTTAATGAGAGGAGTTTAATGAAGTATAGTTGGGAATATTTGGAGGAGATTTGATAAGGTTTGAGATTTATCAATGATAAAGGATTTAGACGGTTATTCGAATGGAAATCCGGCAGTTGGTTTAGCAGGTTTTAAAGTCTAAAAATGTTAAATTATGGCTTTCGGTAAGTGCGGAGTAATGTGAGCCTTATTAGGTAAAAAGTGGAGAAGTTGGGCAAGACAAATGAAATTATAGGCTTCCTTTTTATTTCAGAAATTTTATTAAAGTTTTGTCCTGGTTTGGAGGCTTAATGATTATTTATCGTTCAGGACGTGAGGAGGATCATTTGGAGGAAGCCTTGGGCTGTCGGCAAGCATAGCCGAGCACTGTGAGTGGACCTTTGATTTTAATATCATGCATGCGCTAAAGTTATGTAATTTCAAAGGCATTTGGAGATATAATATTTTGTTAGATTATCGAGTTCCACTTATTTTTCCGGAACTCTTTTGCTAATCTTAGTTGACATGTGGGACTTGTCAAGTGTTTTATATTATTTCCATGTACAGTTGGGAACTGTACTGTGCGCTATGAGTTTATTATATTTTATTTGTCGAAGTGTGGATCTTTGTATTTTAATATTTTACTTCACCATAAAAGAGTTGATATATAGATTATTGCTAGCTAACCTTATTAGCGGTCCTCATCATATATGAGTCGCTATTATAGTCTTATTAGCGGTTCTCATCATATGTGAGCAGAGCGCTTAGCGTGGGACGTTATTATAGCCTGGGAGGCAACCGATCGGTATACATATATATATATAATTATTGTTAGCTAGCCATTATTTAGCGGTCCTCATTATATGAGAGTTGAGCGCTTAGCGTGGGACGCTATTATAATTTTATAAGCGGTCCTCATCATATGTGAGTAGAGCGCTTAACGTGGGACGCTATTATAGCCTGAGAGGCTCGTTGTTATGGTGAAACCTCTTCCCTATTCTTATTGATTTATTGAGAACCAATGGGATTGGTTCATTAGTTTTGTCTATAATTATTTTCGGAAAGATTTCTAAGAATGGCATGCATAAATATTTTCTCAATGGAAAATATGGGAAAAGCATTAAATTGATTTCAACGCTCTATCATTAAGTCCGTATTTTTATTATTTATTTTGTCCACTCACTCTAACGTTTTAAATGCTTTTCCCTGGGCCTTTCGTTTTAAATGCCCAGTCTGCAGAGTTCTGTTCGGCGAGGGTAGGAGGCGAGTCATATTTCCCACCTCATCCAGTTTTCTCTCATAGGTTACTAGTTAACCTACCTATGTATTTCCTTCTTTTCTAGTAGATGCTCTGATTAACCATGGGATGTTTTAAGTGATATTAAGATTGTTTTTATTATGACTCCACTTGGGAGTGATGAAAAAGACATATTTGGTATGTTTGTATGAGAGATTAAATTCATGAAATTATTTTGATTTATTATGTGAGTTGAGGTGGTGGATGTTTATTGGGGGAGCGGATGGCTCCAGAAGATGTGGATTAAATTATTTTAGAAGTGTTTGGGCTTTGATGATTTTTCTTTCAGGTAAGGTTACTCATTTTCAAGGGAGGTTATGCCAAAATTTTGATAGAATTTCTCTTGAGGTAGGTCCCGCAGGGTTTATTCCGGATTTCAAGGGGAAATCCGGGGTAGGTCCTGACAATATATATATAGGCACAAGTGTAATATATATACGATTGCTCGGTGTAATGTAAATGAGAACACTTCGATTAATCATTTTGTACGTTTATGATCGATACATGATCAAATGCATATATGAATGCTAATTATTCTCGTGTAGTATGTATCATATATATCACCCTTATTTATATTATTGTTATTAGCTAGGTAGCATAGATGCTAGGCAAGATCCCATCAAAGAGTATTACATAAGGAGGTAGCTCCTTGCAATTTTGCCGTTTGCACCCAAGGGGAAAAATGCTCCTGGAAGGTGCTCATTGCCGGTTCCGTACACAATCCTCAACATCTCAGGCTCTGTTCTTGCGTAGGACAACGAATTGGCATCGGCGGACAGAACGTTACTGGTCGTCCGGTTCTCCGCCCCGAGGGTTATGTCATCTAGTAAGATGCCTTCGTTTTTGATGCCGCACTTGCCATTGTCGTTAATGAGCTGGGCAATGGCCTTGGTGAACTCACGCACCGTGAAAGTATATGGAGGCACCAGTTGAGTAGCTTTCTGATACAACAACGTACGTAGCACTGCATTTTGTCCAGCCTTGATCGGCAAAAGCTTTGCAGCCAACTATAAGTGATCCCCATAAAAAGAAAAAGGAAATAAATGTTAATTACATGCAGTAAGTTAATTACATATGTACGATCGATAATCGCAGTTCTTAATACTCACAGATAATGAAGGAGAATTTGTGGTGAGGCTCGGAATGGAGTTGACATAGGAGACTTGTGCGAGATAAGGCATGGTATAGGCGGCTAACAGAAAATTGAGTGAGTTTTCGTATGGATTGAATGGAGGGATTAGGGTTGTCTTCAATGCTAGGTTAAAGATTATTCCCCAATTTACGCGTCCTACATCAATTAGAGGCCTTTTAATTCCTCCCACAGTCTCAACCATAGTCCTGAAATATATCAAATACCATATGTCAAGTCGTAATGTAATAGCTAGCAACATTTAGGGTAAATTTGTTTACGTCCATTGGTTACAAGACAATATCTCAACGAACAGGTACCTGATGTTACCCATTTGTTGATAACCCATCTCCTCAATGATGCGACGAACAAGAGGGTCGAGATTCGCCTT
>NC_020492.1:17887050-17892454 GCF_000184155.1 Fragaria vesca subsp. vesca | reverse complement strand
TTTTTTTTTGTTGAACTCAGTGAAGTTTTCTCGGAAGCCAGAGATAAGTTTCATACTCTGCGAGATTTCTTTTTCTAAGGTATGGAATTGTGCCAACATAACCATTTTCTCCAACGTAAGGGATCAAGTAGGTTGCCAAGAGAAACTTCAATGAGTCTGCATATGGATCAAATGGCGGGATCAGAGTGAAACCCACTGCTCGATCCATTAGCTTTGCGAAATTCTGACAACTGAGATCTAACAAAGGCTTGCGAAATCCTCCTTCTTTTCTAATAATTGATCTGAAATTATCAAGTCCACCATCATAAGGGAGCTTCATATCTAAGCAGGAAAAGAAACAACAAAAAATTAACCATAACACACAACAATATGTTGATATGGTTGATCATTTGTATACCTGACATGACCAACTTCTTGTAAACCGAATTCCTCAGTCATACGACGAACAAGAGGGTCGAGATTCGCCTTCTGAGCACCGATCGGCGGGGGTCCGCCTAGGCTTAAATTTGGACTGATATAATCTAGACCTTTTCCAAGGGCAGAATAAAGGAAAAACTCAGCCTCCAAGAATTCCAAGTTCAAAGCAAACTGAAGCCGGTCCCGATCTCTGGCCTCAATCAAATTGGGATCACAGTTGGGAGCATGACCTGAGCAAAGCAGCAGCTGAGATATCCCAACTAAACAGAAAGCTAGAGGAAGAACAAAGGCACTAGTACTAGCATTCTTTGAAGTAGCCATTGTTATTGCAATAATTGCATGCACTGCAGACAACTAAAGAAGCATATATGTTATATATGGTTGGATGCAGTGTGACTATTGGGGAAGATGAACTCAATTCGCATACGAAGCTGAGCTACCGCAGACAACTAAATAAGCATATATGTTATATATGGTAGGATGCAGTGTGACTATTGGGGAAGATGAACTCAATTCGCACACGAAACTGAGCTACCGAAATCGTGTTTAAATGATTGATTAACAATTTGGTAAATCACTTTTACCATTTTAGATATATGAAACCGACTGAAGCTTGCACACTTTGAATATACTTCTCTGCAAAAGCTTCCCTAAATATATAGCTAAGCCTCTACTACTGGTTGGTTCAAAGAATCAGTCAAATGGTTAAGCCGTCACTCAAGTAGGTATTTGACAGGAATGGTTAGCATACGCTGCCTACCCATGTTTCTTCTCCAACTTTTGCTGCGCAACATTTCTGATACAAGTAATTTAAGCTTGTTAAGATATGAGAGGAAACACAGTAGTCATATCAGTAGCTAAGGCACCGAATAGACATATGCCAAGCAACCAATTTGCTTTAAACCACCTCAGAATCCTTTTCTCCAAAAACAAATTTCAAATTTGTACAGATGACTCTAGAACGAGAACGACACTTATGGCCAAACGGCTTCTGATAGATAAATCAAAGTTTAGCTTTGGCAATTTTAGTTAATTCATGACATCATGGGTTGAAAGGGGCGTCTGATCTACTCTTCAAGCTGAAAACTTCGAAAGTAAGCTCTGGAACGGTGCCAACCTAAAAATCCCACATAAGAGATGGCATAGAAAGCTAACAGATAGTTGAGTTGAGTGAGTTCACATAGCCGAAGATAACATATGATTGCATCATTATAACGATTTACTCTTTACTATCTTTGGCACAAATACAAATTTAGTTTAGTTTTGACAAAATTTTACAGTAACAATAGAAAGCTAAAAGGAATTTGGGAAGAAAGAAATCAAACTCAGAAAGGATTTAGTTTACAAAGTATTCATAACACCATGCAATATCAGTGAAAAACTGAAAACTACAAGATTGTCCATCAAAGCCTGTAAACTCCATTGCAAAATTGTCTCCTGAAATTAGCAACAGCTTATTATGGGGACTAAAAACAGATTAACAGCTGCCTTTAGTCCTTCTTTACTCTGCAATCACACGCTTAGCACCATCCAATGTGTTCTTGAGAAGCATTGCAACAGTCATCGGACCAACTCCACCAGGAACTGGAGTTATCCATCCAGCTACCTTACATGCTTCTTGGAAATCTACATCCCCGACCAATCTATAACCCGACTTTTTGCTGGAGTCATCCACAGCATTTGTGCCAACATCTATGATTGCAGCACCTGGTTTTATCCAGCTACCCTTGATCTGCAGAAGTTCAGTTATTCACTTCATTAACAATTTAGATGTTTAGAGAAAAAATTAATTTAAAAATGATGATTAGCTCACAAGCAGATGCCATTTTCTCCATTGAGCAGTATAAAGCAACTTCCTGAAAGAGCTATATTACAAGCATATAAGCTAAATCTTCTGATCGATAATTGGGCCACAGAAATAACTTCAATTTAATAAGTTTCTTTAGGGAGTGTCCTACAACTTACAAGTGATAGTCAACTACGGAGGTATCAGGGCCCAGAAATGTCCTCTTCCTTTCACGTCGGAATGGAATGAAACAACAACTGATCATATTCTTATTTTCATTTGGTTTCTCTTCTTTAATATTTCAAGCTGTTTTACCATGGATAGTGCTCTGTGCTTGTATGAATTTAACTACTTGTAACCACCTTTAACTAGATATAGAAAGAGCAGTAGACTTTCCAAGCCATACAAGCATAAAACTAGATAACTCTACATGTAATAAGACTTGTATATCGAAGAACACTAATGCAAACTGCCTACCATCATTGCCTGTCCTACTGCAGCAATAATAATATCCGCTTCACGAATGATAGTCTCGGGATCAGAAGTGTTGGAATGAACTATGGTAACAGTAGCATTGGCTTTCAAAAGCAGCAATGAAACTGGCAATCCAACTATGTTACTTCTTCCCACCACCACTGCCTTCTTTCCCGCTATGCTTATACCACTCCGCGACAGAAGTTCAAGACAGCCCTGCGGAGAAAAACAACAAGTTGACTATTTAATACATCAATGACTTTACAGAGTCAGAGTTCGATATGGATACTTCTTGGACAATATGGAATGCTCATTTAACAGGACACTCAAAGAAATAAGAACATGAGGAGTGTGTGCATTTGCATCTATCTGTGTTTGAATACATTACTTGAGTGTCTTGCCTTGGGAGTGCAAGGGAGGAATAAAGGTTCTCTGCCTTTCATTGCAAGCTTGCCGATGTTGAGAGGATGAAACCCATCTACATCCTTCTCAATGCTGATTTCACTTAAGACTTTCTCTTCATTAATATGCCTTGGCAACGGAAGCTGAACAAGTATGCCTGCATGGAAAATAAAATCCACTTAGCAAGAATGCATTTAGCACATAAAAATAGTTTCAGATTCCAATATTAAAAAGAGAAAAATAGTTTACAGTTTATTTTCTCGGTTTGAAAAGTAAGTCATAAGAAGTAACCAACCATGTACATCAGGATTCACATTTAATTCGTGAACTTTGGCTATGAGATCATCTAGAGACACATTCTCAGGGAGATCTATGTCCACAGATTTAATGCCAACTTCAGCACATGCCTTTCGCTTCATGCTGACATAGCTTTGGGAGTCCTTCCTGCTCCCCACAATAACTACTGCCAGTCCAGGGACCTAAACAATTGCATAACTGCATTGTCAAAATTCATCCACTGAATAAACTTCAAACATTCAAGTAGAGCAAACCTTGCCATATTTCTGAGATAGATGGTGAACTTCCTCAGCAATTTCAGATCGGATAGTCTGTGCTATGGTTTTGCCATCAATTATCTTTGCCTGACCTTCTGACTGTGACGCCATTGATCAACCACTCTCTCGGTCTATTGGGTTTCTGACTTCTGATAAGGAACTTCAACCTCAGTGAGTACAACCAACAAAATTTAGTATTCATTCACATGTGCTGAGGTTAAACAAAGTAGCTTTCAAGTGGTTTCTTTAGTTTCTTGTAAAAATAAGAGTGATAGTCTTACCAAGAACACAACTTAAATTAAAGCTTTCATTTTCCATTTTCAAAGTCAGATATATAAGAAAAAGAATTGTACTTTAAGAACAGCTTCGTTTCCATTTTCCTAGTTATCATTTGAACATGTGCAGCTGAGCTGAATCATATCATCAATATCCTGTTGCTTAATTTCCTCCAGGAAATACAACCATTTTCCTTCACACAAGCTAGTCAACAGTTATAACAACCTAAACGAGAAGACCCAGAAACCAAGATGCAAGCTTTGCCAGAATTTCACCCAAATCCTTAGCTAGAAGCAAAATACATAAGACCCCGTTTAGTAAAATGATTCGGATTTTGAATTTAATTCCAAATATCAGGTGTTTATGATCCGTGTAATTAAGATCCAGATTTCAATTGCTACACAAAGATATCCGAATCCAGATTTACTAAAGATGCATAATCATGAAATGGAAGAGAACATAATCCAATTGCTTATACTGGGATCAACTCTAAATTAGTTCAGCCATCCACTGACTTCATTGGCAGAAGAAAACAAAATAAAGAATGAAACTTTATGGTAAATAAAATGAAAAAGCATGAAACTTGGTACCTCTGGCGATATGGCGAAGTTATAGGCGAGGGGTGTCGTTGCAGGTGAAGAGTGGTTACTGAGAGTGAAGAGGAAAAGTGGGTGAGATTGAAGGTGAGGGACTGAGGGGTCAAACAGGGATTTTGCCCATAATTTTATTGGGTTGTTTTTGCCAAACAAATCACGAAAGGCCAAAAATCGATGAGAAAACACAAAAAAGACCAAAGACCAAAGACCAAAGTTCCCAAACATCAACACAATATGTACGTCCAAACTATAAACTATAAAGAGTAAACAATGAAATTGTTATATGAGCTAAGATTATCTTAACATGTGGAAGTTAGATAGCTAGTGGAGGACATGTTCAGTTAGATTTAATCGATACCAACTAGGAAGACTACTCCCAAATCTTGTTTTCCCAATTTATATGTATATAAACACTCGTCTCTTCAAACCAAAAAAAAAAAACACTCGTCTCTTATTCAATTACCGACATTCTTCAACGATCATTTTCAAAAGCCTTAAGATTTTTTACCATAAACTACAAATTTTGTGACAGACTAATAATAGTAAAATAATTAACAAACTTTATTCTGATATATTATCTTCCTTAGGAAGAAAACAGTGTCAACTCACAAAAGGAAGAAGCTAACACTTTTGACAGAAGAAAATGAAAACACGGTATTCTTGATGAAGAATAGAGTGTAGAGACAAAGAGATAGCAAGAGAGTCATCTTATTCATTGATAGGAGCCCTTTATATAGGGAATTACACAATACCAATATGGTAAGGATATGAATACATAGATCTAGTCTAACTACATATCCTATTGGCATAAGGCCAAGGCACACATAGAGAATATCCTAGAACACTCCCCCCTTGTGCCGCGCGCTGATATGCCGATGGTGCTGATCTGTTGCCTCGTC
>NC_020492.1:17884638-17885703 GCF_000184155.1 Fragaria vesca subsp. vesca | reverse complement strand
TCTCACGTCCTCATGTACACTAGTGTAATACTTGTAGAGATCTCTATATGGATTGGATTTGACATTGAGGCGTCCCCCAACGATAATCACAATTCAGACTTCATGAGACGGATTTGAGTATCACTGATCAATGGATCAGGTTGTGCCAATCTCGCTTTCTTCCTAGTGCGAGAATATATCGAACCTAAGGGCCTCCCTCCTTTTAGAGAACCACACGGCCTTGTGACACCAATTTTGCCACTATATGGCGTCACCATATCACCATCCATGGTGATGGCGCCAAGACCAACTTCTTTTGGTCGCGCCATGTCCTTTTGTAGGACATCAATCCTTGCAGACATATTTGCAGCATGTGATCTCGTCACTTTAACACTATAAGCATTTGGGATAAAGATGAGACTTAGTGGGGACAAACCACGACAATTCACGTCGTTCCACTTGAACACTTGTGTTCTTATCTCCCCCTAACGGTGGGAATATTGTCTCATCAAAGTGACAATCCGCAATTTAGCGGTGAATGAGATCGCCTGACAAGGTTTCTACATATGCGGATTATAGGTGGAGGTTCATATCCAACCTAAACTTATTCATCTCAAATGACCAATCATTGTACGCAATGACAATACGATTTGGCATCTAGAAATAACATCTAGCCGAGCTCAAGGATTGGAGGTCCGTTTCAATCTTGCCGAGCTCAAGGATTGCAATTTCGTGTCAATCCTGGTACACAGTCACGAGCTGTAGTACAACAAAATTCAATGATGGTGGGTCGTAGATGAATAGTAAAGCTGCATGCAAATATTGCATAGCCCCAAGACGTAATAGAAAGAGTGGTGCGCATCAATAATGTTCGAGCGACAAGCTAAAGTTGCTTGGTCGTAGCCTCGGTGAGACCGTATTGCGTGTGAACATGGGGCACAGGACACTTCAACTTACATCCCGATAAACTTCTTTAAAAAATGGGTAGTGAGCCCGTAGAAGTATAAGCAGCATAAGCAGTAGATAATAGTGTAACACGTGACCAGTGTGTTAACACTTCAACCAACACCATAAAGCATAAAAAGG
>NC_020492.1:17882703-17883575 GCF_000184155.1 Fragaria vesca subsp. vesca | reverse complement strand
ACGTGAGTAGTTTTGACAAATAGTGTCTAGACCGGGAGTGTCGCTATTAGAGCCGGCAACACCTCCCCCTCTTTTCTAGACATCGGCACGACGTTTTCTGCCGTGCCATGACCCATATTGTTGTCCCCACATTAGGGGATAATCCCAAATAAGTTTATCACATTAGCGTATATACAATTCTCGTTTGTATGATCAAAATCAAGTCTTGTTGGTAATTCCACACCAACTTGGAGGACCTAGAGAACTTGATGATGATCGAATCCGCTAAAGATTATGGATCATGATGCCACAAAAGATCATCGACAATATGTAGTCAATTAAGATGGTAAGCAATCCACTTGACTAATAACTCAACAAGTAGAGTTATATGAACGTTTCGAGAAATTCCACAGTACTTTGTGGTCATTACTTTTTGCACAGGTTGCCATTGAAGGCTTTTGTCGATATGGCGCTTCAAAAACTTTGAGCGCATGAGATGTGAAATCTCGGCATCTAGGCTTGTTAGCCTGGGGGTCAAAACATGTGGTTTAATCCTTTCCAATGAAAGGTTCCACAGATACCAAGCGAAGATCCGCCTTAGGCATCTAGTACGTCAAAACTCAAAGGAGCAGAATGTTACATTGCTCTTGCATACAAAACCAAGCTGTTATGAGACTCGATAGAGGTCACAAACGATGCTTTTAATGGTTTGTCCTTCGGATTGATCATACACAATCCGGAAAAGCCGCGAATTGATCAAACACAATTCGGTAAAAGGCCTCGGATTGATCAAACACAATCCGGTGAAAGGTCGGGGTTGATCAAACACAACCCGGACAAAGAAACAAGAGTGATCCAACAGACTTTTGATCCGCGAATAAAATTCCGGGATT
>NC_020492.1:17877336-17882494 GCF_000184155.1 Fragaria vesca subsp. vesca | reverse complement strand
AAAAAAATGGTGGGCTATTGGGCTCTAAGGGGTTAGAACAAAGTGCATGATAACGTGATGAAAAATAAAGTGTAGAGACAAAGAGATAGCAAGAGAGTCATCTTATTTATTGATAGGAGCCCTTTATATAGGGAATTACACAATACCAATATGGTAAGGATATGAATACATAGATCTAGTCTAACTACATATCCTGTTGGCATAAGACCAAGACACACATGGAGAATATCCTAGAACAATTCTCAAATACTATCTAAATTTAGAGATAAATTCGTGTGAAAAGTAATTTAAATTTCAATCAAAATCGACACCATCAATAATAAATCAAAATTTAAATTCTAATAAGAATCGGCAGTACTCGAAGTATGAATATAAGGATTCCCATTTTCACACCTCCAGCCGTCAGAAGAAGTAACACTTGATTTGGCGTAACCTTTAATTAGCGAGTGCGATATTAAAGCTCCATAGTCCATACTATATATGATTACTATCAGTCCCCTCTGGAATGACTCACCACCTTTCATGGATGGTCCTGGACGGCACAAAATCTATCTTCATGTAACATAAGTACATAACTACAGAGATATTCAACGATTTCGTCTCCATCCTCCCCCCAATACCAAACCGCCACCGGTCTCTCACCTACAATGGCAATTTCGTCACACTCTACACTACCAAACGCGTTTTACCGTCACTCAAGAGTCAAAAATTCCAAGAGTTTACTCCACCAGTTTGGGTATAAGTTCACCCAATAATTAAAGCTCTCACATTTATACACCACTGCACTGAACAAGAAGAAGAAGGAAGAAGAGAAAAAAGGAAAGCAGAAAAAAAATGAGTGGAGGTGGAGAAGAAGGCAAAACGCTAGAGTACACGCCGACATGGGTGGTTGCGGCGGTTTGCACCGTCATCGTGGCCATATCTCTGGCGCTGGAGCGCCTCCTCCACTACGGCGGCAAGTTCTTAAAGAAGAAAGGCCAGAAGCCTCTGTACGAAGCCTTGCAGAAAGTGAAAGAAGAGCTCATGCTGTTGGGTTTCATCTCTCTTCTCCTCACTGTTTTCCAAAACGTAATCTCCAAAATCTGCGTGCAACACGGGGTCATGGAGCATCTGCTTCCTTGTAAACTCGAAGACGCGGCCTCTGAAACCGCCACGCCAACTTCCCATTTTACCCTCCATTTCCGGCGCCTGGCGGAGGAGACGGCGGAGGAGCAAAATACGTACTGTGCTAAAACGGGTAAGGTGCCTTTGCTGTCTGTGGAGGCATTGCATCATCTTCATATCTTCATATTCGTGTTGGCCATTGTTCATGTCGTGTTCTGTGTTCTGACTGTGGTGTTTGGAGGGATGAAGATCCGGCAATGGAAGACATGGGAGGATGATATTGCGAAACAGAATTACGATTCGCAGCAGTTTATTAATAAGAAGCATAAGTTTACACAGGTTCATGAGCATGCGTTTATCAGAGAACGGTTTCTTGGGATGGGTAAGAATTCAGTCTTGTTGGGTTGGCTTCATTCTTTTCTGAAGCAGTTTTATGCGTCTGTGACAAGATCTGATTATGTGACTTTGAGGTTGGGTTTTATTAATACTCATTGCAAGTCGAATCCCAAGTTTAATTTTCACAATTACATGATTAGAGCTTTGGAGGATGATTTCAGAAGAGTGGTGGGTATAAGTTGGTATCTATGGGTGTTTGTGGTGATTTTCTTGCTGTTGAATGTGAATGGGTGGCATACTTATTTCTGGGTTGCTTTCCTTCCTTTCTTTCTGTTAGTTGCTGTGGGGACTAAGCTTGAGCATGTGATTACTCAATTGGCTCATGAGGTTGCCGAGAAGCATATAGCCATAGAGGGGGATCTGGTAGTTACACCATCAGATGGGCACTTTTGGTTTGGGAAGCCTAAGCTTGTGCTTTTCTTGATTCATTTCATATTGTTCCAGAATGCTTTTGAGATTGCGTTTTTCTTTTGGATTTGGGTGCAGTATGGTTTCGACTCCTGCATTATGGGGCAAGTGAGGTTCATTGTGCCCAGGCTTGTGATTGGGGTGTTCATTCAGGTGCTGTGTAGTTATAGTACTCTGCCACTCTATGCCATTATCACACAGATGGGGAGCTCTTTCAAGAAAGCTATATTTGATGAACATGTTCAAGTAGGCCTTGTTGGTTGGGCTCAGAAGGTTAAGAAAAAGAAGGCCGCTGCTGCTGCTGACGCCTCCGGCTCTGGCTCTGGCTCTGGTTCTGGTTCTGTCCAACCAAGTTCCCATGGTGGTAGTATTAGCTCTGCTTTCGGAATTCAGATGGGGAAACTTGGCAAGAAGACAACCAAGCCGGAGGAGAATAATTCAGACCAAAAGAAGCAGGAGGAGAATAACTGAAAAGTATGTGTTTTTGTTGAATGAATTAGCAGTAGTCCTTTGACATGATATTCAATATCTTCTGCTTGTTCTTGCTTGACTCCTGATCTATATGCTTATTACTACCGATTATTAATGGAAATGAGTCTTGATTGTAGTAAGTGATACGCACAGTTTACAATGGTTGGTCTTTTGTTTGGTGACATTTCCTCACACTCTTGTCATAGTGTGGATTCTGAGTTACAAAAGTTGAATTCTTTGCATGTTCTGCATCGAAAGAGTTTTTGTTTTATTGATCAACGCAAATACACACATGTGATTATTGTTGATATTCATATGGTGTTGTTCACTTACCACATATATAACATGAGCCATGGACTATCATACATACCTTCAATCAAATTCTATCATACATGTTCTCAAATTGATTTCATCAGCCAATTCTCTCCTACTTGATAGCTTATTACAAATTTACAAGTAGCCAGGGCCTAAGTGTGGCTCCATGACCCCAAGAACATCATAGTTCTTATTGGATCTTCTGCAGAGTAGTTCCACTGGCCTAAGTGTGGCTCCATGACCCCAAGAACATCATAGTTCTTATTGGATCTTCTGCAGAGTTGTTCCACCCTCGTCTCTCAATCGATTTTGAGATTAAGAGACCCTGACCCTTCTGAGCTCCGTTCCTAGCCATGGCTAACATAGCTGCCTCATAAGCTTGCCCAAGCTTTTGTCTGAAACCTCTCTTTGATTCCTCGCAGAGAGAACCCTCCACACAGATGTTCTGAGGTTTCATTGTTTCTATATTCTATGCTTGTTAGGCCAAGAGACTAAGATATTGGAATTGGAGTTGGCCGTGGACGTGTTCTATATAGAAGCACAAAAGGGTGTATGAGTTTAGAAAATAAGATGCTGAAGAATGATTGTGGTGACTCAACTAGCAACAGTGCTTAGTTGTCTTTCTTAGATTATCTTTAACACATGATGAACATGGCTCATAATGGAATCGAATTCCATACTAAATCACAGGAATATGTGCCCATTGTGTTTCCGTCTTGATGCTGAATTTGACAGCTGAGATTTGATGGATATGTCTTATGTGGGAGTGTTGTATCATATCATTTTGGAATATCTGGTGGTGCTAAGAGTTTGTATGATGCTCTTTCACATTTGGGTTCACTCTTTCCCTAGATTAAGATTCCAAATGTTCCATTACAGAATGAGAAACATGTTGATGAGGAACTATCAAAGATGCTTTTAAGGGTGTAATGACAATGCACTTGTGGCTGTGATATGGTCACTCCCAATCTGAAATGGAGGGAACAAATTGACTTTTACATAGCACCAAGCACCAAAGGTCGTCCTATCAAAAGACTCCTTATCTCATCTTTGCTCCAAGAGTCCAGGCCGAAGCTGTTCATTCCATGAATATATTTGGGCCTGTGATACAAGTCCACTCACCGTTATCCTATGGAAAAGCTTGTTGAGCCACACCTAATTGGGTTGCTTATAGGATAGCTAGAATGACATGTACTTCAAAATAATTCTCCCTATTATCGATTTATCGGAATAACATCGAAGCAAAGGATGTTGAGCATGAGTTTCTTGGTGAGTTAGTGGCCGCGCGGGTGAACATGACTTCTAACTATATAAACATCACATCGAATGAGGCGCAAATCCCCTCGAACAGCCCGACTTCCTCTCGAACCAGAAGTTAGGCCCCAAAGACCCAATCCTAACCGAAGTGAAGCAATTCAGGCCGAAGCTTGCTTGCTTGAAGACGCCACCAACCACCAATAATAATTTTGGGAGGATTGTGCCCGTAGGGCTTGCCCTCGTAGTCTCATACTCCCTCTGTTGTTTACATTATGGTTCACCCCTTTGTTGTTTACATTAGAACATAAAAGAAAATTGAAACACAAAAATGGTGAGAATATCTTTTCCCTTTGGAAAAGTTCGGTGAGGAACATATTGACACTCCTGCATTGTATACAGTATATACCCTCCTGAAAAGCATACACTCCGGCAGTGTATATCTACCTATTTTAGATTGTTCTGGGATGAACCTAGCTAAACTAGTTGAGGTTAAAGTTGAGGCTGGGACTGATCAGTGATCCAAAGTAGAGGAGCTCAGTCAAAAGTAATGCTCTAGAATTCTAGCTAGATCATTGTTCTTGTGTGCTCATAAGGTCGGTTGGCTGGGACAAAGAATAAAGATCCCATTATCCAAATTGGCCACTGGAAGAAAACTACTTGCTGCATATAACTAGCTGACATATCGTGAGGCCAACGGTCCCCAACATGGTAGGTCAATTTCCTATAGACGATTAAAGATCGCTATGCTAGCTAACTAATTAACACAATGATATAATCATCAGCAACTACTCGATCAACTCACAGCTTATTGCTTCTGTTATTAGGTTTATCTGCTGCAAGCATACCATAAAAGTTTAACCTAACTTCATTGAAGTTTACATATATGCATGGTACCGGATCGACCATATCATATTTTCATTTCCATCTTCGATCATCTTCTACTATTAAGGTTTTGGGAAGAATTATAAGACTAAAAGGGATCCGGCTCCTCTAAAGTGAGCAAGCCATGAAGTTAGTAAATTTCATAAA
Organism: Fragaria vesca subsp. vesca; assembly: GCF_000184155.1. Taxonomy (NCBI): domain Eukaryota; kingdom Viridiplantae; phylum Streptophyta; class Magnoliopsida; order Rosales; family Rosaceae; genus Fragaria; species Fragaria vesca. The sequence continues at coordinate 17,877,514 of NC_020492.1, read as the reverse complement.
ATCTCTTACCTACATCTAATCTAATGGTTCAAATATATCTATGTTAAATAAAATCATTTATTTGAAAATTTGTTCACTTATTTCTATAAAATTCGTTTTTCTCAGAAAAAAAAAACAATAAAAAAGTGGTTGCATATCGTGATATATATCTTCATCAATATTTGATCAAGCGAATCTT
>NC_020492.1:17859429-17877316 GCF_000184155.1 Fragaria vesca subsp. vesca | reverse complement strand
TTTGGTTTATAATTCGGTTAAGGTAATCACAATTGTTTTATGAATATTGCAATAATCTTATAAGCACCGATGTATTCATATGCACCATGAATCATTGCAACTTTGCTTTGCTGAAAAATCCATGGAGTTGAAGCAAACGTTTACAGAAGAGAATAAATTAAGATGAAGGTTAAATAAAAAAATAAAAATAAAAAGAGAAATAAAGCATTTAGAGTTATTGTCAATATAGAAAAGAATTTTCAACATTTTTTTGTAATGAATTGATGCATGTGGATATTTTTGAGCCATTAGATTAGATAGAGGTTAGAGATTTTATGAAATTTACTAACTTTATGGCTTGCTCACTTTAGAGGAGCCGGATCCGACTAAAAGTACCAAAATGCAGTGATTTGCGTATGCGTATAGCTAGCTGGGTTTATGATTAACAGATGGATACTGAATTCATGTTTAAGTGAGACTCAATCTGTTTTCGTTCTTTGGGATTGCACAAATAGTTGGAATGAATAGTACACATTTGTCGTCTAAATGCATTTTCATCATGTTAACATCAACAGCCTTAGAATATCTTCATGAATGTGTGACTACAGAGCAAAGCTAGCGAGCTGCATATACATGTAGGGTTTCAAAGTACGTACGTATGATAAAGATGAAGCCAAGGCATTGCAAAATGACTATCTTTTCTTTTGTTTTGGGGGGGGGGGGGGTTGGGGATGGTTTAGGATTGAAAAGAGGATTGTTTTGTAGATTCGACCAAATCGATCGATCACTATCCCATGAGGGCCAAAGATCAAAATCATATCATTCCATCTTTATATAATCCAAATAGAACAACCATGAGAGATTACAACTATAGTTGTCATGGCACTACTTCCTGTATAATTTGATGAAAGTATGAAACACAGTTGACTCATTGTTATGCTAGTAGAATATTATACATATATGGTTGCATATTTAGGCAACATATTCCTATTCTCTTTGACCTGTAAACAAGTTTTGAGAAATTAAATTGCTGAGTTTTATGAGCTAGCTAGCACAAAGACTACTTTCCATTTTCGATGACATAGATATGTGACAGGATGACCATCTGGTGTGATCACTTTTGTGTGCTGAAAAGAGGTATAATCCACTCTGTGTAAGTGAATATTCTAACCAGTCTGTGTTCACCATAACCTAATATTGGATTTACTAACTGAAAGACTGACTTTGAAAATTAGAACTCAGAATTTTTTCTTTTATATTGTTCAAAGACGAAAAGATACATTCATAGAAATGAGAAGATCAAGATCCCTCAAATGTTATACTAATTTTCCTTGACGTTTATCTTTATCTTCGTTTTTGTTTTCCTTTCTTTCTTAGTTTGCTTCATTAAGAAAGAAAATAAGAATGATTTGTTCATTAGTACCTGAAACAGAGCTCATTTTTAGAACACCTGCAGAATGATTTGTTCAAATTGATCCACTAAAAGTGTCATATCATATCTCTCCCTAGATTTGTCCTAGGTTTTGGTCCCCATAAACAATATGCATGATCGATTTTGAGACTCAAAAAGAAAGAAAGAAAGAAAAAAGATTAAAACAAGCACCACTAGGACTAGCTTTCAGTCCAAAGGAGAACACACTGCATCTACATCTCTCACATTATTGAAAGGCAAAGATTTCTACAGAGACATTTGTACCGAAAGAGAGATAGCGTGCTGCTTTTGGAAACATCATGATATGAAGATTAAAACATTACATCATTGGAGTATACTTTTCATTCAAGAAAACTAAAATTGTTGGAACCAAGTTGTTGACTATATACGAACGATATATATAGCTAGGCAAGCATGGATTTTTGATAAATGTTAATAATGATTTAGATGCTAATAGATTTGGGATCTTGAAGATGTAATGCTGAGTAACATGGCTTGAAAAGAAGCCAGCTTTCCAACTTAGAGACTGATGAGAGAGATTTCCACAACAAAAGACTACTTTCCACATCAATTTGAGAGCAGAAGAAGATTTTTTAGGTCCTACAAATAGCAAAATACATTACAAGGCTATTTTCTATTGGCTAGTCAAACACAGAGTGCACAAGCAGCCAAACACTAACACATAGAAGACCAAACCCATTACAAGCCCTTTTTATTTCTCCCCCTAAGCCTAATTACACTAAGCTCAACCATTTCATATCTTAACCAGTACATTGTACCAAAGTTAAGCCTCCCCTTTCCCCAGAACACACTAAAGATAGTCTTAATATTGCAGAACATTTTCACATAATGTAGCAGCCGCTTGTTTCATCATCATCGTCTGTATGTGAATCGACAGGATCAAACGGCAAGTAGATGTCCGGCTGATAGTACGTGTTATCATGCATAGCAGGGGTAAAATATGAAGCACTTGTGCTTGGATACGTCGTACTGTAACGTAACCCGTATGCGGCCGGAGGAGGCTGATAATACATTGGTGGCGGGTATGGACCCGGGTACATATGTTGGATCGGTGGGCCGTGATTCATGGCAGCCATTGGGTGAGACATGTCTGGACCAACCATCGGCGGCCCATTAGCACCAGCCGGATGAGCATCACCGTGATGCTCACCGGGGTTGCCTGTGCCGCCATTTGGAGGATTCCCATTTAGCCCTTTCTTCTTCTTTTTCTTTTTCTTCTTTTTGGCACCACCACCACCACCAGCAGCACCAACACTTTGTTCTCCACCAGCTTCATTGCTTTGATTGCCACCCTCTTTGTCCGACTCACCCTCATCATCATCAGCATCATCACCACCATTTTCATCAGCTTGTTGGTTTTTCTCAGTAGAGTTTTTCGCTTCATCACCATTCTCACCATCTGCTTCACCATTCTGTTTGTTCTTCTTGGACTTTTTCCCCTTCTTAGGTTCTGGCCAAAGCTCAGCGTGCTTGTTTGACCTCAATAGCTTCTTGAGCAAGGTCTCTGCCTCCACGTTGCCAGTCACTGTGACCTTGTGCAGCTGAGAATCAATCGTAATAGTGTAAACCCCTGTGAACAATTCATGGAAAATTCATTAATTATGAACAGATCATAGATACTTATATGGTGATCGTATGAATCCAGTAACAGAGGAGTGAGCTCTCAACTATATGATCATGATCACATAAATCCACTAACACACAAGTAAGATTAGATATGTACTTGCCTTCAATGCTTTGAAGAACTTTCTTGACTTTCTTTTTGCAGCCTTCACAATGAATTGAGACTTTTAACACCCATGTCTGTAAATCAGAGGATTTGGTTAGTTAGGAAGAGTTTGAGACCAAGATAATACTGTAGTTCAGGAAGAACATGAAGAACTCTAACTATTACTTACCTGGTATTTCAAGGATCCAGGAGGTTCTTCAGCTGGTTTTGTTGCCATGTGAGAGAAGAGAGAAAGAGAGAGAGAGTTGAGGAAGGAAATGAAAGTAGCTTAGAGTGTTGTGTAAGCTGAGGTTTAAGGAGGAAGGAATATAGAGAGTAAGCTCTAAAAGGTGGAAGAAAAGCAAAGGCATCTGGTGTGGATGCCACATCACCTTCACACCTAATGAACCACTACAACTCCAACACATCAGCAACCTATAACTGAAGAAGCTTAACTAGAAGTGATTGCAGGCAATCATTCACACACTCACACTCGAACATTGGTTTGAATTTGTAGGTGAAAACTGAAATATCATAATGACAAAATTTACAGTTCCAGATAGGCAGATATCATCAATCCAAGTTAAATATGCTCGTGGATAAGTGACCAGATTGATTGATGATCATTACTTTTGTACCAAGGGGAAATGTGGTGTGAGGGTCCTCTTGTGGCTTTACTCAACCTTTCTTGGCTTTTGATGCATCTTTTGCAGTTACCCAGATGATCAGATGGTCTTTACTTTCTAGGCTTTAATCATCTAATTTTTTTTTTTTTTTTTACTGGTATTCTGGTGTGGTAGTACTGATAATTGATCTAGATGGGGCCTAAGCATAACCTACCACCAAAATGATGAGGAACTCATCATTCTAATCAGTCTATGTTAGGAGGCCTAGAAGGTTCTAAGTGATCAAAGAAGGAACCAGAGCAGTAACCTTCAAATTTGAACTAATCAGAATAGTGCTATAAATTGATCTAAATGGCTCTAGCAACTTCTACAATGCACTAACATACAGTAAAATATTCATGTGCAGAGGGTTTGGTGAAATGTCAAGGTGAAAAAGGAACTGAGTTTGAAAAGACCAAGGCAACTTCCTTTGCATTGGTTTCAAAGTTTCAATCAACTTTCGATGGGTTTTTGGACTATTACCAGGTAACTAGTGAACACTGTGAACCAGAACTAAGAAAAAGCAACCCAACTCTTCAACAATGTAACTGTATCTCCATGACCATATACCAGCAAGAATCTTTTAAGCCTAATTGACAAGTAAATTTGATGTAAATAGCTCTAGCAATTTTGACAATGCACTAACCTACAGTAACATAGTTATCTGCAGATGGTTTGGTGAAATGTCAAGGTGAAAAAGTAACTCAGTTTCGAATAGACCAAGGCAACTTCCTTTTCCAAGTTTCAAAAGAAAAAAATTTGGAGTTTTGGTCTATTCCTAGGTAACTAGTAAACTAGGACAAAGATATCGCAACCGGATTGTTGACAAAGATATCAACTTATACCAGCAAGAATAGTTCCAACCTAATTAACAAGTAAAAAGTCTGCAATCCTAGACAATGAACTCCTCTTTCGAATATAAATGCATTCGATGATTGAGAAATTTGGAACTTCAGTAGCAAGTGCAAATAAATGCCTTCCTTTATCAAATGGGAGAAGAAAGCAGCTTTTTAATGAAGAAACAGCTAGTAGTTGACAATCAATGTGCTTGCCAGCAGTATGTGTCCTTGTGAATACAAAGGCAAAAAGATACACAAAAAGATAACGATGATCATTCTTTAACGCAACTGGAAGAGATGAAAAGATTACTACTAAACAATGGCAGCACCTTTGCTCAAAGAGTATTTTAGCAGTAGAGATCAAAGCCAAATGTAGAGGTCATTTGAACACAAATCTTCAATATTGTCACAGCACTGTAATGGGGCTTCACTTATCTGCACTTTGTATAAGCCAATGTTTTTCCAAGTCTAGATCACTGGAGTGCCTTGTGACTACACTTGGCACTCACAATAGTTCTCACTTTAACATATTTGGCACACAATAGAGGTAGCAGTCACAAGATCATTATGAAAAAAAAAAATTAAATAGACATCTAAACTTGAAAAGGAATGTTCTACCAAAAAAAAAACTTGAAAAGGAATGAATAAATGGTTAAAACATCCTAAATGCAGCCCAAAATATCAGTGGAACGACTTGACTCTCTTTTAAGCCCAAGCACCTTGACATTTCAACAGTCATGTTAAAGTTGACTACTCAGGACTCCTAAACTTCCCACCTTAGGCTCCTTGCATCCTAAGGTTGGACTTAAAGACATCAGAGATCCAAATAAACCCTGATATGCACTTAGAAGACAAAATCAACCTATTCCCAGTAAGAACAATCCCCAAATGAGCCTTCTTCACATAAAACACAAACTAGTTTTCTACTATTAGACAGAAATATAACTGAGATATTTAGGAAACTGAAGACCTTGTGCAATAATTTTAGATTGTAAATGCATGTAATCATTCTTCATTATTGCTACAAACACAGTGAAGCTCTTCTCTTTTCAACTACCAAAGAGAGGGAGATTTAGATCAATATCATAAAAAATACAACTTCAAGGTTGCTATAATTTATTGCTACTGTTATAAACTTTTCTGAACATAAGAACACCTATGATAATGGAGACAAGAGCAGATGAAGCACCTTGTCGAGAAAGCCAAAATTCTGTCCATGTCAAGGGCTTTTTGACCTCAAATAGCACACTCCTAAACTTCTCCTCTAAATCCTCTCGTGATCCAGTGTTATCAATCACTATGTCAGCCTTATCCCTCTTTAAATCAAGTGACATCTGAGCGTTTATTCGGTTTAGAGCATCATCCTCACTTGTGCTGTCCCTCAACATGAGTCTCTTGAGTTGTGTTTCAGGATTGACCCATACAACGATAATGGGCTTTGTCCATCTGTCCATCTTGGCCTCGAATAACAGAGGGACATCAAGAACAATAACTTTAAACCCCTTCAGCCATAGCTTAGAAATTTCCCAAAAGATTCCAGATGATATGTAAGGAGCCAATAGTCTACAAAAAAGACAAAAATCTAATTAAAGTTAATAAAGGCATGTAATTTTTTTTATAAAGCACTCCAACAAATAATCTAGTATTAAACAAAATTAAAATCAACAACATTCAGCAAGCAATCAGCACATCACGTATAATTCAGAACAGTTGATAAACAATGCTAACAGTGTTACAAAGAGATACTCCCAGTGAGACAACATAATAAAATTACCCAATTTCAGAGAATGTACATACCGGTTCAAAAGTTGACTCTTTTCAGGATTAGAGAATACAATTTGGCCTAGTTTAGGCCTATCAACTTCTCCATCAGGTTGCAGAATGTCCTGTCCAAATGCTGGAATAACCTTTTTCCATCCACCAGTTCCCTTCTTCAATACATCCTGAACCAAAGATATTCAGTCCATCACATTTTTCTTAATTGCCAAAATTAGTATGTTTCATCTTTTGCTCATCACTTACCCGAGCCACAAGGTCAGCGTCGACAACAGGAATGTCATGGGCCTTGAAGAGATTTGAGACAGTACTCTTCCCAGACGAAATCCCACCCGTCAGTCCCACTATCCTCATTCTTCTCAAGGTTCTACAGAGAAGAACATTGAACAGTGATTAACAAAGTTCCTGACTTAATAAGAAAACTTCTTTTCATTACTAATCTCCGAAATATTTTAAATCTGCTAAACTCAACAAGAGCACTTGTACCGCAAAAGGCAAAAAGATTTATGACCCAAACAAAAAGGTAAAACTTTTGGACAAAGACCTCATTTCCCAGATTTCTTTTTAATCCTTATTGTTCTTCAGTATGCAGATTTAATTTCATCATCAAGAACCCACCACATTATCATCATCCTTCATCCAACCACTAGCATAACAACTATCCCAAATGAGCCTACTGGTAAATATGAATCATAACCTTGCATATAAGTTTCTGCCCAGAAATAGAAAAAATCATATAATCCCATTCCAAATTCAGTCAAAAACAATCATTTTAAACAATGGAAAAGCAAAAACAAAAGCAAAAGTAAAAGCAATCCCAATTCTAAAGCTTTACACCTACCCAGAAAACAACAAACAAATCTACATCCCCCATTAAAGATCAGCAACAATACTTCAACAGTCAATATCAAATCAAGCAACAAACTTTACTATGCAGATTCTAGATAATACTGAAAATAAACACTTACTGTTTCTGTCAAGAGAACCCAGAAACCAGCAATAGCCCTCCCCAACACTTTTCCAGTAGTTCAACTTGGTTTTATAACTTTCTCAGTCTTCTTCTTCTTTTATAACTCGTACTCTGTTTATTGTAGATTAATTATATTTCCTCTAGCAAGATTAGTAACGAGCGCATCTGGTGTAGTGGTATCATAGTACCCTCCCACGGTACTGACCAGGGTTCGATTCCCTGGATGCGCATTTTTTTTCCCAAAACTTAAACCCCTGTTGCGCGCCACTCCTAAAACCCTGAATCTAAAACCCTTCAATCGTTTTGCTCTCAAATTCCATGTCGCAGTTCAACGTCGCAACCACCAGACTCCTCTCCCTCCTACCCAACTGCTCCTCCGCGGCTCACATCGCCCAAATCCAAGCCCACCTCATCACCCAAAACCTGCACTCCATCACCACCGTCGCCTCCGCCTTCATCTCCGCCTCTAAAACCCTTAACCTCCTCCACTTAGCCCACCTCCACATCCTCACCCAGCTCCCAACCCCCCATGTCTTCACCTGCAACTCCCTCATCAGAGCCTTCTCTCACTCCCACATCCCCCACATCCCTCTCTCCATCTACACCCACATGACCAGAACCTCCATTGCCCCCAACAACTACACCTTCCCTATTCTCTTCAAGTCCTTGGCCGACTTCCGGGACCTCAGACAAGGCCAATGCCTGCATACCCATGTCGTCAAATTGGGGCAGTGGAGTGATATATATGTCTTAAACTCTGCTTTGGATTTGTATGCTTCGTGTGGCAGGATGGACCTGTGTCGAAAGGTGTTTGATGAAATGCCTGTGAGAGATGTTGTGTCATGGACCGGGTTGATTAAGGGGTATAGGAGATTGGGGAAGTATGACGATGCGTTGATTGCTTTTGAGCAGATGCAGTATGCTGGTGTGGCGCCGAATGCTGTGACGATGGTGAATGCTTTGGCTGCGTGTGCGAGCTTTGGGGCGCTGGAGATGGGGGTGTGGATTCATGAGTGTATAAGGAGGGAGGGGTGGGAGTTGGATGTGAAATTGGGGACTGCGTTGATTGATATGTACGGAACATGTGGGAGAATTGAGGAGGCTTTGGTTGTTTTCGATGGGATGGAAGAGAAGAACACATTTACTTGGAATGCACTTATTAAGGGGTTTGCTCTTGCAAAGAGCGGTGAGGAGGCGGTTTGGTGGTTCGGGAGGATGGAGCAAGAAAGGTTTGGTGCAGACGAGGTGACTTTGGTGCAAGTGCTTTGTGCTTGTAGTCACTCGGGCTTGGTAGATGTTGGTAGACAGATTTTTTGTTCCTTGATCAATGGGAAGTATGGATTTTTGCCTAGCGTTAAGCATTATGCTTGTATGATCGACCTCTTGGCTCGTGCCGGTTGTCTTGAAGAGGCTGTCAAATGCTTGAGAGAAATGTCTTATCAGCCTACTAAAGCTATTTTGGGGTCATTGCTGGCTGCTGGTCAAACTCATGGGGACTTGCCATTGAGCGAGTTTGCAGCTGCAAAGCTTGTTGAACTGGAGCCGGGGAATAGTGCTTACTATGTCTTGTTGTCGAATTTATATGCCGAGATGGGAAGATGGAATGATGTTGAGAAAGTGAGGGCGATGATGAAAGAGAGAGACCTTAAGAAAGAATTGGGTTGTAGCTCGACGGAGCGTGAATTCTGTAACCAAGTTGATCAACTAGTAGCGCAATAAGTGGATTGCATTTACGAGCAAATTAAGCATAACCGATCTACTATGGTAGTCGTTATTTAGTAGCATCATGTTTCTGTTAAGGGATTAAGTCACTGTCCAAGAGTATCAAGCATAAATGATATTGAACTCTCTCATACTCTCTTTATAGTAATCTGAAAATACACAATAACATCATTGTTGATTGAGATTCCTACACAATTTGTTGGAATTTTCTATGTGCCTATCAGCAGTTCCGATTATTGAACTGGAATGTTTCTGTTTTTCTCATTGCAATAAGTTTATGGGGACAGTGAATTACTCAGCTTGTAGATTGGAATAGCAAACACAAACTTCAAACACTGAAAGGCCAAAGTAAGTTGTCAAAGCTAATGCATAAGGCATCGAATTTCACAATGGAGATAGGAGACACAAGCTCAAATGACGTACAACAAGAAATTACAAAAACAGCAGTCTTGTAACTTATTGGAGGAAATGAAAAGGCCAAGGATCAGAGCCAAAACACATATGATTCTAGAATACAGATAATCATTGAAGATATGTGACTGTTCAGTTGTCACCTACAGCACTCTTTAGTGAGCTCTAACATTTGGGCGGCATTCAAACAACTTCTTGGCTTGCGTTGCTATCAAGTAGTGTGCAGTCTGGAGGTGGTGAATATCTGCCTAGCTGAATCAGTCACCTCCCAACTAATTTTGATTGGCCCAGACGACTCTCATAGTCTGATAGACATCAACAATTGTACCCAACTTAGCTTTGAGTTCCTCTACTACTATGTCTGTGACCAAGCCAAGCAGGGGCTTTTATAGGAAGCTCATATGTCAGTATTTAAGGCTGCTGGGTTGTATTTTTTGTGCCTCCAACTCTGTCCATGTTACTTTTCATACACTGCATACGACACTTGTATAAAACTAGGAAAAAATTCAGTTTACTACCCTGAACTTTAGGTCTAAAATCAATTTGATACCTCATCTTTTTTTTAATCAGTTTCATACCTAAACTTTCAAAATGACATCAATCTCGACAAAAATGACTAAAATAGCCCTGGTTAATCTTTTTACCCTCTTTCTCTCTCTCTCTCTCCATGCCTCCAAATCCACCACATGGCTGGCGCCGGCATCCACCCCTACCACCAGCAATGGGCCCCGGCGGCAGCCCCTCCTCCTCCCCCGGCAGTCGCCGCTGCCATTCTTAACTCTGAAATTATCTCATAAAACTATGTCAAATATATATCAAAGTGTATTTTACCGCGAACCAAACGAGGCATAAGAATTGCAATCTTCTTTGAGTCTGAGAATATCAGCGGGGCTCCCTGGCTCCCTCTAGAGCACTCATCGAGTCATTGGCAATGTATCGTGTAATTACTCTTGAATCTGCATTCCATAAGGTGCACATCTTGTACAAATCCTGAAATTCGTATATGCTATCTGAATGTCGCTGAGTCAACACACAAACTTACCAAAATGCTGAAAAAAGGAAAGCCTCCTTTTCTTGTTCACCAACTCTCATGCCTATTGGAACAAAATTGTGATCAGTAATTTGACTAATTTCTATTTTCTAACACTAAAACGTGTGTGTGTGTGTGAATATCATATTCTTCTTTTTTCCCGAATGCGTCCCCAATCCGTCACACAGAAAGAGTACTATAACACCTTAGTTCTCCCTCTTCTTCTCAAACTCGAAGGATACCCCAAACCCTTTCTCCACATTTCAAGTGAAGACTTTGATGGTCGTTGTTGCAGTTTCAACTCCTAAGTTTTTCCACGTTTAGAGTGTTTGGTTGTAAAAGAAGCCGCTGAAAATTAATGATTGCATATGGGTAAGTAGGATTTTGATGTTAAAGAAGATAATGAGAATGACGTAAATACTTTTTATATTTTGAATTTTCAAAAGCTCTGAAACAGAGCTAACGTCTCTAGACACCAATTTTAAGTCGGAGTAAGAAGGTGATCAAGTCAGTATTTAGTTGTAAAGTTAAGATACTAAAAGTTAAAATGACTGAAAAGTCAGAGACCATTTGGACTATTTTCTCTATTGAAACACATTAAGTTGAATGACTGAAGACCATTTGATTTAATTTCTAATTATTTTAATCTTTCCTTCCACAGTCATTTGGTCTATTTATTAATAACTACCGTTTTCATGTTGGTTCTTTAATCCAACAATCTCAAATATAAATTGTCTTACCGACCTACTGGTAACTCAATTATTGTGTTTTTTTTATTATTATTACTCTCAATTATTGTTGATGCCTGTCTCTTATTGATGAAACCTTTAATATTTAGTCAGAGCTTATCTTTGGTTTTTAATGCCTAAGTCCAAAAAAAAAAAAAATGGGGCCATAGAAACATAATTGTTTCCTTCAAATGTGTCAATTTGGGTGCTGTTTTTGATGGGGTGGTTAGACAATTTATACTATATACTAAAACTGAGTTTGCATTTGAACAGTATCCGTGTGGCGAAAAAAACGGTTTGGTCCCTGTTTTTCGTTTTAATTACACCTCCACCATTCTTCTTGAGTTTTCTTGACGTGGCTCAAACTTAAGAGTTCCACTAATACTAGATGTTGACGTGCTTGCGGCCCAAAAGTCCACCCACCCAAATAGTTCCTACGTGTTTGCACCCTAGAAATCCACTAATCTAAAAGTCCTCCCTCTGTTCTTATCTTTTTCATACTTTACACCGACCTAGGAATCAAAGCAGAATGTTCCTTATCAAGGTATAAAGAGAAGATCAAAAATTTTCTCTTACACCCACCGCATCCGTTCATCGACATACACAGTGGTGAGTCTACCAATCTCTACTTTTATGTATTAAGATAACTGATTCAACTACATGTTGGTTCTATGAAAACGATTTCCCGACTTTTGAATTTGGAAGCCTACATGGTACCTTTTTTCTCTTCGAGTGAATCTTTCTTTTGTTAATTGCAGTTACTCCGAAAGATGGATGCGATCATTAGATTAGAGTTCGGGCATCAAACCAGACAAATGAGGAGCCGAACGAACACGAAAAAAAACATTGTCCGAGCTCAACGCACTGAACCCATCTGCATATGGGGTATGCACATGAAACCCAATTTAATCTAAGACTTGGTCAAAAATTCATTTATGCAAATTTTGTTTAATCCATTTAGTACTTCTTGCAGAAGGAGACTGCCTTTTGTAGTGCAAAAATCAGTAGATTCTGTGAACTTAGTGGCTGGTGGTACACTGGAACAGAAGTTGCGCACACCCCAAGTGTTTCAAACAGTTGAATAAGAAAGAGGAGAACAACGAATATGTTTGTGTGCAGCACCGCCTTCAAAAACCTGTTCCACGGTAAATCAAATTTTCCCTGTCAGTATATACGAACTTATATTTTCCACTCCTTAAGCTTGAAGTGTGAAATTTTTCGTTTACTTGACAAACCTTTATGCTTAGACACAGCTACAGGGCTTATATGACTGTAGAGGACGAAGACAACGAAGCCACTCCTATATTGATGGGTTAACAAGCCGAAGAACTTTTCGGTGCGACCTGCCAAAAGCTACTAATCAAAAGATCCTCTCCAACTGAACAAGTGCTACCACAAGAAGTGAAGCAAACAAAGTCTATCCCAACTCTGAACTGATGAACCTGGTGGTTCAGGTGTTTACAGGCCAGCAGATTATGCAATCCTTGGTGGCAAGACAAGTTCCACCTACAGGAACATCACCCCGCCTCCTCCTTGAGAAGAAAAGAACAGTCAATACAAACGGAGGAGCATTGTTAATACTGGAATCTGAAACGAAAACAGAGGGGTAAGAGACTTGGATTTCTTCTGTCACCAACTAGATACAGATGATTGCTATATATATATATATATATAAACATCAATATTAAGAGATTATATTACAGTTATCAAAAACTAGCACAACTCCATTCCATTTTCATTCACGTTCTATGCACTGTTGTATGTATTTGCAGGCAAGGAAAGCAACTTGCTTCATCAGCTGTGGGTCTAGGACTTGAACTACAAACCTTCAACTAGATGTCAAACCCGAGATGACTCTTTTTTTGTTTATGTTGACAAGCTAAAATCTTAAGTGAATGTTGTAGTTGGTTTAGCTGTTTTTTTGTACGTTTGCTTGCCAGAAACATATGTATTATAGGAAATAAGCTGAAGGATATGTAACTTCAGATCATACTCCAACGTATAGCAACTATTTTTTAGCAATCAGAGTGCTATGTATTATAGCCTGCTGCTACAGCAGCTCCGATGTAGATGTAATATGTGACTAGCAGCCATCACCACTTTAATGTAGCCTCATTATGTAGCATACAACTGCTGTAACATCTTTTGTGATATGAAATCACCTCTTTTATGAACAATTAGTGTTTCTCCATTATACACTAAAATCACCCGCGGCTAGCCGCGGGCACGGCACCTAGTAATTTTCTAATTGGGAGATCATGCGTTTGAGCTCCATCAAGAGTGGGGAGAAGTGGTGAGATTAAAAATTTCACAAATTATCAGTGTCAATCTATTAATAAGCTTTTGTAAGTAACATCACAGAAAATAACACACTAAGCATTTTATGGGAGTACCAAATAGGCAAATAGGTTCTAAGACTTTCAGCCGAACCTCCAAGACGATGCATGTTGAGCCACCGACATTTCCCCCACCAGTCAAGAAGGCTGGAGCTTATACAGTACTCTGCATTATTACAAGACTAACAAGAGATGACATTTTGGCCGGGAACATATATATGTCTATATATATAGAAGTATAGAAGGTACTACTGCATGCTATATAACATTTTCAGAAAAAGAAATAGCTACCACAATCTAATGGCAGCAGAAGGCAGAAAGCTGTACGGCGACCTGAACACACCGGAAACCTTGAAGGTTGTGGCATGCCTGTTCGAACATGATCTTGATTTTGAGTTTGTTCCAATCAATCTTGAAGCCAACCAACACAGGGAAAAACAATTTCTTTCTATGAGTGTAAGTACTTAATTGACTATATAATACTTATAATCATGCATTTTCTTAAATATGTATCCATTATTCTGATATAATCAATGAAATATAACTGGATCGTGTAGCCCTTTGGTAAATTGCCTGTCTTGGAAGATTTGGTAAGCATATGCATTCAATCACTTTGGACTCTGATGAAATTAAGTTGTTGATTAATTCTGATAAATTGGTAGTTAAAGCCTTAGTTTACGTTCCCGGCCAGTAATGAAGTAATATGTTGTTGCAGAAGCCACAACGATAGTAAGATACATGGGTCATATGTATGCAAATAAGAAGAAAGTGGGAGAAGAGCTTATCTTCTGGGAGTCACATAAACAAGCCTTGGTGGCTAATTGGATTGATGTGGAAGACCACTACTTTGAACCACCAGCACTCAAGCTCATATCGTTGTTGTCAAGTAACAAGGCTATCGACGATGTCGGCGAGTCCAATGGTGTTGATCGTGTAATAGATGAACTGAGCCAAGTTCTGGATGTGTACGAGGCCCAGCTGGGGAGGTTCAAGTACCTGGCGAGTGACAAGTTCACCGTTGCTGATGTTCTTCACCTCCCAAACTTGCACAGCCTTATGGGAATCGCCTCGACTAAGAAGCTCATAGATTCGCGTCCTCATGTCAGTGCTTGGTGCTCTGAGATTCTTGCTCGCCCTTCATGGACCAAGGTGCTTCAGATGAAGAAACAGAAGATGATCTCTCTAGCCTAGCTAACTATAGCTAGGTTCATCGTTATCAATATATGACTAGCTATCCAATATTTAATAATGCATTTGAATTATGGATTTTCAGGTCTTCAGTGATGCATGATATCCATATCCACGGTGCGTAAATTGGTACGTAGTGCATGTTATGGCATTTTCGGTTTGATTTCTGTAATTTGTGTGTTATTTCAAAGTTGTTGTGCTTCAATAGAATAAATAAAAATATCGTTTCTATTTGATAAGATGTAGGGAGAAGGTACCCATGGGGTTTGGTCTAGTGGAAAACATGTTGGGTCTGCTTGTTGGGCGAATGTTACAGTGGCACTCCTGGTAATAGGAGGTCACTGGTTCGATCCTCCGCAAGTGAAAAACACCTCATGGGGAGAGGCCATACCCATGTTGCTCTCGGCCTCGGAGTAGTAGTCCCACCCGACCACCATTTTTGTAACCAAAAAAAAATGGAGGGAGAAGGTGTGCTATACCATGCATACACTCAATGAAGGAAACATGACACGACCCACCTCGAATTTCACCCTGAAACCTAGAGTAAGTCATGCGGGGACCACCTCCAAGGAAAATTTACTGAAAAGATTGAGAAAATCTCCCTTGAAAATGGACAACCCTAACTCGAAAATTTCAAATTACACTCTTAATACAACACGTCCAAACATCACATAATTATCATTCAGAAATTCTAAACATAATATACAATAATCCCAAAGTATTCAGAGCTACTAAACACTAGCGGAAGCAAGAAAACGCTAGTAGGTTAAACAGGTAACCTACTGATGAAAACTGGCGGAAATGCGGGTGACTATGCCTCGCCTCCTACTAGATCCAACCCGAACTCTGCAGACTGGGCAATTTAAAACGAAGGGCCCAGGGGAAAACATTTAATAACGTTAGAGTGGGTGGACAAAAATAAAATAATAAATAAAATATTTATGTTTCCCCAAATTAATTTCTAAGGAAAAATCGAATGCATCCCGCAAGCGATAAAACTTTTATCTCATAAAATATCGAGCCTCTCAGACTCTATAATATATGTATGTATTTACACTCGTCCATACTCCCTATATAAATTCATGGGTCTATATAGGGCTACTACGCTCGCGTCCAACGCTCACGTCACGCCTTAATGCGGTGCTACACTACGCCATCAAGGTGGACAGACGGGTGTATAAATATGTGTTCATACCCCCTATATGAATTAAACACTCAAATAGGGCTACTACACTTACGTCCAACGCTCACGTCACACCATAATGCGGCTATATGCTACGCCATTAAGGTGGACAGACACATATGGCTAGCTAGCATTTATACACATACTCTCTCATAAATACATATTTATATCCACTGAAAATCCCATTTTCGGTAACTCTCCAAGAGAAATAAAAATCGTCAAATTAAAATGACGTTAAAATATTCCGCAACATTAATTGTTCAACCATGAACTATAGCATGCATTTATTTAAAATAAACGTCCACTCACAAATTAGGCCTAAGCCTGATGTCGATCTGGGGCCTCGTCTGCTCGAGCCTCCTCACGTCCTGTTCCAAATATAAAATTAATTTCTCAACCGAAAATCCAGAACGTACTCAAAAATAGGCAAAATAATTATGAGCCGTAACCACGCTCATTCTCGCCTAACTTCGATATTCTTAAATCGGAACGATCCAAACTTAAATATCATACTCAACAGTCGTAAATACAACCTCCCCAAAATACGACTTAAATCCTACGGCAGGATTCTACATTAATTAACCGCCAAAAATACCAAACATCGGAAATTCACAAACCTATCCAAATCTCATCCAAAAATTCCATAAATCACATCAATATACTCCTCTTAATATTCCACATTTAAAACCCTAAAAATCTCTTAACCGGCGGCGGCCGGAGGCCAATTCCGGCGACCTCCAAAACCTATGAAATTTTGACAGAATAATCTCCTCATCATGCTCTACAACTTCCCTGACCAACACATCACCCAATTCCAAGCCTAACTAGGCTAATCGAACAAAAAAAATCCTAAAAGCCCTAGAAATTTCAACTCCACATTTCTCCTTACCTAGCTCAAGAGGGAGTGAGCTGATTGGAGGGGTTGTTGCACGGGAGGAGGGCTACAAAACGAGCCAAGGATCACCGGTTTTGGTGGCCGGAGGAGGGAGCTCCGGCGAGAGAACCACCACGGCAGCTAGCGGCTCTGGGCGACATTTCTCTCTCACGGCGGCGCTAGGGGAGCTGCTACCGGCCTAGAATGGAAGCTGGGTTGGAGACCGATCGATTGGGACCGGTGCGGCGGTCTGGGGCGGCCGGACGGCGGCGGTTGGGCGGCCGGAAGGTTTGGCTGCGGGAGGACTCGGGGAGAAACCGGGAGGAAAAGAGAGGAAAAGAGAATGGGTTTGGGCCTCACACCCCAAACCGGTCCATCACCTATATACTACCCAATTCTAAAATAAAACATCCCGAAAAATAATACCCGAATAAAAATTACCTTTTACTAGCTAAAATTTATCATTTTTACCGTTGACATAAATTCTCCCACGAATAATTCCCCGAAATTAATCGTCCATTTAAAACACCTCTAGGGACCAATTAAACTATTACCTCAATGACGGAGACGGTAAAATTCTTATTATAATCAAGCTAGTAAATAAGATAAAAATATAAGGGTCGGGATGTAACAAAACAATAATAAAGGAAAAACTCAAATGAAAAGATGCATTCCTTGCTAAGACGACTGTGTCTTCACTTCTATGAAGTATGTATATGTTGAACATTACACTAAATTAAGCTCTATATATATCGTCATAACTGATATATATACAGCCCTTCTCGGCTGCGGACGTCCGCACCAATGGTTTTGGTGCGGATTTCCATTTTTGCACCACTTTTTGATCGAATTTCCTCATCTCCACCGTCTAGTATCTAGATAATATTGTGTAGATCATCTCTGCAAAATTTCAGCCAATTTGGTGATCGTTAAGGCCCTCAAAATTGTGTTTTCTGGTATAAACATGAACCAGACAGAATTCAGTCTGTCCATTTTGTTTTTCGAGTTTGAGGGCCTTAACGATT